>NC_084849.1:19090906-19394656 GCF_033115175.1 Lepus europaeus
GGAACAAGCCTTTGGATGACCTATAAATATTTAGCAGAATAGTTTTTTTTTTTTTTTTTTTTTAAGAAGACTTGATCATATAATTACCCCAGGCTACCACTTAGTACCTCTGGTGTAAAATTCTCTCTCGTTATGATTTTGCATAACATTTTGTTGTTACTGTCTGATTCTTGAAAGCCATTCTCGAAGCAAGCTGTGGAGCATGTGCAAAGTCATCTGTCCAAGAAGCAGGTGACGTCCACCCTGTTCCAGGTAAGGCGGAGTTGTCTAAGGAAACAGGAATAAATCTCATTTGCCCACCAGTTGGAATTGGTGATTTCCTTTTCATGTGCAAGTATGCCCAGGAAATTGGTTTGGAAGACCATGTGCTGGGGCAATGGATAGTATTGCTAGTCTCCTCCTTGGAATGGGCTTTGCTACATAGTTCCTTAGAGACTTTTCTGGAAAAGGCCACCAGCGCTTTATAGTGACTGTGGGTTCTAGAAAACAGCCAAGGCATCCGAGGAGAAAGCTTCCTGGTGCCTGTGATGGGGTGGCTCTGTGGTGCCAGGGTGTGGGCACCCCCCCCCCATGACCGCACTCCAGAGTGAACGTCAGGCCACCTTTGAATCACTGCTGAGCACCCGAATTCTGCCGTGGCTCCTCGTGTCTCGAACATGTGGCTTCCGTGTGGACTTACTCTCTGAGAAGTCCCGGGAAGTGAGGTCCGGCACGGAGAGGCTCATGGACTCATGATTCTCTGAGCTTAATGGTTCCTCCTACTCCCCAGAGCCTTTTCCTGCCCTTCTCCCCTTGCAAAGATTTGTTTATTTATTTGAAAGCGAGACAGAGGCGGAGATAGAAAGAGAGATCTTCCGTCCACTGGTTCACTCCCCAGATGGCTGCAGTAGGCAGGGCTGGTCTGGTCCGGTTCGGAGCCAGGAGCTCTTCGGGCCTGGTTTGCAGGGATGGTCAAAGTTCTCAGATGGTTCCGCGTGTGTTATGTTGCTGTGAATCATAAGACGAAAGAATCCCACTGAGAAGTGCAGTGATCCTCATAAATGAAAATAATGATCGTTTGCTTGGATTCTTTAATTGTTTAGAGTGAGATGGTTTGATTTTTGATTTGGTGCCTTACAATAGTATTTATTCAAAATGAGTTTTTGGTGATTGTTTGGAGAAGTGCCTACTGGGCTTCTAGAGCCCCCGGGATGGTAACAGATGGGATGTTACTTCCTGCCAACGCAGCCAGATATGCGTTTCATCAAACCTGGTGCCCGTCTGCGTGGGTGTGAGCCTAGGCTCTGACGTTGATTGACTTGACCTGGGTTTAACAGTTAAAATTTTCCATGTATTGGTTCCTCCCCAAATGTCTGTGGTGTCTGGGGCTGGGCTGAGGCCAAAGCCGAGAGCCAGGATCTCAATCCTGGTCTCCCGCATGGGTAGCAGGAACCCAGCCACTTGAGCCACCACCGGCTGCCGCCTCCCAGGGTCTGCACTGGCAGGAAGCCGGAGTCAGGAGCTGGAGTGGCAGCCGCACTCGGGCACTCCGGTGTGGAATGCAGGCATCCTAAGCCCTAGGCCAAACACCTGCCCCCGGAGCCAGGGGACCGCAGGTGGGTCCACGCTTCAGACAGGGCCTCCGGTTCCCGCAGCTTCCTAACCTCCGTTTTCTCACCCATGAGTGGGGGTGACCGTGGGCGCTCCCTCCGAGGGGGATCTAGAAGACTCAGTGAGAAAGCCACACACAGGTTGCTTCGCCCTGGGCCTGCCTGGCACAGGCTCCCCATGGGTTAGCTGGCATCTTACATCTTACGCTCGCAGAGGGCGGTGGGAATATCAGCTTTTTGTTGTCTCCGTGATAGCTGAGTGTCAGACTTTCAGTTTTCAACCGACCTTGCTGTGGCCCGTGGCCAGCCATGCAGTCACGTTTAACAGTGCCAGCCTGTGCCACCTCGTCATCCACGGTCTTACTGTTCCCTTTTAGCCTGTCCCGTGGCATACACAGTGTAGGAAAAACACCGTTCCAGGTGACACGCAAAGACATTCACATTCGCTTAAAACACTGGCCGATTTATTTTGTTCATTAAAAAATGATTGAAAATACTTTGGTGAAATTGGTAGAGGATGGATGTGGTGAGGGGAGCATTGTGAGTCAAGTAGACTGAAAGGTGCACGTTTGTATGTCCTGTTTATAGAGGTGCATTAACCAACAAAGTCAAAGTCCGTAGCAAAACAGAAATGCAAAATGAGTTTTAGACTTCAGTACCTGGGGGCAGGTGTTTGGCCTGGCAGTGGAAGATACCGGTTAGGATGCCCACATCCCACGTCGGAATGCCTCGGGTCCAGGCCTGGCTCTGCTTCCAATTCCAGCTTCCGTGTGGACCCTGGGAGGCAGCAGCGATGGCTCAAGTAATTGGTGTTCCCTGCCACCCCATGGGGACCTGGATGAGTTGGCAGTCCCGGGCTTCCCAGGGATTGCAGGAGCGAGCCTGCAGGTGGGGGTGCAGTCATTGTCTCTGACTTTGCCCCCCCCCAACTCTATCTCTATTTCTCTGTGTATGTCTGTGTATGTGTCTCTGCCTCCCAAAACAAAAAAAAAATTGAAAAGCAAAAATGAAGTGACTGCAGAGGTACATTTGGAAGTCGGGATCAGGGGGTCTTGGCTTGTGTCTGGACCCGGCCCTGTTTGTAGCTCTTAACATTCTTAACCTTATTGAATTCTCATGGTAGCCGGGCATATTACATACAGCTGCCCCCTTGACAGATGGAGGAACCGATGGTCCCAGGAGGGAAGTCTGCTCAGGATCCCACTGCTGAACTCCAGTTCTTCCTGGCTTTACTGGTGGCCGTGTGGCGTATTATTTATGATCTTAAGAATTCCAAGACCTTTCTCTCTGTCTCTCACTGTCCACTCTGTCAAAAAAAAAAAAAAAGAATTCCAAATGAGTATTGCCTTTTACTGTATTCGTGGAAAGTATGGGATGCTTGGTAAAATGTGAAAGGATTCACTAACATTTATTTATTTGCTGGTTTATTTTAAAGTCAGAGTTAGAGAGGAAGAAGCAGAGGAAGAGATCTTCCACCCACTGGTTCACTCCCCACGTAGCCGTGACAGCCAGGGCTGGGCCATGCAGAAGCCAGGAGCCAGGACCTTCTTCCAGGTCTCCCACGATGGTGCAGGGGCCCAAAGACTTGGGCCATCTTCCACTGCTTTCCCAGGTGCCTTAGCAGGGAGCTGGATCAGAAGTGGAACAGCCAGGACTTGAACCTGTGTGGGATGCTAGAGCTATAGGCTTTACCTGCTATAGGTTTTACCTGCTACGCAGCACAGCCGACTCTAAGACATTCGTTTTAATAAGTATCTGCGATAGGAGAATAGTGTCACCTTGTAGATCTTGGCGCACTCATTTCTATGTTGTCGTGGAAGTCTTGGGGGCCTGCTGAGACTTGTAGAGCGCTCGGCTAAGATGCTTGCCATCGTGCAACCCTGGGGTTTCAGAGAGAGAGAGAGAGAGAGAGAGAGAGAGAGAGAGAGAGCGAGCTCAGCTTCCCTCTCAGGCCCGTGTGGATTTAGCAGCCAGCCCAGCGTGCCCTTGGGGCCGGGGTGGTCCTGCAAGGTGACCCCGTGTCCCGCTCTCCCACCTGCCTGTCTTTTCGCTGCGGGAAGTGGTTGCCCCCAGCCTGGTGTGGCTACATTGGCCTGTGCAGTGGCCACTGCTATGAGGTTTGGACTGTTCTGTGGTCTCCTCGTTCTTTTGGTTGAACCCTCAGAGTGATCTGTGATGACACAGGGAGTATTAACTTCGCTTCGTTCAGTGCATGTAGGGTGTCAAGATGTTTTTCCAAAGTGATGCAATTGACTGGGCTGAACTGTGAGATAGAGGCATTTTAAATGAGTGTACTTCCAAAAAAAGTTCGTGGAAAAGGAACAAAAAGTTCATTTCGTGCAAGAACATTTTGATATCTGGGCCCAGTACACATTTTCCATGAACTTTTTGAAGACACCCCTCTATGTTTTTATAGTTGTTGATTTAAAGTTCATCATATGGAAAGGGAAGGTTTGTGCTCTGGAGCCAGTGATGTGCAAAGCCGTGTGAAATCGAGGTAGGGTGTAGTGTTTCCTACATTTGTTGCTTTAATCTCAGAAGGGCCATGGCCTTGCTTGGAGACCTTGGGAACCCCCTTGGCCCCAGGTTGAGTAGATGAATTAACTCTGCCCTGCGATTACCGCTAGCTCTGTGGTTCCAAGAGGTAGGAACTCAAACAGTAAAATAGCTAACAAAAAGGAAACACTCCGTGCAATTTATTAGCTTTGTGTTTTTAAAGAACTCAGTAATAAAGCAGATTATAAATGCTCTTGATAGTGGACAATACATGCTATAAACACCCATGGCTCAGGGTTACAGAAATGACATGAGGAGCCCACTGTTCAAAAAGCAGCAATGATCTCAGGATGGGGCTGGCGCTGTGGTGCAGAGGGTGAAGCCGCCGCCTATGACACCAGCTTCCCACCTGGGTACTGGTTCAAGTCCGGGCTGCTCCACCTCCCATCCAGCTCCCTGCCACTGCACCCGGAAGAGAAGGTGGCTCAAGTCCTTGCCACTCATAAGGGAGACCCAGATGGAGTTCGTGACTTCTGGCTTTGACCTGGCTCAGCCCTAGCTGTTGTGGCCATTTGCAGAGTGAACCAGCAGATGGAAGATCCATTTCTCTCTCTCTTTGTCTCCCTATTATTCTGCCTTTAAAATAAATAAAATAATTTTTAAAAAATTGAAAGATGGTGACTGTGGAGCCTTAAACCATGCCCCGGGAAGCGCAGTCCCTAAACTAGCCCTGGTCATTACAGAGTGGCTGTGACTGCCCGGAGCCACGCTAGGCAGAAATCTGTGTCTCAAATCTGGTGTATCCGGCAGCTGTCAGTGACCGTGAGGGTGACTCCTCTGGTGAACACGGGGCACGAGCCAGAGGGCGCGGCTGCCGGCGTGCGCGGCCGGGAACTGCCCGCCGGGTCTGAGTCTCCTGGTTTGCGTTTTCCGCTTTACCGCGCTCCTGTTTACACAGTGTGGGATTTCTTTTCCATCCTTTCCAGCCATACATAGAAGAAATCTGTGAAAGTCTTCGAGGCAACATTTTTCAAAAGTTTATGGAAAGGTATGAAACTTTGCTGTATCTCGATCCCTACGCGGAGTCTCGCATTGTGTAGCTCATTGGACCCCGTGAGCGCTGCGCTCAACACGTGTGACGTCAGAGACCTCACTGGCAGTGCTCAGCATCTCTTGACCGTTCAGGTCTTCAGTTTCACAATGACGTAACATTTCAGTAGGCCAGGGAACCTCAGTGTTAAAAATGACTTCTCGGAGACCTTTGCTAACACAAACATGCCTAATGTATCTGGTGGATTTGTTTGGGTTTTGAAATCCTTTCTCCCAAAGCGTGACAAGCCTGAACTCGGCTCTTTACGTAGCGATCGGCTTCAAGGGCAGAGGCCACGTTCCGTTTGTGGTCGTAGACGTCATCCTGCCCCTTGGAGGCACTGAGAGCACAGAGCACGTGGGTCACAGGGTGTTGGGACGTCTGCCAGCGATGCCTGGAAACCTCACAGCCTTTTCAGAGAGACAGCTGTCCGCCGGCCCCGCAGGTCCGTGCGCGTGCATCTGCGTGCCTGCACCTGTCTCCGAGGGCTTGGCTGATCTCTCCCCGTGATGGCTGTCTCGTTGCCCGAGCGACTGTCCTGCAGGCTCCTCCTCCAGCTTCCACAGACGTACAGCCACTTGTAAAAAGCTGTAGTGTGCTCGTGCTGGAGCTGAGTGGGTGACTTTACCCCGGAGCGCAGTTGGCACTCCGGGAGCTACTGTTCGCACAGATGGCTCTGGTCTGTGTGGAGCAGCAGAGTCGACGTGAGGGTGTGGCTGCAGCTTGGGGCGGGGGGCGGTGCCTCAGGCCCAGCCCAGGCAGCCTCCCTGTGACCATCCACTACTCAAACTTGATTTTCCGTGCTCCATGGCGGGGTGGGGGTGGGGCGCAGGGCTTTCCACGGTTGTCTCTTGTCCCCAGGGTGCCACCTCTCGCTCACCCCCACCTAACACACACAGCAGGTCTGCCTCCCACAGCTCACCACTTCCTTCCTCACAGGAAGTGTGCGACACTGCATTTCAGGCGATCAGGCGAGCATCCACCACGGGTTTTCTGAAACAGTTACAATTCTATGTCAATACATTGTTTTAAAAGTCCCTGTGTTAATTATTATACCTTTCTGGCTAGTGCAGACTCCAATTAGAAAAAAAAATACGCTGTCACCAGGTCACGAGTATGGAGTCTGAGTTGTGAAAAGCACAAGCCCACTCTGGTCATGGAGCCCTGGGCATCACCGGGAGTGGCCACTGTGCAGGGGGCGGGGCTTCTGCGGCCTCCTGAGACCCCAGCAGGGATACAGGCTGAGGTCAAGGTGGGCTGAGTCTCAGAGCAGGAGCTTTGGCTCCTCTAGCAGACACCTGGGAGCCTCCTTCAGGCCATGAACTTCACTGCTCCACCTGCCAGCTGATCCTCCCCCAGAGGTCCTCTAAGTCAGCTCGGCCTGAGGCCCTGTAATCGCCCAGGCATTTCCCGTGCCAGCTGTTGATAAGGGCAGTAAACGTTTACCCCTACCGGTGAGCTATCGGCGTGTCAGGTCACCAGCTCTCAGCTCCCAGCTCCAGAACCAGCGAGGAGAGAATGGGTGCACCTGTGAACATGTGCATCTGAAAGACCCCAGTCCTGGTTTCATGATTGCAGAAGATTCCAGATGGTACTGTGCCCTTTGCCTGCACCAGGCTGTAAGAAACTGAAATAACTCAGATAAAATTTCAATTGGCCGGCCTCATCAGCTTGCCAGTGGATCAGTGAAACATGTATTTTTTTTTTTTAATTTATTTATTTAAAAGAGTTGCAGAAAGAAGGGGAGAGGCAGATGGATCTTCCATCCACTGGTTCATTCCCCAAATGCCTGCAGTACCAGGCTGAGCCTGACGAAGCCAGGAGCCCAGAACTGCACCCAAGTCTCCCACATGTGTGGCAGGGCCCCAAGCACTTGGGCTGTCCTCCGATGCTTTCCCAGGTCATTAGCAGGCAAACTGGATCAGGAGTGGAGCAGCTGGGACTCGAACAGGTGCCCATATGGGATTCTGGCACTGCAGGCAGCGGCTTTACCCGCTACACCACAATACACGCCCCAGTAGAAGTCTTTACATAAGTCACTTTAGGCTCATTGAAAAGAGTTGCTATGTGATTACGGAGAAATCTGCAATTCACTTTGATTTTGATGAGTAGCCTCAAAAATACTCATAGAAGATCCTTATTTTTTGAAAGCCACAGTTAACGGTGCCCCCAGGGAATTGTCACTGTTAGATGTTTTTAGGTGTTCTCTCAGGACCCTGTTGATACCTGGAAGTT
The DNA here is from genome assembly GCF_033115175.1 of Lepus europaeus. Taxonomy (NCBI): domain Eukaryota; kingdom Metazoa; phylum Chordata; class Mammalia; order Lagomorpha; family Leporidae; genus Lepus; species Lepus europaeus. The sequence continues at coordinate 19,098,317 of NC_084849.1, forward strand.
GTAGCTCAGAAGAACACACTCCCTCCCTCCCTCTTGTCTCCACTTTCTCCCTGCTAAGAGGCCTGGATCCCGTGTGTCTGTAAGGAATCGTGCCCAGGGCCAGATGAGATCCAACCATCACAAGAGCTTTCTCTGGTTTTTATTTAAGCTAAAACACACTTCTTTGAAACACTTTTTTACTTTACATATATGTTGCTCATTAATAAAAGAAAAAGTAATCAACATGAATTCTCATGGAATAGATACGAGGTAGATATTTTCCTCCCTTCTCGGGGGAAGAAGACACCTGCCAAGCAGTTGCGTGACGCCCAGAGCATCCTGGCAGCGCCAGTGCGCTGTACTGCCCTCTGGGGTTCCGCCCTAAGGGTTCTCTTCCACACGACATGTGTCTTTAGAGGCAGTGCCAAGCCTTGAGCAGATGACCTGGCACCTGTTGGTCTGTGTTCAGATCTGGGCTCCCCCCACCCCCAGTCTCCCGCTGTCTCGCTGTGTGGCTGCGGCAGCTGCACGTTGGGCTGCCTTGGTCTTCCCAGCTGTCCAATGGGGACCCTGATGGTTCCCAGAGAGTGGTGGGAGGGGCCCTCAATGAGCAGGATCTGGCACGTGGCAGGTGCTGCTTGAGTGTCTGCTGCCATGATGATTATCTGCAAACCCTAATTTTTTTTGTCTTTTAGAGCTGTGCTCTGCAATATGGCAACCACTGGGCAAAGTTACTAAACACTTGAAATGCGACTGAATTAAAATGTACAGTAAGAAATGCAAAACCCGCTTTCAAGGACCATAGAAAAATCGGCATGCCACACACCCTGTTAGTAATTTCATATTGATTACACACTGAAGCAATAGTTTGTGTATATTGGGTCATGTACGCTATATAATTAAAATTAAATTGTGGTGTGGCACGTGCTGTCTCCGTTTTGGACAGTGTTGGTCCAGGAAAACATGCAGCCATGTCTGTGTCAGTTAAGGACAAACATGAAATCTTTGATTTGTATCCTGTGGATACTGGTGGATGCCTCGTGCCAGAGCGTTTAAGAAAACTTGCTCCCTTGGAGAAGCAACACAACTCATGCAACCATCGTTTACCTGATGATACTGTTCTGTCGAGAGCTGGTATGATATCTAACGTTTCGGTAATTATCTGTGTTCTTTTTTAGTGACAAGTTCACTAGATTTTGTCAGTGGAAAAACGTAGAATTAAATATCCATGTGAGTATTTTTTTTTTTAATAAAAACTTTCTGTGGCTTCACCTCGTGAGAAAATACTTTGTTCCAGAGTTTGCTCCCTCAGGACTCGCTGCCCAGCCTGTCACTCTCACAGTTCCGTGTCCTAAAACCCGCCCTCCTGTGCTCCTCTGTAAACAACTTGTGTCTTCACTCTGTCTTCATGTCCATGGAAGAATGTGCTTATTTATGTAAGAAAGAATATTTTAAGGAGTAACTGACCCTTCCGCAAAAACAGTTAAAAAAAAAAAAAAAACCCTTCTGCTAGCTGTAACTCCTGCACAGCCTTGTCTGTTGCCACTTGTGGGTTCCTTTTCTTAATTATTGGCTCTGACCATGGCATTGGAAGTCATGATCAGAATGATGACACCATGTAGCAGACGAGGGCTTCTCCATCTATTTTACTATTTTTTTAAAGATTTATTTATTTGAAAGTCAAGAGTTACAGAGAGAGGTAGAGACAGAGAGAGGTCCTCCATCCGCTGTTCACTCCTCAGATGGCCACAACGGCTAGAGCTGCGCTGATCCGAAGCCAGGAGCCAGGAGCTTCTTCCAGGTCTCCCATGCGGGTGCAGGGGCCTGAGGACTTGGGCCATCTTCTACTGCTTTCCCAGGCCACAGCAGAGAGCTGGATCGGAAGATGAGCAGCCGGGACTAGAACCAGCGCCCATGTGGGATGCCGGTGCTTTAGGTCAGGACTTTAACCTGCTGCGCTACAGCGCCAGCCCCTTCCATTTTACTATTTTGAGAGGGATAAAAGCCATTTCCAAATGCAAGCCCCTTTCTCATGTGCGTTTCCATGGTGCCCTCTTCTCTCGGCATCCGTGTCCGCATTGCAAGGGCGTGGTCTGCCTTTCACTCTTATTGTATGGAATTTCTAAAAAACTGGATTTTCACTTTGACTGAAAGGTAGAGAGAGCGAGATCGATCTTGCATTGCTGGTTTACCTCCCAGATACCCTCGACAGCTAGGGCCGGGCCATGTGTACCCCAGAGCCTGGAGCTCAGTCTGGAAGCATCCCCACGGCCTCCTGGGGCCTGCATTTGCAGGAAGTTGGAGCCGGGACTGAACCCAGGAGCGCCAGCATGGGATTCGGGTGCCCCAAGGAGCATCTTACGCATGGCACCAGGCCCTCCTCTCCTTACTTTGAGGATATGCAGTTCTGGCTGCAGCCTCTCACCTTTTACACAGTCTGCCTTCATGTGGGCTTGCAGATGGCCAAAAAAATCAACTAGGTTCTTCATTTTTTTTTAAAAGAGTTTTACTTGAAAGATGCTGTTGGAAGAGAAGCTTTTTTTTTTTTTTTTTTTTTTTAAGCCACCACTCATCCATCTTATTTTCTGGCAGGATATAGAAGCAGGAGGGAGTAACACATTTTAAAAATATTTATTTATTTGAAAGGCAGAGTTAGAGAGGGAGACACAGAGATCTTCCATCCACTGGTTCACTCCACATGGCCGCAACAGCTGGAGCTGGGCTGGTCCCAAGTAAGAAGCCGGAGTTCCTACTGGGTCTCCCCTGCGGATGCAGGGGTTCTAGAACATTTACCAAGTGCATTAGGGAGCTGGATCCAAAGTGGAGCAGCCAGGACTGGATGGAACTGGCGCCCGTTTGGGAAGTCGGCACTGCAGGTAGTGTCTTTCTCTGCCCTGCCACAGCATTGGCCCTGGGAAGAATACATTTTAAAAAATCTGGGTCTTCCTTCTTCCTGTGCTCCTCCACAGACCCCGTGTGTGCCCCTATCCCCGAGCATCGAACGTGAAGGTGATGCAGATGTGGGGTTGTGAGGGTTTCCTGAGGGAGCCCTTCAAGAGTCCCACCCTTAATTTGTCAAGACAGCTTGGCGTTTGGTGCTGTCTGACAGTCCCTCGCCATGAACGGGGGATGCCCTGTCTGCCTGTGACCGTTAGCGCTCTTACAGCTACTTAAGAAATGGGCGTTCCTGAGATGTTGATGAGAGCGCTTATGAATGAAGCCCCTTTGTGCCCTTACTCTCACGCAGTCTTGTCTCATGCTCACATGTCCAGCACGAGTTCTCTCTCCTCACTGATGTTATCCATAAAAAAAAAAAAAAAATGCAGAGCCTGTGTCTGCCGGGCCCCCTGCCCCTAGGGCCTGCGACCAGGACCACACAGCCCTTCCTCTCCTGCCGTGGTGGCTCCTGGAGTTGCTGCTTGTCCCCAGCCCCTGGGCTTCAGAGTGGCTGAGGTTGCTTTGATTTCGGGCCAGGAATCTCTCATGCACAGTCCAAAGGTAGATGAGATGCGTGCCTGGGCTTACAGTCTAAGATCGGTCAGAGTGGGCGAACCCTTGGCTTTCTTGCTTCCTTCTCGGTCATCCTCCCACTCTCTTCCATTCATTTAGCTTGCAGCCAGGGCAGAAGGAAGTTGTAGAAGGTTTTGCCGCCTTGTGTATGAGGGATACTTGAGAAAGTTCATGGACAGTGCAAGTGCATGCGTAGATTTTCAGATGCACTTGGCGTGAACGTTTCGAAGGCCCTACCCAGCTCGTCTTCCGGCTGAAGGAACCGGTCAGCCCTGCGCAGGCTTAGATCCATGTGTCAGACCTGCTGTTGCAATTATTGTGTGTATCGTGTGCCCAAAGCAATCTTCAGAACGCCGCGATTTTCTGTGGCTTACGTTTGCCATTTGTGTTTTGCATCCACAGTTGACCATGAATGATTTCAGCGTCCACAGGATCATCGGGCGGGGAGGATTTGGTGAAGTGTATGGCTGCAGGAAAGCAGACACTGGAAAAATGTAAGCTCCCTAGGCCCAGAGGCGGTTCCTCGTGCTGTCGAGAGGATTTCTGTGCTTGCGTCCCGAGGGGGTGGTGGGCAGAAACCTCTGCACAGAAGCAGAGCAGTCTGTGGCCCTGCTCTGCCGGCTGTATTTTGCATTTCGCTAAGCAGCGTAAGTGAGTCCCATAAGCTGCACCGTTACCACGTGCCAGCGCCCACCCTGGTTCAGGGCCAGGAGCCAGGGGCTCAGAGATGGACAGGAAGTGATTCCTGACGACCACGGACATGTCACCGTTCCTGCCTCCCAGGCGGATCGTGCTGCAAACAAAATATTCTCCGGCTAAAGAGAGAAGAGAGAGTTCCTTCTGAGTGGTGACTCCCCTGGAAGGTCAGCAGCATTTCAAGCTGTGCCAGTCCCACGGCTCTGTTGCTACAGTGTTGGAGAAGAGGAAGCTGGCTGACAGTGGCCGGTGGTCAGAGAGCGCCATCACTCAACTCAGTGCCTTTTTATAAAAAAATTTGTTTGAAAGAGAGAGAGAGATCTTGCATTGGCTGATTCATTGCTCAAATGCCCACAGCAGCCAAGGCTGAGCCAGGCCAAACCTAGGAGCTCAGAACTCCATCTGGGTCGCTCATGTGGCTGGCAGGGACCCACTTATTTGAGCCATCACCTGCTGCCTCCCAGGGTGCACGTAAGCAGGAAGCAGGATCTGAAGTGAACTAACTGGGACCTACACCAGACTCTCTGGCATGGGATGTGGGTGTCCCTAGAGGCATCTCTTGCCCCTGTGCCCAAGGCCCACCCAGCCTCAGTCCCTGGCTTAGCATGTGAGCCAGGGAGCAAGGTCTTGGAGCAGGTGAATGATGCCATTCTTAAACCTAGGTGAGTTTTTCCTTTTTAGCCGTTAGGAGTAGCTTAAGTGAAGGTTTCAGAGAGCGACCGAGAATGGAGGGGTGTGATGTGGCAGGCCCCCACGCTTACAGGTCTGATGGAGTGACAGGCATGTCGGAGCAACGGGCAATCTGTGAAACTAGGTTTCTGAAATAATTGAGTCACTATACGAAGCAGTGTCTGAGGCCGCCGGATTCAGTGCCTGCTGCCCCGTGCCGCCCAGCCCTGCCTGTCCGCCCCCACCCGGCCTCTGTGCGACACTTTGCCTGGCCGGGTGCTGACAGCTCTGCTGAGTGCTCCTTTTTGTTCCCAGACACGTCCATTGGCAAATTTTTCTTTTTTATTATTATTATTTGAGGGCTGAAGTTTTTCGGTGCTCCTGCTGTGGGCCCCTGTGTGGGGTGACCCTGGGACCCGGGCCCCTGGGAGTTGGAAGTCTGGCCTCGTGCTGAGACGGTGAAGCTTAGTGATCCAGATGGAGGGTCCCCGTGTCACACCTGTGAGGTCGAGGATGGAGTCCACACTGTGTGTCTTGGGTGCCGTTCGTGACCTCTCTGTGCCTCCATGGCCTGGTCAGTGAAGTAGGGATGCTAGAAGAATGGTGTGAGAGTTGCATGAGATAATACACTGGGAAGCATCTGTAACACTGGACATCCTGCGGAATATGAACTTAAACTTGCTGGGCCAGGAGACTGGCTCTGCAGCGAGGACACTGCCTGGATGCGCGCGTCTGGTGGTGGAGCGCCTGGCTCGAGTCCTGCCTGTGCTCCCGGCTCCAGCTCCCTGCTGATGCAGACCCTGGGAGGCAGCAGGGGATGGCTCAGGTCCTGGGGTCCCTGCCACCCAAGGGAGACCTGGCTTGGGTTCTGGGTTTCTGGCTTTGGCTTGGTGCAGCCCCTGCTCTTGTGGGTATTTAGGAAGTGGACCAGAGGATAGAAGATCTGCCTCTCCCTCTGTCTGTCTCTCTGCCTTTCAAGTAAAGTGAAAATAAATAAAATTTAGAAAACCCAACAGCATAGAGTTCTCTACCATTTTGGTGTCTTTCTCATAAAAAGATCTTCACCATTCTGCACTTGCACAGTGGACTATCAGCGTCATCACCATCACCATCATTATTGGAGAAGGAGGGAGAGCGAGAGCCAGAGCGAGAGCCAGAGCGAGAGCGAGCAGGCACTCACGTCTGCTGGTTCATTCCCCAAACACCCACAACACCTGGGGCTGGGCAGGGGCTGAAGCCAGGACTGACGCACTCAATGCAGGTGTCCCTCATGGGTGGCAGGAACCCAATTAGTAGAGCTGTCCCGGCTGCCAGGGCCCCATGGTCCACGTTAGCAGGGAGCGGAAGGCAGGCACAGCCGTGTGGGACACGTGGTATCCTGGCCACTAGGCCAGACGCTCACTTTGCACGGTCAACTTTCTGACCTACCTCAGTTGCTACGCGTTACCCGCCACTTACTGCATTTCATTAAACTCTGTTAGTTTGGCTTCACCCGTCACAGTCAAGGTCAAGTGTTCTGTCCCAGAATGTTGTTGAGGGAAACCGTATCAGTTCATCTCTTTGTACCAATGTACGATTTCACTTGGTTCTCAGAAAACAGTCTTACAGATCGCGGTAGGTACTCCTGGGGGTCAGGCCTCAGCTCCTGCGGGTCCTGGCTTCTGTTCCCTCCAGGGTGGAGGCTGCCAGTCACACCAGCCCTGGCTCTTGGGGCCCAGTGGTGAGCTGCCGTCTGCACCCTTATCCGCTGTGCGGGTAGCTCTGTGACAGGGTCTTTTCATAAAAATAGAGCGTTGGAAGAACGCTGATCCCCTGTTCAGCAAGTTAGCGCCTTGCCCATTGATCTGCCGTGTGAGTTACAGGAAAGGTGGCTGAAGGTGTCGAGTTGGAACATTGATCTCTGCGTTTACAGACCTCGGGCGTGATAGATTGCGATCAGCAAGGAATAAGTGGGCTCCCTGTGCCCTCCTACGCGGAGGCAGTGTCCACATTGCACACGTGGACGGCCACCAGCCGGGACTTTATAGTCACACACCCAGATTGTCAGCCCCCGGAAACCCTTGTAAAACGTCGCACAAATTCCTCCTTGGCCTTCTGCTGTCTGCTGAGAAGGCCTCCTGTTTTCTCTCCTCTCTGATGAGGGAGCAGGCCAGACAACTCATCTGTCTTCTAACTGAGTGTGTTCCAAGTTTTCCAGAATCTCAGTTTGTCAGCTTAAGGTTGCGCTCTTCTAATTAGCTGTAACCAGCAAGAAACATGAGGAGTTTATTGGCTTTTTTATTATTTGAAATATCACAATAAATATAAGATTAAAAATAAATCAAGGAAATGGGATTTTTGAACATGCTCTTTGGAATGCATGCCTTCCCTTCCGTTTTAATTGTCCGTTACTGTCTTAGAGTTGTGCATTGTTGTAAAAATTGGACCACCAATGACTTCGCTGTTCCCACCTGCTAAACGTGATACGTGCTGTCTCCCCAAGCCCCACCGCAGAGGTGCACAAATGTCTCTTTCACTGACATCTACATCCATCTGCTTCATTTAACTCGGACTCGTGTCCATGTGGTGATGGAAATCATTTAAGTTTTTCCTGCCTTCCCCCGATAGTGCCTGCAAGATGAAGGCCTGCCCTGCAGGGCAGTAGGGCTGCCCCAGCGTGCTGTGGGTCATTTCAGCTCTGTCCGTGTCCGTCGAGGCCTGCCCCAGCGTGCCGTGTCTCATTTCAGCTCTGTGTGGACGCATTTGCGGTATGGATGCTTCACCCACAACGTCTGTGTTTCTAGGTACGCGATGAAGTGCTTGGATAAGAAGAGGATCAAGATGAAACAAGGAGAAACGCTGGCCCTGAACGAGAGGATCATGCTGTCTCTTGTCAGTACGGGAGTGAGTACTCCGGTCCCCGTGTGGCCTCGGGAAGTGTGCTTGTTTGCTAGGACAGTTTTTGTTTTCTGTTTCTCCCTGGCCGGTCCTAGGTGGCTAAAAGGCCGGTCGTGTGTCCTGTTGGAGTCAGACGTGTGTCAGCACCTGCCCCGTGCTCACACTCGGCTCACCCTCGGTGCTGGTTCGTCCCCGGTCTTTCTTTGCAGAAGGCAGTAGCAGAGACGGTAGAGAAGGACCTTAGCAGGTGGCACGATGGCCTAACCCAGAGAAGGAAGCAGAGAGGGGACGCAGCCCGGGCCCACGAACCCCACGGTGTCCTCTCGGCATGGCCCAGCTCGGGGGCATTGGCTTCCTCACTGTGCTTGCCGCCCTCCTGTGCTGTGGACTCGGCCATTTCCGTTTCTACCTGTCTGTCAGCTGTCTGTTCAGGTGGCAAGGGACCACCTTCCCCTTTTGAATACAATGGCATTCACCCAGGATGGAAGCCTGGCTTTTTGTGTGCGTGTCCAGACAGCTCTGTCACCGAGGACAGACACGCTTCCGGGCCCAGCACCTCGGGGCATGTGTGTGTGTCCCCTGGCGTGTGCGCCTTCGATTGCTGGGGTGTGGGGACCCAGAAGGAAAGGTGTGGGGTGAGTGTGGGCTGGCAGGACCCTTGGTGTGCCTTTGACATTCGACACCCAAGCCAGGAAGGTTTTTATGCAGTGAGACACGTGAGGGCCTCCTGAGTATCATAGCTAGATTTTTTTATAAGCTCATCTTCAGCATAAGAGTTTGACATAATCCCATTTTATTTCTTTATTATTAAAGATTTGTTTATTTACTTGAAAGAGTTACACAGAGAGAAGGAGAAGCATAGAGAGAGAGAGAGGTCTTCCATCTGCTGGTTCTCTCCCCAATTGGCTGCAACTGCTGGAGCTGAGCCAATATGAAGCCAGGAGCCAGGATCTTGTTCTGGGTCTCCCATGCTGGTGCAGGGGCCCAAGGACTTAGACCATCTTCCATTACTTTCCCAGGCCGTGGCAGAGAGCTGGATTGGAAGTGGAGCAGCCGGGTCTTGAACCGGCGCCCATATGGGATGCAGGCACTGCAGGTGGAGGCTTAAGCTGCTCTACCGCAGGGCTGGCCCCAAGAATCCTATTTGAATGGCTGATCAAAGAACCCCTTTGAACCGGTGAGCAAGGGAGGGCCTGAGACCCAGAGGAGCTCATTCCCTGCCTGCAGCTCCCAGGGAGCTCCTTGGCCGGTCCCTCTTATCACTTTATGGGTCACGTATTTTGTTTTAAATCAGATGTACCCATTGCATTGTGGTGTACAGTATTCCAATTGTCAGTTGTAAGTGCTTCTAGAAGGGCCCTTGGCTATTGGAGTGGAGAGATGGCAGCACTCAGCAGAACTGTAACAAGTGAACACTCCATAGCTTGGAATAATGACTAATGACGCACCTCTACCTTCTGAATCACGGATGCTAAGCGTTTCCGGTCAGAGTCCTCCTGGGTGTGCCAGCCTGTTTGTGGCCAGCTGGCTGGGAAGCCGAGCAGCCCGCACCCCAGGGTGGAATCTGCACGCTGACGGCGATCTCTGGGGTGGAATGCACACGCTGACGGCGATCTCTGCTTTTCCCTACACGCACCTGCCTCTCCCGTTCCAGGCCTCGGCCCACTCACTGCAGACCTGAAGGTGCCTGCTAAGATCTGGCTGTCAGTGAGTGACCGCCAAGCTCTGTAGGAACGTTCTTTCCTTAGAAAGCCTGTGGAACGTGCAGGTTTTGTGGTTGGAAGATGGAAGCCTTCCAGTAGCATTTTCTATCTTGATCTTATCCAGGTGAGGGGGAGAGCATTAAATACCTGTGTCTTTCCTGCCAGGTCCAACACGCAGGGGTTAGGTGGGGCTACTACTTTGTACTAATTTGAAAGAATCAGTTTATGTTTTTCATTCAAATACCAAAACTGTGTGGCTTTTTTTTTTTAACTGTGTAATTTAACCGAAAGAGCAAACGTATTTGGAAACGTTTCTGAAAATACAGACCACTTTGTAGAGGTTTTTCGTAGCCCTGAGTGTAAAACCCTGCTCAGGTGAAGCTCTGGCTCGGCAGCTGTCATCGGGACCTCCCACGGAGCTGACGTGACGCCCGATGGCAGTCACGCACCTGGTTTTGTTTTTACCCCAAGGGTTTTTCCCCAGTCACAGATTGAGTGTTGTATTCCGCGTCCCCCCGCCAACATCGGTTTCCTTCTGCACTCTTGGCTGGCGGAAAGGGCATTTGCTTACTGGAGAACCGGGGTCAGTCTGTGCCCACCTGGGAAGGGCCATCGGCAAGTTCACGAAGCCGCCCAGTTGAGGAAGGGTCACTCGTTCCATGGCTGTGCCTGGATGGTGCCAGGCCCTCTGCTTCGTGCCAAGGGTCCCTGGCACCCAACTTTGGTTCTTGCCTTTCGTAGAGCTGCACGGGCTGGGCAAACGTGATGTTTTCATAGAATCTCAGAAATACATAAATAATCGGGACGGTTGGCAGGTGCCGCGAAGAAAGCCGTCCAGGGCTCGGAAGGCGTTTAACGGGAGCCGTCGTCCGTGAGTGCGCCTCGGCAGTCAGGAGTCACCTGGGGAGAAGCCGGTGCACATCCAGGTCCCAGGCACAGAAGGTTCCAGAGGAAAGGGCAGCCTGCCAGGGGTCTGAAGCGAGGGGGGAGAGTATCTAAGAGACGCTGGAGAGAGAGACGCAGAGGCCAGACCAGACCATGAGGAGCCTGCTAGGCCAGTGTGGAGGGAAGACTTAGCAGCAGCTGGGAGCAAAGCGTTCTCAGTGGGAAGAGGACATGATCGGACGATCGCTCCGAGTGCGCCGTGGGAATCCCCGAGAGAAGGGGCCCCGTGGCCCCGTGGCATCACAGCCCTGCACATGGGGTTCCTGCAGAGTGCGCGCCGCTGTGCCCACGCCTGCGAGGGACAAGGAACCGAACCACCGCTGTCTTTGGAATCGGATCACACCGCTCAGGGCGGTGCTGCCGCTTCCTCACGCCGGCCAGCGTCGGGCTCTCTGTGCCCTGGATCCGTGACAACTGCAGAGACTGCTCTGCCGCCCGAGAGGGGAGGCGCTGCCGTCAGTGAGCTCCGTAGGGCAACCAGATCTCACGCCTTTAACCGCACTTGAAACACGGTCCATCGGACATTTGGCTAAGGCGGTGAAAACAGATTTTGTTCGGTAACTGTCGGCAGCTGAGCCCGTCCTGACTCATGCAGAGGTGCCTGGGAGTTTTAAAGGGAGACTGGGGGATGCAGGGGGAGCTGAGGGCCTGGAGCAGAGCCAGGGAGGTGGAAAATTACAAAGGAGCAGCCAGAGGGGCTCGGCCATGCGAGCCCCATCTGGTCTCCTCCCAGCCCTCCCAGGTCGGAGACAGGAGCTCTGTCCTCAGGTGCTTGGCTGAAATCAACAGTAAATTCTTTTGACAGCCTTGAGATTTCTCACACAGGCATTCATCTTAGGGATGAAGAATTGTTTTTTTGTTTTTTTCCAGTTTATTTATTTGAAAGGCAGAGTAAGGAGGAAAGACAGAGAGCGAGAGAGATCTTCCACCTGCTGGTTCACTTCTTAAATGGTCTCAATAGCTGAGGCTGGGCCAGGCCGAAGCCAGGAGCCAGGAACTCCATCCAGGTCTCCCGCGTGGGTACAGGGGCCCAAGCATTCAGGCCATCTTCCGCTGCTTTCCCAGGCTCCTTAGTAGGGAGCTGGGATGGAAGTGCAGCAGCCTGGACTTGAACCCGTGTTCCTAGGGGATGCCTGCGTGCCAAGCGCTGGCCCCAGGAATGAAGTTGAGTAATGAGGAACCTATATCAGTGTCTTTATGATGGGTCAAGGTCGAGGCCCCATTGACAAGAGGGCTTGGAGGATCTTGCTAGTTAGGCAGTCTCAATGGCTAGAGAAACCTTGCCTATAATTTGCATAAAAAAGGAGAACTTGGGGTCAGGAGACCTGGGGTTTCTCTGTGACCTCAGGCAGGTCATTTCCCTCTCCAGGGCCTAAGTTTGCTTATGTTTCAAAGACATCAGAACAGGAGGTGGTACTTTTTAAGAAGTACTCAAATACCCTCTGATTCAAAATCTAAAATGCGATGTTGTGGCTTACGCACATCCTGCTTTCAGGGACCTTCAGCCTGTGGCTGTTTCCTCTGGGCTGTCCTTAGGAGCACAGTCACTTTCAGAGAGTCTCCTGCGAGGGCCCGCTCGTCCCCCACGACGCTGTGGGTACAGGCGCCGGCCCAAGCTGGGAAAGCCCCTGGCTGCAAGGAGTTGTGGGCCCACCCACTTCTCTGCTCAGCGGATCAGTTGCTCCTGGGGCGAGGAAACCAGAGTGTGAGAAGGGGCGTGGCAGCTGACAGCCCTCGTGGAAATGAGGGCTTGGGGGGGGGGGGGGGGTTGTCCCTGGACCTGCAGGAAGGCACTAGCGCTTTGTTTGAGAATCACAGAGGGAGGGAGAGACAGAGAGGTCTTCCATCCACTGGTTCACTCCCCAAATAGACGCAACAGCCGGAACCGAGCCGATCCGAAGCCAGGAGCTTCCTCCGGGTCTCCCATGCCAGTGTGGGTGCTTAAGCAGCTCATCAGGCCATTAGCAGTAAGCTGGGTCGGAAGAGCAGCAGCCAGGACACGGACTGGTGCCCATAGGGGACGCTGGTGCCGCAGGCAGAAGCTTAGCTCCCTACACCACAGCAACGGGGCCCCTGACACTGGAGCTTTTCACAGAAGGAGGATTTTTTTTTTTTTAATGACAGGCAGAGTTAGACAGTGAGAGAGAGAGAGAGAAAGGTCTTCCTTCTGTTGGTTCACCCCCCAAATGGCTACTACAGCTGGCGCTCTGTGCTGATCCGAAGCCAAGAGCCAGGTGCTTCCTCCTGGTCTCCCATGCAGGTGCAGGGGCCCAAGCACCTGGGCCATAGGAGGATGTTTGTTAAACAGCCCTTGTCTTGAACTGTTAAGGAACAGGTTTTTTTTTTTTTTTTTTTCATACGATTTGTTGAACTCTTTACTTAGTATAGAATTAATCATATGTGTATAAGGTTAGTTAAAAACAGATCTTAGTAACAAATAAGAATGGGAATAGGAGGAGGGGGGAGAAGGGTGGGAGTGTGGGGGGGAGAGCAGGTATGGTGGGAAGAATCACTGTGTTCCTGAAGTTGTATTTACGGAATGCTGGGAGTTTGTATTCCTTAAATAAAAGGTTTCTGGGCAGTGGGGAGGGGGGCGGAATGAGGAGGAGGATGGTGCTGATACTCTGTCATTGGAGGGCACAGTCAGCCTCGAAGTCTGTAGCACTGCGTCTCAACACGACTCTAGAGGGGACCAGGCGGCCGCGAAACAAACTTTGCAATTCATTCTGGAGCGATTTTCTCTGGAAGTTTCGTGGAAACTGAGTTCAAGTCCATGACTCTTTACAAATGGGAGCGCGTAAACTCGAAATTGCCCCTGTGCCCTCACTACAGAGGTTTCAGCCGTGCAGAGCTTGGTTACGGAGTGCTGGTGTTCGAACGTTTTCTCTTGGAGTTCCGTACTCTGCCGTGTCTGGTTTGTCACGAACACGTGCTGGGTGTGAAGAAGCTGAGTCGCTCTGGTTGGGTACACCTGGTGGAGCACTGAGGCGCTTTCGTGGGGAAGCCATCGCGAGCCCCTTTGCGTCTCTAACTCCATGCCCGTGCCACGCTGCCCAGGTTTCTAACCCTGCAGTTTAGCTCTGCTGATTGCATGTGAACTCCACATGCGTGTCCTCTCGTGTGTCTGGCTTCCCGCCCGGTGCCGCGTGCAAGACGCGTCCGTGTTCTCGCGTGTGGCAGCCACTTGTTCTAGTGGCTGTAGAGCAGGGATCCGCCAGCTCCATGTGGCCTGAGGACCAAACCAAGCTCATGGCTTTATTTTGTACAGTCCCTGGGCAGAGAATGGCTTTTACGTTTTTAAACAATGATAAAGAAAATAAGTAAAGAAGAATTGCTGTGAGAGACGTATGGGGCCAGCAAGCCCTAAAATATTTACTGTTAGTTCTTTGCAGAAAAAGTCATCGACCTCTGTCCTGTATTATTCTGTCATGTAAATAGTCCACCCTGTATCTGTTCCACTGGCTTTTTAAAAACCATTTGTAGCATTCATTCATTCATTCATTCACTTATTTGAAAGGCAAGAGACAGAGGCGGAGAGATAGTCAGTGGGCCGGTTCACTCCCCGCAGATGCCTACTACAGTTCTGGGTGGACCAGGCTGAAGGCAGGATCTGAGAACTCATTCTGGCTGTCGTACATGGGAGGTGGGGGCCCCGCTAGAGCCATCACCTGCTGCTTCCCAGGGTCTGCACCAGCAGGAAGCAGAGCTGGGACTTGAACCCGGGGCCTCTGATACGGGATGCAGGTGTCCCTTAACTGCTGTGCCAGGGGCCTCCCCCGTGTTGTGCTGTCCATAGCCACTTGGGCTGTTGTCTAGCTTGGGCCGTTTTGAATGGTGCAGCTGTGACCATTCCCTGCAGGTCTCCTGGGGCACATAAGCACAGGTCACTGTTGGGTGTCTACCTGGGGGCGCAAACCTGGGTCACCGAGTTTGCAGGGGGTGCTTAGCCCCGGCACGTACAACACGTTGGCCATGCTCCTGGCAGCCCTGTGTAAACGTCCACTCGCTCCCGTGCTTGGTGCTGACAGTCTTTTCAGCTTTGGCCTTCCAGTGGATTTCAGTGTTAGCGTGTTGTGCTGTTAATTTGCATTTCCTTGGGGACACCCGAGATTGAACATTGGTCACAGCTCTGTTGGGCCCTTCGCATCCTCTTCTGGTGAAAAGCCTCTTTAAATTTCTCTGTGTGTGCTGATTTTCTATTGGGTTATTTGCCTTTTTCTCCACTGAGTCATAAGAGTTCTTAAATATGTTCTGGACACGAGTCCTTTGTGTGTGTGTGTGTGCGTGTGTGTGGATTGTCAGTATCTTCTGTAGTGTGCCTATCTGTTTGCATATTGGTGTCTTCTGATGAGCATTTTATTAGTCCAGTTTATCAGTATTTCCATCATCTCCGTTATTAGTGCCGTCTGTGGTTGTTTACAAATCTCTACCCTGAGATCATGAAGATATCCTCTCTCGTTTGCTTCTAGAATCTTTACTGTCATATCTTTCCTCACCAACCGTTGTGGGTCTGAGTATGAATGTAGTGTACGGTGTGAGGGAGGGGTCGAGTCTCATACTTTATTGAAACAGAAATCAGGCAAAAGTCCCTCCTTTGCCCCTGCCCTGTCGTGTTGCCTTTATTGCAAATTAAGTGACCAAGTATGTATGTGTCTGTTTCAGAATTCTCTGTTGTGTTTCATTGGCCTGTTAGTTCTCGGGCTAAAACCACTGAATTACTCTTGCTTCGTAGTGAGTCATGGTATCTCCAGCTTGTTTGTCTCCAGGACTGTTTGAACTTTCCTTGACAGTTTGCCTTTCCATGAATTTTAGAATCGGCTCAACAGTATTCATTTTAATTAAGATTACATGGGATCTATAGATTAATTAGAGGAAAATGGAAAATTTTACAATTGAGTTATGGAGTCCCTGACCATGGTTTCTTTTTCCCACTTTCAAGAGCTAATCTAATTCTCAGGGTTTCACAAACAGTAGTACAGATAGCATTCCTCCTCCGTGGTCTGGCTCTCCCAGCCGCACAGCAGAAGCCGACATGGCTATTCAGTGAGCCAGAATCAAACTTGACTGCTAAAAAGATTAGCCAGACAGGAAGCTCTTCTGCAGAGTGTAGTGTTTAGAAGAGGGTGTCATTAGAAAAGAGTCGATTGAACCCAGTGGAGAGTGGGCCTTCAGCAAGTTCATCTACTCCAATTCTTAATATTGCCTTTTAAAGAATTTTATTTATCTGAGAGGGGAAGGGGGAGACATCCTACCCACTAATTCACTCCCCAAATGCCCAAAACAGTTGGGGCTGGGCTAGGCAGAATCTATGAGCTCAGAACCCAATTCAGGTCTCCCACGTGGGTGGTAGGGACCCAAATCCTTGTGCCTCACCTGCTGCCTCCCAGGGTCTACATTCGCAGGAAGGTGGAATCGGGAGTGGAGCTGGATCTGAAACCCCATATAGGCTTTTGGTATCCCAAGCTGCTAGGGCAAACTCCTACTCCAGTATTGTGTCTGCGAGTGTTTTATCCTGTACCCAGGGCTGCTTTGCCTGGACTTGTGCAGTTAACCATGCAGGTGTCTGCTCAGTGCAAAGGATGGTTGCAGCGACAAAACGAGTCGCACAGAGCTTGCTGGTCGGTGGACTCTACAGGACAGCCACCGCTCATCTTACGAACTTTTGTCTTTCCGCTCTAGGACTGTCCTTTCATTGTGTGTATGACCTATGCCTTCCACACTCCAGATAAACTCTGCTTCATCCTGGACCTGATGAACGGTGAGCAACACCCAGGGAGTCTGAATCCATGAAGGCCTTGGCCTTGGTACTGCCTCTGGCATTGTTCCCTGGGCAGATGCAGCTGGAGTCTTCCCAATAATTAGGTTCCCCGAAGCTGAGGGAAACCTTTTACTGTTCAATTTTCAATAGGAATTCATTTAAAAATGTAGACTGTGACTTCTCTCTGGACCTCCAGGTCCTCCCAACACCCACCCCCCCTCCCCCATTCCCCCGGAAGTTGGATTTTGTAGGAAAGATTCTCATAAAATACTGAGAGTGAAACTTGATTTTCTGGAATGCAGCTGGCCTTGGTCTTTAATTAGCTTATTTCCTGGCCTTCCACTGTAGGAATGAAATACCCCCCGAGGATATAGGCCAAAGATAGAAATGCATTTAAAGACCAGCTCTGAAGGACCGACCCTGGGCTAGTAGCGATTCCAGCCCGGTCTCCTGCACCCTCTGAACCTGCAGCCCCCTGCTCTGGTTTTCCAGACTGGTCAGAGGTCCTGAAGATGCTAAAACTCGGTCTGCTGGAGAAGTCGCCTTCACACACCAGAGGGCAACGCGGTTATAAAATCGAACTTATTTTAGTAACAAGAGCCTAAAGAAAAAGACATACAGTTCTACCACCCAAATGCCTGTGTGTGTTTTTATTTTCTTACTGTGCCCTTGAAGTTTGGTCCTGTGATTTAAAACTAAATCTATGCAGAAACTATAAAAGGGGTGTCGCAGGCATGGTCGTGAGCCACAGAAAGCGGACACAGCGGCCATTTGTGTGAGTGTCGGAGCAGGCACAGCGGCCGTGGGGAGATGGGAGCCTGGGCCATGTTTACGTTTTCTCCAGGGCACCGAAAGCATCCAAGGACAGATATCAAAGGTGGCGGAAGGGCAGTGCAGAGCACTGTTCTCCTGCATGCGACCACCGAGGAGGAGGATGGATGGATGGTGGTCTCTGCTCACTGACTCACGCCCACTCCCCCACCTCTGATTGCAGGGGGCGACCTGCACTACCACCTCTCCCAGCACGGGGTATTCTCCGAGAAGGAGATGCGGTTCTACGCCACCGAGATCATCCTGGGGCTGGAGCACATGCACAACCGCTTTGTTGTCTACAGGGATCTGAAGGTGAGGACAGCTGGCGCAGCCACGCCGAGGGCCCCCTCCACAGCCCCTGTCACGTGCCCCAAGGCCATCGTCCCAGCCCCGTGAAGTCCTTATCTGTGTGACGTCAGACTGTGCAACGACAGACCCCACGTTGAAAACTGCAGTCAATTAAAGAACAACAGAAAAGCGGGAGAGGCTTTGTTCTGTTGCTGCCCGTTTTAGGAGAGAGTGTAATTCGGTTAATGTTCACTAAGCATCCGATTGGCCCTGGCCATGTGAGAGCTGGGCAGAGATGGGCGAGCTGGTGTGGGTGGCCTGGCATGCCCATGGCCCACACCCGAGTGCCCGGGTTCGATGCCCAGCTCCTGATTCTAGCTTCTGCGGGTGGGCCCTGAACGTAGCAGGGGATGGCTCAAGGGGTTGGTTCCCTGCCACCCACGTGGGAGCCCTGGGTTGTGTTTTCAGTTCCCGGTGATGACCTGGCCCAGTCTTTGGTGTTGCAGGCATCTGGGGAGTGAAGCAGTAAGTGGGGGTGCTAGTGCGTGCTCTCTCTCTTTCTGCCTGTCTCTGTCTTTCTACCTCTCAAATAAATATGTAAATAATTCAAAAGAAAAGGCGAACAAGCCAAGAATAGATATTTTACAGGACTTAAAAGCTGGTGAGCCAAGCCCATGCGATCTGAAGACCGGGCTGGAGATCAACCCGACATTGACAGTGCACAGCACACAGTTGTGCAGCTGTGTTGGGCAGTGAGAGAAGAATTGAGAGGCGTGACAGTCACTAATAGCACAAGGAGGTCCCAAGAGAATCTGTCTGCCTATTATCTCTAGATGCTTCTTGAATGAGCCCCCAGTGGCCAGTTGAAACGCACGGGTTATATTCCTTCCTCTAAAGATCTAAGATGACTTTAAAAAAAAGATTCATTCATTTATTTAAAAGGCCGAGTGACAGAGAGCGCGAACGAGCAAGCTTCCACCTGCTGGTCACTCTGCAAATGACCGTAACAGCTAGGGCTGGGCCAGGCCAAAACTAGGAGCCTGGAACTCCAACCTGGTCTCCCACATGGGTGGCAGGGACCCAAGTGCTTGAGCTATCATCCGCTGCCTTCCCAGGGGCATCAGCAGTGAGCTGGATTGGAAGTGGAGCCGCTGGGACCGGAAGCAGCACTCTGATACGGGATACTGGTGTCACAAGCAGTGGCTTAACCTGCTGCACCACAATGCTGGCCCCTAAGATGCTTTTTAACATTTCCTTTTAAGAATCTAAAACATTTTATTTTATTTCTGAACATTTTATTTTTTTCCAAAAATGTTTTGTGAATTTTAAAACTTTCTGAAAATTTAAAGAAGGTAAAGAAGGGGGAAAACCGTACCATTATTGAATTACAGAAAACCAGATGTGGGTTCGCTCACAGTATTACATTCCCCTACGTAAGTTTTGCAGAATGATAAAATACACGCTGCAGGCCCACAAAGTGCCTTTGTCATACGTTGCAATTTAAATCTGTAACCGGTAGCTAATGATCTTTATGCTGTGTTTTGGTTTGCTAAGCTATTTGCTTGGCAATGGCATTATTTAATTTGCATTCAAATGTAATTCTGGTCACTCACGATTATTCATGTTCCAATTTTATAAGAGCATACCATTTTTATTTCAAGCAAAATAATACCTGATCTCCAGCAGAAAAATATTACTAAGACGACTGTAATACGACGTGTATTATGGAGAAGAGCTTTGTTTTCCATGATCATGCAGATGAACCTAATCTTCATGGATACATTGTATCAGTATTGTGGTCAGAATCCTCTCTGGTCATTTGCTGGGTCCCTGTGTTGACTACGCACTGATGAACAGAATTGCCGCTTACCAGGATTAGTGTGGCACGGGGGTGTGTTTTGATGTCTTAGTGTACATTCAGTTCTGTCCAGATCCTTTCCGTTCTGTGCCTGGTGGGCTCCTTCTCAGAAGCTCTTGTGGTCCCTGTAAGCCTCAGAGCTGGTGGACTCGCTGCCCACCGTCGGGAGGCACCCTGTCCTGGCTGCATGTTCGTTCTGGGTGGGTACAGTGAGAAAGAGGTGCTGTTGACCTTGGCGGCTGTGACCGTGACCATGACCGCCCCTGGAGCTCATTTAAGTAGCGGGAGCTTCCGTGCCCATCTGGGCTCTTTCCTGCTGAAGTTAGCCTGAGCAATGTTCGTCTCCGTATCGTGCCTGCTGGGGTGTGAGCCTAGCAAGCCGGGCTTGATCCGTGATCCGGTAAGAGGACCTCCGTGTCTGTCCGCTGAGACGTTCCCAGAGCGCCTGAAAGTCACCTCCTCTCTCCTTGTAGCCCGCAAATATCCTCCTGGACGAGCACGGACACGTGAGGATCTCGGACCTCGGGCTCGCCTGCGATTTCTCCAGGAAGAAGCCACACGCGAGCGTGTAAGTAGCCGCGGCTCTGCTCACCGCCGCTTCCCGCGCGCCGCTGGCCAGCGGGGACCCTGAGTATGTGAGGACGCCAGGCCAGGGGAGACCCCGGGTGTCACAGGCTGTGGGAGGGGAGGCGACAGCCGTGTGCTTTCCAGCTCTAACTGCGGGGAGTGGCTGAGCCTGCTCAGGGGCCAGCAGGGTGACCCGAGTTCCTGCTGCCCAGTTGCCCTGCGTGTGTTGTTAACCCATGTAGCCCTTGGTCCCTTCGTCCATGAAGTCAGCCCAGGGAAACAGAGGCACCCGTGGGGCAGGGAAGGCACGGAACCACGTGGAGAGCCGAGTTTCAGCTACTCCTCCCCCGCTCCCGAGAGTGGCTTTACAGAAACAATACAAGGAATTGGGAAGATTTTTTTTTTTTTTAATCAGAGACAAATCACCCTCTCCCACTTGGAGCTCTTGACGCGAGTCCTCTCATGAGATGCACTGGGTACAACCAACCCGCCCAGTCCTCCAAGTTCTATGGAGGCGGCCACAGTGGCCACGGCTCTCAGGGACTTGGAAGTGCTTCTGGCAGTGGCTGTGCCTGGTCAGCCCGTGGTGGCCCAGCCCGAGGACTTCTCTGCGCCCAGGGTTGTTGACACGACAGCAGAAATACACAGGGTGCTGCTCCCAGCACGCCGAAGAAGCAGAGCAGAAGGCGAGAGGTGTGTGTCTGCCCCCTTGGCGTCAGGTCACCTGCGTGGGAAGTGTGGCCGCGTGTGCAGGGCGTGTTCTGGTTTGTGCTTTTCCATCTCAGGCTCAGCCCCAGGTGTCTGACAATGGTGTCGTCCCATCATCCTGAAGTTAGGTTCATCTCTGCGCCGGGTGCTCTGGAAGAGCCCCGGGCGCCCCGTGTCGTGCACCTGTGGGGAAATCAGCTGCAGGGCAGGCACCACCCTTTGTGTGGCTGCGGAGCAAGGTGGCCGGGAACTGCAACACCCCGGAGCGACCGCGTGAAGTCAGGACCGCCTCTTGAAGCTGTGATGGAGCGGCAGCTTTCTGTAGACACACTCCTCTCGCTCTGCGCAACCTGGGATGCACTGATAAAAGCATTAGCATCTTTCTAGCACTTCATAATTATCAGGCCAGAACCTGTGGTTGTATAAGCTTCTCCCAGGGAGTTCATCAGACGGTTTTTAAGAGAGTCATTTGAATTTTTAATACCGTGGCTATTTGGTATGCTAATTTCTTCAATTTAGGGAGAGTCATCGCTACATACGAATCCACGAGTTTATAAGAGTTAATCTTCCAAAGGAATTGACTTTCAGTCACAGGGTTATTTATTTCCTTAGAGGGCCTAGCCCATATTTTTTCTTTTTCTAACTGTAATTCACGTTGGCTTTGAAGCACAGGCTGTTCTTTTGCCAGCTCTGCTCTCCGAAGTGTAGCCTTTGAGTAGCACCTGCAGGGAGGCGCCCTGGGGTGGCTGGTTCCCGGGAGGCCTCCCTTAGGAAGATAAGTACACGCCAGGACACTGGTGTTGGGTGAAGGAGGTGCTTAGTGCTAAGAACAAAGACTGCAGGTCTGCATTTGAGTCCCTCTCCTGAGATATGGAAGCCCCAGTTTTTCTCTTCTTCCTTTTAAAGATTTATTTATTTGAAAGGCAGAATGACAGGGAGAGAGAGAGAGGTCTTCCATCCACTTTGGTCCGCTCCCCAAATGGCCGGAACAGCCAAAGCTGAGCCAGGCCAGAACCAGGAGCCTGGAACCCCATCTGGATCTCCCACGTGGGTGCCAGGGGCCCGAACGCTTGGACCATCTTCGCCTGCCTTCCCAGGTGCATTAGCAGGGAGCTGGGTCAGACGCAGAGCAGCCAGGACTCAACCTGGCACTCGGATGTGGGATACAGGCATTGAAGGCAGCGGCTCGACCTGCTGCACCGTGTCGTCAGCCTCTCAACTTTTCTCTAACAGTGATACTTATTTCCCGTGTGTGTTCACTGTCGGGGGTTAAATCAGCTCATGACCCCCAACACGTATTCATTGCACTTGCGCTGTGCTGGGTGCTGGTGTTGCTGCTGTCACAGAGCCGGTGCCTGGCCTCCTGAATACGCAGCCCGGGCACAGGGACCCAGCCCAGTAAGTGGCCGGTGCAGGCCGCCCGTCCCAGCAGCCGTGGCTGGGTCGTTTGCTGAGTAGCAGCAGTCCCAGGCTTGCCGCACCAGCTGCTCCGATCGCGTGGTCTTCACAGGGACCCCGTAAGCTAAAGCTGTCATTGTCCCCTTCTTACAGTACAGAAGTTGAGTTTCAGAGAAATTGGGGGACTGGAACGAGGCTGCATGGCCGGCCCGCCGTGGAGCTGGGGTGCTGTCACCCAGTTCTGCCTGACGGCAGAGCCCTTGCTTGCTGTCTATGCTGTGCGGGTCTGTGAGGCTCTGCTGGGGCCCGCCCAGCACTTCACCCTGAACTTGGCTTCCTCAGCTTTTCGAAGCAGTCCGTGTGCTCCTCGGAGTCTGCCCGCCTGCGACTCCAAGTCCGTTGACGGAATCAAACGAGATGCTCCCTGTGGAGTAGCCAGAAAAAAAAAAAAAAAGCATCCTCTGGGGAGGGAACAGATTGTCAGTGGCTAATCCGAGTCCTGGCTCATTTTCTCTAAGAACACAAAGCCGCGTTTCAAGCCGCAGAGTCCTGAGAGGCTCACGTGTCTCCCGCGGAACGTGTCGCGGTAGCACACGTGGCTGCCGTGGAGGCAGAGTTGGAAAACCACGGTGGCGGGGCCCAGCGCTGTTCTCTAGCTGTGTCCGGCGGCAGCCTGGAGGACCGATCTGCCTCAGCGTGTTTCTTTCTCCTTGTGGAAACTCATCCAACCCAGAGCTGTGACTCGGTGCTGAGAATGACGGGTTGGCAGGTCACCACGCAGGGCCTTGTGCAGGAAACATTGGAATTCAGCCTTCCCGGAAAAGGCTCAGGATGCTGCTCGTAGAGCCTTCCGGTGCCCTGGTGCCCTCACACCTTCCACCTGGAGATTCCCGACATGGAGCTTTCCCGAGTGCGAGGCCGTCCTGACCGTGGGATGGCGCTCTTTGGAAGCATCCCTCCTAGGAACACGGTACCAGACCCACTGGTGACTCAGGATCGCTACTAACCCCGGTCATTTTTCTGAGCAGAGTTAACAGAGCTGCAGGTGGGTTGAGCTGTGCACCTGCAGTCCCCACGGCTCCTGAGAGAGGGAGGTGTTACCTTATTATCCGTGTTGTTGATGAAGAAAATCAGCAAAGGGTGACGAGGCTGCAGGGCGCACAGGTAGACAACGGCCGGCGCAGGGACCCTCGCACTCGCATCTTTGCAATCCCCTTCAGAGCTCAGCTGGTTTTTGAGAAAGGAATGGCGCCCACCCGGCTCTCCTAGGGGCGCAGGGTGGGGATGGGAGGCTGGAGAGGCCCCGTGGGACCAGGGCTGCAGAGTGGCAGGTGGTGCGCTTGCGTCGGAAAGATGGGTCCTCCTGAGTGATTTTCTCAGCTTCCTGAAAAGCATCTTCGTGTCCTCTTAGTGCCGAGTCCCTGGTCCTCGAGCCGCTCTTAACACTCAGCGTGATTCATCTACCTGATGCACGTGGGCTTGAGCACCCCTGGGACCTGTCACCTGTGAGGTGTCACCAGCCAGGTGGTCCTCACTGTCTGCAGGGGAGGTGGCAGCGTGCAGGAGTGGGTCCCCTCCCCCTCCTCGCTTCTGCTGCTGCCCCTGCCCCACGCATCTTCACTCCCGAACAGGCAGGAGCACCTGTGGTATCCATGGCAGGAGAGGAGACGGCTTTCAGCTCTCAGGCCGTGGACCTCACCTCCTTCACCCTGAACTCCGGGGGTCACCCCCTCCTGTGTGCTCGCGGGTGAGGGTGGAGCAGCACGTCCCCTGCCTGCCCCTCTCCTCTCTCCACAGCTGCTGCTGTCCCTGAGTGGCGTCCACACCTCCTGCGCCGGCAGCGTGTCCTCAGGCGGGCCTGCTCCGTAACCATGCGTGACCTTTCTTCTCCCCAGGGGCACCCACGGGTACATGGCTCCCGAGGTGCTGCAGAAGGGGACGGCCTACGACAGCAGCGCCGACTGGTTCTCCCTGGGCTGCATGCTCTTCAAGCTGCTTCGAGGGTGAGTGGGGCGCGGCTCGTGGACTCGAGCCACTCGGGCAGTGTTTGGAATCTGGGACATGGTGCTTTCCCAGCCTCCCTCCCTCCCCCTTCCTCTTTCCTTTGTTTCTTCTTTCCTTTGTTTCCACTCTCTCTATATATTTATTTGAGAGGCAGAGAGAGTGAGCTCCCATCTGTGGGTTCACTCCCCGAATGCCTGCAACAACCCAGGGAGGCTTAGGGACCCAAAGCAACCGCTGGGATGACCACAGTGTGTGTCTCGCAAGGACTTGAGCCAGGCCCTGCCGCCTCACAGGGTGTGCGTGAGCAGGAAGCTGAAGTCCAGGGCACAGCGAGATCTCGAACCCCGGAACTTCATGTGGGAGGTGAGCGTCCCAAGAAGCGTAGGAGCAGCTCAAGCTGGTGCTTGGCTGGTGACTTCCTGTCCTGTGCGCCCGAGAGGCGCTTTCCCATAAGCTTACAGAGCAGAGCTTTTCCTTAGTCTGTCTGTCCCGTACCAGGTAGGGATCCCAATGCTTTGAGGTCTAGACAAAGGCTTGTGTGAAATATGTCCATTGCCAGCCACACTCTGGGAGCAGGGATTGTTTCACCGCGTGGGTCATGGGGCAGGTATTCTACAGCAATGAAGATACCGCCTGGGATCCCAGCCTCTCTGCTTCTGATCTGGGGTCCTGCTGGTGCTCACCCTGGGAGGCTCAAGTACTTGGGTCCCTGACTCCCACGGGGATTGCGCTCTCATAAGCTCCTGATTTCAGCTTGAGCCAGCTCAGCTCATGCAGGCATTTGAGAAGTGATCCGGCAGATGGAAGATCCCCTCCCTCCTCCCTCCCTCCCCCCCCCCCTCTCTCCCCGCCTCTCTGCCTCTCTCTCTCTGCTTCTCTCTTTCCCCGCCTCTCTGTCTCTCTGCCTGCCTTTTTCTCTGCCTCTCTCTCTCTCTCTCTCTCCCCACTTCTCTGCCTCTCTCTCTCCCCCCCTCTGCTTCTCTCCCTGCCTCTCTCTCTCTCTCTCTCTGTCTCTCTCTCTGTGGGAGTCACAGCAGATGCAGGGAGTCCAGTCTTACATGGCCCTAATTCTATCTGCCTTCCAAATAAAATGAAAATAAATTAAAAAAAAAAAAACCTCACAAGATAAAATGTGGATAATTGGAACAGGTAGGATTTTTTTTTCCCTAGAGATTAATTATTCATGATTTTCTTGTAAACTTAACAGCATTTTGAGAATTACAAAAGCTGAAGACCCTTAGCAAACCAATTTTAAAAGTTTGCATTTATTTGTAAAAAATGCTGGAGTTAATTTGTGTGTGTGTATGTGTGTTTAAGATTTATCTGTTTATTTGAGAGGTAGAATTACAGAGAGAGGGAGAGAAAAGGTCTTCCACCTGCTGGTTCACTCCCTAAATGGTCGCAATGGCTATAGCTTTACCAGGGCAAAGCCAGGAGCTTCTTCTGGGTCTCCCATGCGGGTACAGGGGCCCAAGGACCTGGGCCATCTTCCACTGCTTTCCCAGGCCATAAGCAGAGAGCTGGTTCAGAAGAGGAGCAGCTGGGACTCAAACTGGTGCCCATATGGGATGCTGGCACTGCAGGCGGGACTTAGCCTACTACACCACAGTGCCAGTCCCTGTTAATTTGTTTTTAATTTGTGTTTATTTTCATTTTATTTGGAAGGCAGAGAGACAGACAGACCTTCCATCTGCTGATTCACTCCCCAGAAGCCCACAGCAGCTGGGGCTGGGCTAGGCGGGGGCCAAGCTGAAGCCAGGAGCCTGGAACTCCATCCCCGCCTCCCCCATGGGTGCTGGGGAGGCAACTGCTTGAGCCATCTTCTGATGTCTCCCAGGATGTGCGTTAGCAGGGAGCTGGGACTCACACCAGAGCCTCCCATGTGGGCCGCGTGCATCTCCAGAGGCGACGTCACACCGTGGCACGTTCCTGCCCCTGCTTCATGTTTTCAGACTGATCCTATACTTGATCCCTGTCCTGTAAACTACCTGTGATGAAACAGAGTGGGAAAGATTGTGGGAGGAAGCCACTCCCCAGATACGCTTTCATCCTGACCACCACCGCTCACGTTAATGCTTCCATTAAGTTGAAGTTTTAGACAGTTTCCTGGAGAGCTTACGTTTTCAAAATAGCTTTTTTTAAAAATTCTTCACTTACAGTGATACCCAAAGCCGTTTATATTAAAATTTCCTGGCCCAAACGTCCCTGTCACAATTGCAGCAGGGAACACACAGCTCTGTGTGGGAGCCCAGCCTTTTGCCTTCCACCACCGCTGCCTCGTCTCGTTACATTCACACGTTCCGCAGAGAGGCTGATTTCCATGTTCTCCCCAGGCCAGGTCCCCAGCACCCTGGCTCTTTCCCCAGGACTCCGCTAATCCAGTTGTTCTCTGCTCACTGTATATGCTCGGGATCTGAAATTGCATTATTGCTTCGAAAGTCAGGGCCTGTTAGTCCGTAATGGGATTACCGTGTTTGTGGAGCCTGGATGGCCTTAGTCCGTGTCTTCAGAGCGGTCTGACCTCATCAGTAGGCTTACGTGAAACAAGCCAGACAAAGCTGCTTCCTGCATGGGAGTCTCCCCCACCCTCCCCCCCAGGGCTGTCCCTGTGTGCACAGGGTCTGTGAGGCCCCCATTGTCTTGGCCATGCACCTGTGCCGGAGAAGCAGGTAAAGGAGCAGAACCCAGGCCTGCAGCCTGAGGGGGTGACGGAGAACGCCATGGCCTGACAGCCAGTAGTGAAATGTTACAGGGAGATCTGCAAAGCCTTGCATTTAGGGTCTTGGTTGCTTCTTTGCTGGGTCCTTTTATCTATTTGCAAAAATATTCAGCATGCAGCCGTGGAGGGTCTGGCCTGACCCTGCTTCATGTTTTTTTTTTTTTTTTTTTTTTTTTCAAAAAAATAAAAGACCGGCGGGAGGGAGGTTCAATGCTTAACTGCACGGTGGAGCAGTGTGATGCACAGCGGATGCAGTGAGCCCGGTCATACGTGGCCCTGATTCAGACGCGGAGCACCGAGTGGGAAGCTGTTGAATTCCTCTGCGAAGTCCTGGACGGGGCAGGATCGGGCGAGCTGCTCTGCGAGGCTCCCATCTCGGGGAGTCGCAGCAGATGGCAGGATGTCCATGAGAGTGGCGGGGGGCAGCTGGGCTGGTGCGAGAGCCGGGCACGGGGGCTTCTGCAGAGGGAGTGCCCAAGTGGCGTGGCGCTCAGGTGCCTGAGAGTGGGCTGCAGCCTTGGGAGGGCATCTCCCTGAGCACATCCATGCCGCGTAGCTCCAGGTGATGGGCGTCTCAGGGCGTGGAGCCGCCCAGTGGGGGACGATTCTGTCTCGGGCATCGGCGCCCTCCCCATCTGGTGGCCGCGCATTGAGACTGAGCAGAGGGGCTCCTTCCAGTGTGTGACAGCACGAGAAGCAGCTTCCGCTCTGGGCTTCGTATCTGACGTCCTTGCTTCTGTGGCTTCTGCAGGACTCCTTCGTGGAAAGGATAGAGCACTAAAGCTAAAAAGCAGGAAATCGTGCTCGACTGAAGTGATTGGAATTGAACTTGATAAGCATTCAGGGAACACTTGGCCTTGCAGGAGCGTGTACCTGGTGCCGTGGTGGGAGGGGAGGAGGAGGGGGCGAGGGAGGGAGAGGGGTAGGGGCCTGTATAGTTCTTAAGGAACCTGCAGTCCAGGGGGGTACACAGATGTGTCCACACAGAGCTGGTGGTTGGCCGAGCTGCGTGTGCTGGGGGACGCACATGTGGGAGAGGCGATTCTAACTGGGAAGAGCAGGGCTGGCTTCCTGGAGGAGACGGCACAAGAAGCAGGCTTTGGAGGACGGGTAGGAGAATGGTATGGAGACATGGGGCAGGCTGCTGGTCCCCAGTGACCAGTGAGTGGTGGGCGGACTCTCTTGGGACTAGAGGGGGCGCTGGCAAAGAAGGATGGGGAAACCGGGTCCAGACTCAGGTGGACCTTGGACTGAGAGGCACCGGGCACTGAAGGCTTTCTGGCAGATGGGAGACGCGTCTGGGTGCTTTCTGAGGGACCGAGGCATGGGGTGGGAGTCGGAACCCTCGTGAGAGCCCGTGGGCGATGGAGCTTGGGCAGCGTGCTGCTGGCCTGGGAGAAGGGAGGTGACCAGCAGCCTCACGGGGTTGGGGTCTGCACGTGACAGCGAGTCTGCCTTGGTTTGCTCTCTTCCTTAGAGATGCTTGGGCAGGAGGTGAAGATGGGGCAAGTTTAGGGTGCAAGTAATCGGAGGACATTGAGATCTTTACCAAAATCCATAGTTGGAAGACACTGGAGTTCACATGAAACCAGTGCCTGTCGAGTGCTGTCCGCTGGGGTTGGCTGGCCGAGGGGCTGTGCGTGCGAGCCTGTGTTGCTGTCACTGGAAACGGGCTGTACATGGGGACCCCGCCATGATGCCCACGCGTGTCCTGTGTGTTTTTCCTTCTCTCTCTGGAGGGGACCCCCAGCGGCTGTTTCCTTGGGCACAAGAGGCCCCAGAAACTGGAACAAAAGGACCAGGAGGTGGGGTGGGCAGAAGTCAGCCTGTGTCCTCCTGTCCCCTGACCATCTTGTGGGGTGGCTGTCACCCAGGCCTCGTCCTCAGCTCCAGGGGGTGCTTGGCGATGTAGTTGTCATAACTTGGACTGCTGCTGACCTCTACTGGGCAGAGGCCCGACATCCCACAGTACACAGGACAGCCCCACCCACCCGCCCAACAGTCAGCTGCCCCCAGGGTCGACCACGCTGAGATGTAGAAACCCTGGAGTGTGACAGGTCCCCGGGGCTGAGCCGCTGGTCACCCATGGCCTATCTTCTCTTTATTTCCTGTGCTTTCAAAGTCCTCGCAGTGACCAAGGCTTCCTCCCACCCCACTTCCGCTAGAGTACTTTCCTGCACCCCTCGTTTGTCTCGGCACCCCAGGGTGCCACGAGACGGTTGGGAGAAGGCTGCTGGGGTAAAGGCTGGGGTTGTGCATCCCTGGCCTCACAGCGCCGAGCCGAGCCATTCAGGCGCCACGCCTGTGGGCGCTGGGCCCCGCTTCTGTGTCACAGGACGTGTCCCGGTGTTTCAGAGTGCGCGCGTGTGCAAGTCCGTGTGCCTGCTGCTCCTCCATCTGGGCTTAAGGTGTCCGCCGAGGAGGAGAAAGGATCCAGCAGTGGCCTGGGTCTCAAGTTTGTCGCCATTGCTTGGTTGTCCCTGGAGCTGTCACGCGTAGGGAGAGCGCATGGGGGGTGGCCTGGAGCTCCTGGAGCTCTGCCTGGGTCCTCGAGATTGCTCCCTGTGGGGATAAAAAGCAAGGTCTATAAATATTTTGGCAGCTACTGGCTCAGGTTCAAGACACACACCCCGTGTAACGTGCTATTTTCTTGGTACCCTGACGTTGATTTCTGGTGGGAGATTGGCATCTGTCATTACCAATGAGTTGTTTCTGCACTCACTGCTTCCCCGTGAACGTGACACATCCAGCATAAGGCGTGCGTGGGCGTTGCCCCGGCACCTGGTCTCTCTCAGCTCCCCCCCCCCCTCCGGGGGGAGGGGCACCTGCTGCTCTCTCTGGCCTCCCGGAAGCCACGCTTGACCACGGCACTCGCGGATTCTGTTCCCCCCCGCGGTGCCGACAGGCCGTCCCCGGCTCCTATTTAAAGCGGCTGCGTCAGGGAGCAGCTGTGAGCTCACGGGGCCTGCGAGCACCGCGTGCCCGCTCAGCGTGGAGATCATTACCGCCTCAGGTCTTCTCAGACATGTTCCAGAATAGAAACCGAATCTTCGGCTTTGTTCACAAGGCATAATCGGGCCCGCGTTGGAAACAGATGTGCGCTGAGAGTCTTGTAGCTTGAAAGACCCAGCCTGCTCGCCGGCAGAGGACAATGGAGACGGCAGAGCCGCCTCCTCGGACACGGAGCTGCTGTGCTCACAAGCGCCATTTGCGATGGCCTGGCCCAGGCGCTCGCTGGCGATGTTTGGCACTGCCGACTCGAATTCCAGGCCCCTGTCAGGCCTCCCTGTGGTCTCGTGAAAGGGTTTTTAAATTGAGCCCAGGCGTGTGTAAGAGCAGGCCTTCTGTGCGCGGCTGGGGTACCCATTCTGTGGATAACCAGTCCACTAAAGTGAGTAACCCCGTGGATAACCAGCCCACCTCAGTAACCAACCCCATGGATAACTAGTCCACTTCAGTGAGTAACCCCGTGGATAACTAGTCCACTTCAGTGAGTAACCCTGTGGATAACTAGTCCACTTCAGTGACCAACCCCATGGATAACTAGTCCACTTCAGTGAGTAACCCCGTGGATAACTAGTCCACTTCAGTGAGTAACCCCGTGGATAACTAGTCCACTTCAGTGAGTAACCCTGTGGATAACTAGTCCACTTCAGTGACCAACCCCATGGATAACTAGTCCACTTCAGTGACCAACCCCGTGGATAACTAGTCCACTTCAGTGAGTAACCCCGTGGATAACTAGTCCACTTCAGTGACCAACCCCATGGATAACTAGTCCACTTCAGTGACCAACCCCATGGATAACTAGTCCACTTCAGTGACCAACCCCGTGGATAACTAGTCCACTTCAGTGAGTAACCCTGTGGATAACTAGTCCACTTCAGTAACCAACCCTGTGGATAACTAGTCCACCTCAGTGACCAACCCCGTGGATAACTAGTCCACTTCAGTGACCAACCCCGTGGATAACTAGTCCACTTCAGTGACCAACCCTGTGGATAACTAGTCCACCTCAGTGACCAACCCTGTGGGTAACTAGTCCACCTCAGTGACCAACCCCGTGGATAACTAGTCCACTTCAGTGACCAACCCTGTGGATAACTAGTCCACTTCAGTGAGTAACCCTGTCGATAACTAGTCCACTTCAGTGAGTAACCCTGTGGATAACTAGTCCACCTCAGTGACCAACCCCATGGATAACTAGTCCACTTCAGTGACCAACCCTGTGGATAACTAGTCCACCTCAGTGACCAACCCCGTGGATAACTAGTCCACTTCAGTGACCAACCCTGTGGATAACTAGTCCACTTCAGTGAGTAACCCTGTCGATAACTAGTCCACTTCAGTGAGTAACCCTGTGGATAACTAGTCCACTTCAGTGAGTAACCCCGTGGATAACTAGTCCACTTCAGTGACCAACCCTGTGGATAACTAGTCCACCTCAGTGACCAACCCCGTGGATAACTAGTCCACTTCAGTGACCAACCCTGTGGATAACTAGTCCACTTCAGTGAGTAACCCTGTCGATAACTAGTCCACTTCAGTGAGTAACCCTGTGGATAACTAGTCCACCTCAGTGACCAACCCCATGGATAACTAGTCCACTTCAGTGACCAACCCTGTGGATAACTAGTCCACTTCAGTGACCAACCCTGTGGATAACTAGTCTACTTCAGTGAGTAACCCTGTGGATAACTAGTCCACTTCCGTGACCAACCCTGTGGATAACTAGTCCACTTCAGTGACCAACCCTGTGGATAACTAGTCCACTTCAGTGAGTAACCCTGTCGATAACTAGTCCACTTCAGTGAGTAACCCTGTGGGTAACTAGTCCACCTCAGTGACCCCCCATGGATAACTAGTCCACTTCAGTAACTAACCCCATGGATAACCAGTCCACTTCAGTAACTAACCCCATGGATAGCTAGTCCACTTCAGTAACTAACCACATGGATAACCAGTCCACTTCAGTAACTAACTCCATGGATAACTAGTCTACTTCAGTGACCAACCCCGTGGATAACCATCCCACCTCAGTAACTAATCCTGTGGATAACTAGCCCACCTCAGAACTACCACTGTGGATAACTAGTCCACTTCAGTAACTAACTCCATGGATAACTAATCCACTTCAGTAACTAACCCCATGGATAACCAGCCCACTCAAGTGACTGACCCCGTGGATAACTAGTCTACTTCATTAACCCCATGGATAACCAGCCCACTTCAGTAACTAACCCTGTGGATAACCATCCCATCTCAGTAACCAACCCTATGGATAACTAACCCACCTCAGTAGCTAACCCCATGGATAACCAGTCCACTTCAGTGACCAACCCCGTGGATAACCAGTCCACCTCAGTGATCAACCCGTGGATAACCAGCCCACCTTGGTAGCCAGCCCCGTGGATAACCAGCCCACCTCAGTGATCAGCCCCGTGGATAACCAGCCCACCTCGGTAGCCAGCCCCGTGGATAACCAGCCCACCTCAGTGATCAACTCGTGGATAACCAGCCCACCTCGGTAGCCAGCCCCGTGGATAACCAGCCCACCTCAGTGATCAACCCCGTGGATAACCAGCCCACCTCGGTAGCCAGCCCCGTGGATAACCAGCCCTCTCCTGATGGTGGTTTTAGTCCCTCTCTGGGGGTGGAGCCCTCCCCGCGCGTCACTCCTCGAGGACCCACCTCTTACTAGCAAGAGGGTGATGAACTCTCCACGCGTGCTGCGGAGTGGACCCTGCGACCGTGACGGGGTGAAGGAGTGGGGCCCATGGCTTTGCCCACGGGAGCCGTGTCAGCGGACTCACCAGCACACAGGAGCTCTTCCTAGTCTGACGTTGGGAACCCTCGTAGGGCGGGGAAGACGTGATGCCCACGTCCCACGTGGGAGTGCTGAGCCCTACCTCCTGATCCCAGCTTCCTGCTGGTGCAGACCCTGGGCGCCAGCAGTGCCGGCTCAGTGACTGTGTTCCTGCTGCACACAGGAGGCCTGGATGGAGCTCCCAGTGCTGCCTGTTGCTGGCCTTTGGGGATTGAACCAGAGGATGGGAGCTTTGTGTGTTTATGTTTCCCTCTTCTCTTTCAAAAACAAATTACTTTAAAAAATTGTGGGGACTGGCGTGATACAGCAGGTTACACTGCCACCTGCAACGCTGGCATCCCGTATGAGTAGTGGTTCACGCCTGGCTGCTCTGCTTTCGATCCAGCTCCCTGCTAAAACTCCTGGGAAGGCAGCAGAAGATGGCCCAAGCGCTTGTCCCCTGCACCCACGTGGGAGACTTGGATGGAGTTCCTGGCTCCTGGCTTTGGCCTGGCCCAGCCCCAGCCATTGAGGCCATTTGGGGAATGAACCAACAGATGGAAGACCTCGATCTCTCATCTCTGCCTCCCCACCTTAACTCTGCCTTTCAAATAAATAAAATCTTTAAAACACCACAGGGTGGAAACAGATGTCAAGCAGAGACACTAAGATTTTAATACAGTTTAACAAGTTTTTATTCCTTTTCCCTAGAACTGTAAACATAATATTTCTGTGGTTTTTATATAAAAGAATGCTACAAGTATGACACACTTATGATACATGCTTTAGAATCCTATCTTCCACTTTACAAGCTGTTATCATCCTCTTTGTATTTGAATCACAGTGATTATACCTTTCTCTCCTTGGAAACAAGACAGAAAAGGTTTCTCTAATCAAAATCTATTTTAAAGATCAGCACATACTCGTGAGTTGGTGTTAGTTCGCCTGGTTTTGCTTTTTTTTTTTTTTTTCCCTTCTTTGAAGAGTCGGGCATTGCTCTGTGTTTCATGGCTCAGTAAGGAGGAGAGCGCCCTCTCTTGTGCAGACAGTAAGTGCTGTGGAACGCAGCCGCGTCTCCCGGGGCCCCGTGTGTGAGTCCGTCGCTCCAGAGCACAGCGGCTCAGTCCCTCTAAGTAGCAGCACAGGGGGCGGCGGTGCTTGAGTTCTTTTTGAGAACCCCTTTGGTCTTCAACGTTCTGATCTAGTTAATGAACCTAACAGTCAGCGATGTTTTATACGACATCCAGTCATAACTTTATGAACATGTCTTCTTGCAAGAAAACTCAATCCTACATCTCCCTCCTTTAATTTTTGCATGCATAAGGCCATATTCTAATCCTGGATACTTAAGTCATCTTTGTTCGTTTCTCAGTTGTGACTTTATTAGGCCCCTCCTGTATACCGTCAGTGTCTTGGCCGCTCACATGGGCATTGCTTTAGTTTCTCGTTCACTTGCGCTTTGGCACACGGTGGTGTGAGCTCCATTTCCCAGGTGGAAGATTGACGTGGAGGGCTTGTATCAGGCTCAAGCCAGGAAACAGTGACGTTGCAGTTTGGACCCAGCTTTTCTGGGGCTGCCTGCGTGGGTCACGCATGCAGCGAGAGCTTGCAACCAGGAGGGTTAGATGGGGCGTGATGCGTTGATCTCCAGAGGACGTGTTACTGCTTCAAAGTGCTAGTCCTTAGGGTTAAGTCGTGTTCATCTTGACCCTGTTTTGGTTTCACGGCTGTTCCTTATGTTGCTTTAGAGACCTGAAGAAATTCTGTGAAGGCTGTCAGCTCAGAGGTGCCTGTGACGAGCCGTATGTGAATGATGTTTGTTTGCACGACTACCTGTTGGCTAACTAAACAAATAATAAACACGTGCTTCTTTCTCATGTTACCTTAATTGGAAAGATGTATTTTTTAAAGATTTATTTTATTTTATTTATTCAAAAGACAGAGATACAGAGAGAGAGAGAGAGAGAGAGAGAGAGAGAGAGAGAGGTCTTCCATTCTGCTGGTTCACTCCCCAAATGATCACAATGGCTAGAGCTGAGCTGATCCAAAGCCAGGAGCCAGGAGCTTCTTCTGGGTCTCCAACATGGGTGCAGGGGCCCAAGGATTTGGGTCATATTCTACTGCTTTCCCGGGCCATAGCAGAGAGCTGGATCAGAAGAGCAACTGGGATTTGAACCAGTGCCTATATAGGATGCTGGCACTGCAGGCTAGGGCTTTAACCCACTGTACTACAGCCTGTTTGTTTTTTATTGATTTATTTGAGAGGTAGAGTTACAGAGAGAGGGAGAGACAGCGAGAAAAGTCTTCCATCTGCTGGTTCACTCTTCAAGTGGCCACGATGGCCAGAGCTGAGCTGATCCAAAGCCAGGAACCAGGAGCTTCCTCCAGGTCTCCCATATGGGTGCAGGGGCCCAAGCACTTGGGCCATTTTCTTCTGCTTTCCCAGGTCATAACAGGGAGCTGGATCGGAAGAGGAGCAGCCCAGACTCAAACCAGCACCCATATGGGATGCCGGTGCTGCAGGCAGAGGCTTAGCCTACTAAGCCACAGTGTCAGCCTCGAAAGATGCATTTTAGTGCCGTGTTTTCACACAAGTGAGGATCAGGCAGTTCACGAAAGGTATAATTCTGGCTCTCCTTGGTCACTGATTTTTCTCTAGGAACAATAAACATTTGCACCTTGTGCCTTTGTGTGTTTTTGAGTGAACAATGGCCCGGCGTACAGCCCTTCCCAGACACAAACCGGTGCTACGTGCCGAGTTACCTGATGGCATATTTTAACAGAATCTTCTTTCCTTTTGCAGCCACAGCCCTTTCAGGCAGCACAAAACCAAAGACAAGCACGAGATCGACCGGATGACGCTCACCGTGGTAAGCGGCCAAGAAGTTGCCTTCCTGGTTGCATCACAGCTCTCCTGTTTCTCCCCATTACTAATAGAATGACCACAACGTAAAACACATAAAGCAACGCAAAACACTAGAATGTGTACTTTTGCTTTCGTGACCTAAACGAAGCCACAGTCCCCAGAGGAATTTCTAAAAGGAAAATGCCCAGGAAGAGATACCAGGGCCACAGACTCAGCTTTGCTAACGGACCAGCGTAAGTCAGAAGCAGAGCTGAGAGCAGAAGCATGCAGGCCAGGGGGCCTGGGTCCTGCCCGACCCCAGCCCGGCCCCTGCCAGCCTGTCAGCAGCTTCTGAGACCCCTTGCTGCTGCTTGAGAGCACACGTCCCTTGCAGGTGCACCTGCTGTTCTGAGCACCCCTCTTACCCAGGGTAAGCGGTGTGCGGATGGCCTCGAGCCCCCTCCCTCTGCCTCTCCGCAGAACGTGGAGCTCCCTGACACCTTCTCCCCGGAGCTGCAGTCTCTCTTGGAAGGCCTGCTCCAGCGAGACGTGGACAAGCGGCTGGGCTGTCACGGAGGCGGGTAGGCCGTCGTCCCCGCCCGTCTCTGTCTCTCCCGGGAAAGCCCAGCGGTGGTTTCTAACGGAGCAAAGGTCATTCCTGCTCCTTAAAGCTCTCCCACGGGGACCCAAGGGGAAACCTATCCACGCAGGAAGTACACGCGCACGTGTTCCTGTGTGTTGTGTTGTCAAGAAGTCGGTAGCAGTTTTATCTTTAAAAATCGACTTTGGTCGCGTCTGCCGTGGCAGTGTTTCCATAGCCTGACCAGGTTCTCCAGCGCCGTCTCGTGCTTTCTCTGGAACTGAGCACCTGCTAGCGTGTGCATGCTTTTGGCCGTAAATGCTGATTCCTAAGGAACCTGCACATTGTTCCTGGTCCCCAAACCCCCAGAATAGTGGTCTCTGGAAAGCTTATAGAAGGGCAGCTAATAACACCTTCGCCCTAATCTTCCCCACCCCCAGGCTTGCTTCGCATACAAATAACGTTTAACTGAGCGTTACGTACATGTGTGACACGTATGTGTAGGTGTGTGCGTGTTCTTAGCTGAGTGTCACTTGCATGTGTGGCATATGTGTATATGTGTGTCTGCATGTTTTAACTGTTATATGCACGTGTGGCATGGGTGTGTGTGTGTGTGTGTGCATATTTTTTGGAGCAGTAGAGATGCACACATGCATGTTATCCCTGTCTATGTATAGTATATAGATGGCTAAATAACATATCTTTCACTTTGAAAAATTGCCTACTGGTGCTACCACGGCTGAAGAGTCCACTCACTCAGTATCCTCTATAGCCGTATCTTTCTGCCACCACTCGAAAGAGCTAAATGACTGTTTGTGGCTCCTCTTGCTTACCTTGGTACCTTTCAGATGTGTCCTGGTCCGGTTGTGCCTTTTCCCAGGAACCACGCGCAGTTACCTCTTTTTTTTTTTTTTTTTTTTTGACAGGCAGAGTGGACAGTGAGAGAGAGAGAGACAGAGAGAAAGGTCTTCCTTTGCCGTTGGTTCACCCTCCAATGGCCGCTGCGGCCGGCGCACTGCGGCCGGTGTACTGTGCTGATCCAAAGCCAGGAGCCAGGTGCTCATCCTGGTCTCCCATGGAGTGCAGGGCCCAAGCACTTGGGCCATCCTCCACTGCACTCCCTGGCCACAGCAGAGAGCTGGCCTGGAAGAGGGGCAACCAGGACAGGATCGGTGCCCCGACCGGGACTAGAACCCGGTGTGCCGGCGCCACAAGGCGGAGGATTAGCCTAGTGAGCCGCGGCGCCGGCTGTAATTTCTTTTTAAGAAAAAAGTATTTATCTTATTTGAAAGGGTTACAGAGAGAGACATGGAGAGATTGCTCTTCCATCCTCTGGCTCACTCCCCAGATGGCCACAACGGCCAGGACTGGGCTAGGCTGGAGCCAGAAGCTTCATCCAGGTCTCCCACGTAGGTGGTAGGAGCCCAAGCACTTGGGCCATCTTCTGCTTTTCCCAGGCTATTATGCAGGGAGCTGGATCAGAGGTGGAGCAGCATACGGAGTGGTGGCAACGCAGGCGGCAGCTTTACCTGCTACGCTGTGTCACCGGCCACAGGTTTAATTTCTTCACAATAGACCCCTTCAGGGATTTTCCACACCCACCTGCAGGTGTCTTGAGGGAAGTGAGTATAGTCCATGTCGTGTGTACATGCTCAAGTCGGAGTGAGAGGCTCCCTCCGCTGGATCTCAGTCCTGTGCCCTCTTCCCAGGCCTCACGTGCGCCCATGAGCAGCCGGTGCTCAGGGCTGGAGCTGTGCCTCCTTGCCGTCAATCGCTGCTCCTCTGTCCACTGCCCAGCCTGAGGGCTGATGGCCTCTCCCACTCTTTGTTGTGGGCTTAGACCTCCGTGTTCCACTCCTGTCCTTTGAGTGGCTGTTGTCAAGGAGCAAAGCCGCTTACCTGTGGCTCCATCCCTGGCTTGAACCAGAAAGCCTCCTCTCCAGGGAAGCTTTTTTATTTATGTATTGCAAAGAGTTAGAGAAATCTTCCATCAGCTGGTTCACTCCCCAAACGGCCCCAGTGGTCAGAACTGGGCCAGTCTGGAGCCAGGAGCTTCCTCTGGGTCTCCCATGTGGGTGCAGGGGCCCAAGGACGTGGGCCACCTTCTGCTTTCCCAGGTGCATCAGCAAGGAGCAGCTGGGACTTGAACCGGTGCCCAAACGGGATGCCAGCAACATAGGTGGCGGCTTTACCCGCTGCACCCCAGTGCCGGCCCCGCCTCTCTAGGGTATCTTTAATTGCTTGGATACATGCAAGCAAAGTTCTTGTGTAGTTTACCACATTTAATATTTAGACACTGATGGACACGTCGGGCAATGAAGGTACACAGGGACTCTGACGTGGGCTCCATTCATTCACTCACTCACTCATTCCCATTCATTCATTCAGGGACTGTGTGCACTCACCATGCCCCAGGGTGTGATTTAGAAGATAACCATGACCTTTGAGAGCGCTTGTTTCTCTGGTTGATAAAGGGCTTTGGCATACACGCTAGTATTCGATTTCTTGTCTGCTCCCGAGTAACTATTCAGTGCTGATTCCTGTTATCTTCCTACCTTTGCTGTCCATCATAACCCGTAGACATTTGCTTAGTGTGTAAATCTCCAGTTTAATTCTTCCATAAGTCATGTTCTCATGGCTACAGGATTATCCTGTGCAAACACGCGCGCTTCAGAGAGTGCATGGAGAAGTCGCATTATCTTTTAATTCTATTTTTCCGTGAACTTTTTGAGGTCCCTCCATATGGATAGATACATAAATCAGCGTGTATACATACACATGTGTGTGCATAAGCACGTTGTTCTTTCCACTTTTAAGGTTCTGCGTGTGGTCGTCTACACACGTATGCATGTGGTGTGTGTGTGAGAGAGAGAAATCCTTGGACCATCTGAAACTAGAGGACACGTCCTAAATAAATGGCCCTGGGCACGGCGTGCGGTGTTTCTAGACGTCACCGCCTCCCCTGCGTTGGCTTCCAAGAAGCGGATTTTACTTTCTCGAAGAGCTGGCCGTGGTCCCGCCGTGTTCTCTGGCGAAGGGATTTCTTCCGTTCCTAAAGGCGGACTCGGCCCCGGCGCGGCCTGACTGTGCCTGTGTCTTCCCCAGGGCGCAGGAAGTGAAGGAGCACAGCTTCTTCAGAGGCGTCGACTGGCAGCACGTCTACTTGCAGAAGGTACTCCCTGCGCGCCCCACTCTGGGGACCGGAACCGCCCGCGCCGCTCCATGCACTCCTGGCTTCCGGGTCTGCCCCCCGCTGGGGTCCTGCC
This sequence comes from Lepus europaeus, assembly GCF_033115175.1. Lineage (NCBI taxonomy): Eukaryota > Metazoa > Chordata > Mammalia > Lagomorpha > Leporidae > Lepus > Lepus europaeus. Next base: position 19,137,306 of record NC_084849.1, read on the forward strand.
TGGGTCGCTGTGTCCTCAGAGCACCGCTCCCCGGCTGCTGCTCCCTTGGGGACACCTTATCCTCTAGGTTTCCCAGCACGGGGGCCCCTGTACCTGCCTGTTCCACCCCCTTCACGCATCCCCCTCTGACCCTGCAGCTGCCGGCCCTGTTGGGTGTCTGAACTGAACATGTGCGGATGTGTTTTTTTTTTTTAAAGATTTATTTATTTATTTGAAAGAGTTACACAGAGAGAGAAGGAGAGGCAGAGACAGAGAGAGAGGTCATCCATCCACTGGTTCACTCCCCAGTTGGCCGCAGCGACCAAAGCTGCACTGATCTGAAGCCAGGAGCCAGGAGCTTCTTCTGGGTCTCCCACGCAGGTGCAGGGGCCCAAGAACTTGGGCCATCTTCTACCTGCTTTCGCAGGCCATGGCAGGGAGCTGGATCAGAAGCAGAGCAGCTGGGTCTCCAACTGTGCCCATATAGGATGCCGGCACTGCAGGTAGTGGCTTTACCTGCTACGCCACAGCCCGGGCACCCAGGTGCAGGTTTTATCTTTTTTTGGTCGTCCTTCTCTGTGAGCAGTGCAGCACAGCGTAGCAGCTCTTCGTGTACATCTGCAGTGTGTTCAGTTGGAAGTGATCTGGAGGGGCACGTACGCAGCTTACGTGCAGCCCCTAGGCCGTTTGCCATGAGGGACTCGGGCATCCACGGCTTTTGATGTCCTCAGGGGGTCCTGGAACCAGTGTGTCCCCCCGCAGGTCCTGTGGGATGACTGTAAAAGCATAGAGGACATCTTCTCTACAGGTTAGCAATGATAACGGATCTGCTGTGTGCTGAATTCAAATGTCCGTGTAGTTCAGCCTCTTCAAAAGTTCGACCTTGTCTCCTTGAATTCTGACTACGGATCCATGGCTTACATGGTTGGATCTGAAACTGTACAGGAAACTTGGGTCCTAAACTTCGATGTCTTCTAGTCCTGTGCCACGTAATTTAAAAAGCTACCATGATTTGTCCATCAGCATCGTTTCCTTTCTTCCCTCTAAGGTGTATCGAGTTCTCACTGATAACGGACACATCCACAAGACGCTGGTTAGCAGTTTGGGACTCGGCGTGGTCTCGGGCCACAGGGGAGGGGTGGTTTTCTGTAGCGAAGAGAGGCTGGGCTGCCAGTCCTGCCAGGACGGCGTCAGAGGGCAGCTTCCTGCTCAGTCACCAGTGGCCGTGGGCTGCTCGCCGCCTAGGCCTGGCGGTGGGCTGCGGCTCCAGCACCTTGAAGGTGCTCCTGCTTTACCCGAGAGCACGCACTTGTTTCACATGGCGCTAGTGGTGGGCGATTGGCGCCGCCTGGGGTCACGTGGCCGCTCTGCTCCCAACTCCGGCTTCCTGCCGATGTGCGAGCACGTGGGTTCCTGCCATTCACTCGGGAGACCTGGACTGAGTTCCCAGCTCCTGGCTTGGGCCCATCACAGCCCCAGCTGTTATAGGCTTCTGGGGTGTGACCAGCAGATGGAAGATTTCTCACTCTGACTTTCAAATAAATAATAATTAATTTTTAAAGGTGAGCAGAGGGCATATGAAGTCTTGGACTTTGTTATATTTAAAACTGATTTAAGACGGGTGTTGTGGCACAGTGAGTTAAGTCTCCACTTAGAAGGCCTGCGTCCGAGTTCCTGATTCAAGACCCGGCTGCTCCTTGCTTCCAACCCAGCTCCCTGGTAATGCACTTGGCAGTCAGCGGATGATGGCTCATAGGCTTGGGCCCTGGCCACCCACATGGGAAACCCAGATGGAGTTCCTGGCTCCTGGCTCAGCCCTCCCTGGCTGTTGCAGGCATTTGGGGAGTGAAGCACTGGATGGGATCTCGATCTCTCTGTGTGTCTGTCTCTCCTTCTATCTCTCTCTGTCACTCAGCTTTGAAATAAATAAATAAATCTCTAAAATCCATTGAAGACTTTGGAACGTGATTCCCCACCCTTTGCCCCCACATTTGTCTGGAGGGTGGGCTTCCTCTGGGGCCGCTCAGGGCGAAGGCTCTTAGGTGGCTCACGTGCTGCGGTTTGTAGAACCCCGAGAGTCGCGTTTGTTGGGGTCCACGCCGTGCTCCCTCGGTAGACCATCAGGTTGGGGAGGGGCCGTCGGGGCCATCTGGTCACCGCGCCACTCTGCCTTGGCTCTTCCAGTACCCACCGCCCTTGATTCCTCCCCGCGGAGAAGTCAACGCTGCCGACGCCTTTGACATCGGCTCCTTTGACGAAGAGGACACCAAAGGCATCAAGGTACCCGGGGCGGTCCCTCCCCCTCGGCCCGGGCCAGGGGAGTGGGCTGGGTGTCAGTGAAGCGTAGGGACTGCTCTGCTCTCGGGCGGTTTGTGGACTGCAGCTTTCCCGTGACTGTTACCTGCGTAGTTGAAAAGCATGTAAGTGAGGGCCCTGAAATAGAACCCACAAAAGCTTTCTCTGCATTGAAGTTCACGTTCAAGTAGTATTGGTGTGGAAGAGTTAGGCTCGAAACACACCTGGCGTGTAAATGAAGCAGGGAACCGGGCGCGTGTGTGGGAGCCGAGCGCGTGTGTGAGAATCGAGTGTGTATATGGGAACCGGGCACACTTCGCCCGCTGCCCAGCAGCCCGTGTTAGATCACCCCTTGTTGGGAGGGAAAGAGCAGACAGAGTGAATCACTTGGCATTTGTCAATCAATGGTGAAATAATCCCCCCTTTTTTTTTTTACGTAATCCCCTGCACTTCCACACTCCCCTCTTCTTGTTAGTTTTCCGAGACAAGAGGATACTTAATTAACCACAAAGAATCATGGGAGAATGATCCTCTGTTGGATGTCACTCCATGGCAATGTCCCGCCCACCCCGACAGCCAATCCCCCTGTCTCCTTTCAGCCACCTGTCTTTGCACCCTTCTCAGGCAAGCCCCCCTCAGTGTCCCCACCTGGTGGTACCCCCACACAAGGCTGCAGCACATCCACGTCCCAATATCATCTTCCTGCCGATGTGCACTATGGGAGGCAGCAAGCGATGGCTCAAGTGCTTGGGTCCCAGAAGCCACCCTGAAAACCTGGCTCGAGTTCAGGGCTCCTGGCTTCAACCTGGTCCAGCCCTCACCACTGCAGGCATTTGGGGAAGGAAGCAGCAGATGGAGGATGCCTGTCTTCTTTTCCTTTCAAATAAGTAAAAAGTTAAAACCACGCGCACACACACGCACACATGCACACCTGTGAGGTGCAGTTAAGAGAGTGACAGTAAAATGCAAGGGAAGGCTTGGCAGGACCAGAGACACACAAGAGCCTGCCCCGAGCCTGCCCCAGGGATGGCGCGGCTGGAGGAGGCCGAGAGGACCACTGGTTGGCAGAGCCACTGCCAAGGCCAAGGGCTGAGGCTGGGAGCCTCGGGGAGCTGCAGAAGAAGTGGGAGTGGGGAGGAGAGGCTTAGGCAGGGAGGCCGTGGGGGTGTTCACAGGGCCCACTTCTCAGGAGGTGAAGGCGCAGCAGACAGGCCAAGGCCACGGGTGTGTGGGGAATGCTGACCACACCAGAGAGCCCCTCCTGTGGGCTGGAGACTAAAGCCCATGGCTGTGCACCCGACGAGGCATTGCTGCAGTCTGAGCAGTCCGTACCTGGCAGGTGTGTGATCCCTGCGACACACAGGGCTCCGGGGAACAGTCCGCTTAGACAGCTGTTTTGCAAGGGTGACTGCTGTCGCCATAGACTGTTGTCATCAGATGTGCTCCTGTCCATCAAAGGGAGCCAGAAATAAAGCTGCAGGTATGTAGGGACCTGTGCAAGTTTTTGAAGTTATAAAAGATTTCAAACTGGGAAATCTTGTGAATAAAAATCTAGGCTTCGGTACAGACCAAACTCAAGTCTGCCACTTGTCAGCTCAGCACCTTTAGGCCATTCTAGAATCTTGAGTTTCAGTCTTTTCACCTGTAGAATGGGTGGCTTCGTGGTCGCGCCTTCTCTGGGGATAAGTGAGACAACCTGTTTCAGCCTCCTGGCATGTAGCCCGTGCTTAGCACCCTGGCAGCGCCTATCATATGGGTTCATTAACTTTTTATTTGTTTGAGAAGCAGAGACAGGCAGACAGAGCGAGTTCCCATTTATTGATTCATCCCCCAATGGAGCTGGGAACTCCATTCAGGGAACCCAGACACTTGAGCCATTCCCTGCTGCTTCCCCCAGGGGGCGCAGTGGCAGGAAGCTGGAACTGGGAGTGGAGCTGGTTCTCGAACCCAAGCAAGCACTCGGTACGGGTGCCAGTTCTTCTGTTGTTTCCTGGATCTACTAAAGGGTCGTGGGCGCTTTCATTCCCTTTTAAACAACCAGTCGGCTCTAAGCGGCCAGGCTAAATGTCCCCCAGGAAACTGCACCCTTGGAAAGGGGTGTGGTTTTTGTTTTGAAGATTTTTTTTTTATTTGTTGATTTAAGAGGTAGAATTACAGATAATGAGAGAGAGAGAGAGAGAGAGAGAGAGAGAGAGAGGTGTCTTCTATCCACTGATTCATTCCCCCAGATGGCTACAATGGCTGGAGCTGCAATGATCTGAAGCTAGAAGCTTTTTCCAGGTCTCCCATGGGTGCAGGGGCCCAAGGACTTGGGCCATCTTAAGCTGATTTCCCAGGCCTGTTAGCAGAGAGCTGGATCAGAAGAGGAGCAGCCAGGACACCCGTATGGGATGCTGGCACTGCAGGTGGAAGCTTAGCCCACTACACCATAGCAGCGGCCCCAAGGGGTGTGTTTTGAGTCAGTGTCTTTACAGTGTGTCCCTGTGTGCCAGCTCAGGCCTCGGGGTCCACAGCACCTTACCACTTGCTCACGTGTGTGCACGCATGTACACGTGAGTACATGTGCATATCACGCTCAAAACGCGGGAGGACCTCAGCGTGGGGCTCGGGAAGAAACAGCAGCAGAGATTCTCAAACCAAAGTGGCCTCCAAGTCGACGTGTTACCGTACTAGGTCAGCGAGACCAGATGGGGACCTGCCCAGGTCAGGACGTGCGGCACACAGTCATTTGCCCAAGGGCTGTGGGCTTCCAAGCAAGTGGCCAGGGGCGCTGTCTCTCCCCTTGAGCTCTTAGGGGAGTGGCCGTATCAAGTCTCTGCGGAGGCCCGAGTCGCTGACAGCAGAGGACCAGCAGGTTTCTGTCGGGAGGCGGTGGCACAGGTGCCTTTGGCTGTTCCCGTGGCACGGTTCGCAAAGCACAGCCACAGCGACGTTTCCGTTACAGCCCCTCTTAGAGGCCCTGTTGCCCAAACCACCCATGGGTGTGGGGCGTGGTTCTTACACACGCGATTCCACTGCTAACCTGCGACTAGTTGGAAAGGTCTTGGAATGAATGGAAAAGTCAGCCAGGTTTTCCTGGCTTTCCCGTTCAGCTGAGGGCCGAGTCAGGCCACTTGGCTTCTCCTCTGTGACCGATTCGGAAACCTTAGGGGTCTCTATTCCTACTCTCATAAGCGTCCTCACCATGATCGGCATGGTCTTCATTTTGGGGGGGGGGGTCCGATTCTGTTAATACTTCAAGGAAAACCCTGTCTGTGTGAGTTTTCTTTGGCAAAGTGTCGCGAGGGCAGTCTGGAAGATCAGGCTGGGGCCAGCCCCCGTGGGCCTGGGAGTAAAGCCCCGGTCTGTCCTAACTGCGGGTTATCAGCAGTGGTCACCTGTCACTCGGGCATCGTGCGCAGTCCTCCGAGGACGCCCAGCCCCAGGGCTGTGCCGCCGCGGAGTCTGTTTCTTTGCGAGGAATGTTCGATCACCAACGTGTTTGCTTTCTTGCCATCGTAAGCTGCTGGACTGCGACCAAGAGCTGTACAAGAACTTCCCCTTGGTCATCTCCGAGCGCTGGCAGCAGGAAGTCGCCGAAACGGTGTACGAAGCAGTGAACGCGGACACGGATAAAATCGAGGCCAGGAAGAGAGCGAAAAATAAGCAGCTTGGCCACGAAGAAGGTAAAGTCGTCACGGGTCTCCGTCCGCTTCTGCCGCAGCGCGTTTGCCAACGCCCCTGTAGAGCTGAGGAAGGGTGTGGGTCCCAGAGAATCTTCTAGTGGAAGAAGGAGGTGATGCCGCGTGTGGTTGTAGTTGGATGGGGGTGAGCGAGCTCAGCGCGGTATTTCAGAGCACCCAGTCAACACATATGTCACAGGGCATGGCCACAGAACTGCTCCCTCAGTCTGTGCGCTGCTCTTGGAGTGCTGGGGGCGGTTTGGAAGTTTGTTCCTGTAAGATTGCTGATTGCCGTGCTGGGACTAGAGCCTGCTGTGTGTGTGAGCCGGGTGTGAGCCGTGCACGCACACAGGGCACTGGGCTTGGTTTCCTGCTGCTACTGTTACCATCGTGAGAATCTCACAAGGAACCTGCATTTTCATTTTGTGCTGGCTGAGCCAGTCGTAGCGAGCACCTGGGTGTGACATTGTCACTTGTCAAGACACACAAATCTATAAACACGTTTACATTACAGCATTAAAGAATGGCCAATTATATATTTAAAGATTTATTTATTTGAAAGGCAGAGTGATGAGAGAAAGAGAGAGAGAAAGAAAGAGAGAGAGAGAATCTTCCATCGTCTGGTTTATTTCCCAGATGACTGCAGTGGCTGGGGTTTGGCCAGGTTGAAGCCAGAAGCTGGGAGCTCCATCTGGATGTCTTATGTGGGAGGCAGGGCTCCCAGCACTTAGGCCGTCTTCTGTGGGCTTTCCAGGTTGTGAGCAGGGAGCTGGATCAGAAGTGGTACAGCTGACACTCGAACCAGGTGGCAGCTTAACCCATTGTGCCACAATGCTGCCTCCCAGAAAAACTGTATATTTTTGTATAAACCATCAAGTGCACTACTAGGCTTTCGAAAGTAGAAAACATAACATGGAGTGTTAAGTACGTCAGTTATTCTTGACCCACTCAATATTGTTTCCGTTGCTTTTCCTAAGATGGTGCGAATGTTGGATATTTAAGCTTAATGCAGTTGATGATGACGCTGGTAAGACAGCATTTCATGGTGCCCCGAAGAGAAGGCCCTTGTGAGGTCAAGCTTGTCTGACAGGAGTGACCAGAACACTTCCATTCTGCTGAGTGGTCACTTTGGCCAGATGCCGTGGGACTCACTGGTCTCACCTGACCGTTTTCCCGTAGTGTTTACCATCCACGTGCAAGGGTGCCCTCCAGCCTCCACGACTTGCTGCTTGCATGAAGGTTGGCAGAGTGCACCACAGGAGCACCCCGTACCCCTGCTCGCCCCGGTCCTGCAGGGACTCCGCCATTGAGCTCACGCTGCCTTGTGCTTGCTGGAGGTTTTATTATTTTTAAGTACTCTCTAAAAAACGTTTCGTTATGCGTTTGAAAGGAAGAGAGAAACAGAGAAAGAGCGAATCTCTGGTTCACTTCCGAAATGCCTACAGCAGCCAGGGCTGAGCCAGGCCGGAGCGGGGAGCCTAGAACGCCGTCTTCGTCTCCCGCTGGGTGGTGGGGTCTCCGGTACTAGGACCATCGTGTGCTGCCTTCCCAGTGCATTGGCAGGGTCAGAGGTGGAGCAGGTGGAACTTGAAGCCATCCTCTGATGTGGTGGCTCCACTGCTGCTCCAAACGCCTGCCCCCGGGGTGGATTTTACATGTGACGTTTTACACTAGGGGGAAGGTGGGGTGTCCCTGGGATCCCGATAAACTGGACCCAGGAAAACTTCGACATTCATGACCGTGTTGGACCGCGGCCTCTTGGTTAGAGCTTTGCTTGGACAGAATGTCCAACAAGTTAATGCATTTGTCTTTGTGTGTTAGTAATTTGTGCGTAACTAGATCTTGGTTGATAACCTCAGAGGTCTCCTTTACGGAAAAATACGGCTTAGACTACGATTTTTAAAAGATGTGAATTGTAAATATACTTCGATTTTTAAAAGATGTGAATTGTAAATATACTTCGGAAATGCAAGCTTTTTTATTATTATAACGGCACCCCCAGGAGGCCCCCTCTTCATCACTGCCCCTCCAGGGCCTCTCTGCCCTGTTCTTTTTCCCTCCCGCTTGTCCCCCGTGGCCTGACGTGGACTCTTTCGGGGTCACAACCTTCTGCGGGTGGGGATTTTTGTCGTCATCGTTTAGTGCCAAATTGGAAGGGCTTCGAACCTGCCTAACCCCTCAGCATTCACAGCACCACGGTGAAGGAGCTAGCAATGAATGGATGATCTGACAGTCACCAGCGCCTCTGAGGAAGCCTTGAACGTGAACCTTCTGTGGGGTGGGCACTCGGTGCAGGGGTGGAGTCGCTGCTTGGGACACCTGTCCTCACATCAGAGGGCCTGGTCTGAGTCCTGGCTCTGCTCCTGACCCCCGCTTCCTGCTCGTGCACGGCCCAGGAGGCGGCAGGTGCTGGCCCGCGTACCGGAGTCCCTGATGCTCCCAGATGGGGTTGTGAACCCCTGGCTTTGGCCCGTTCTAGCCCATCAGTGGCAGGCATTGTGGGATTGAATCAGCAGATGGAAGATCAACTCAGTCTCTCTCTCTCTGCCTTTCAAATACAATGGAAAACTTTGAAAAATCAACCTTTATTGTAAGACACGGTACTTGACGGTAAAATGTAATTCTGTAAGATGTAGAATACCCTCCAGTGGAGGCATGAAGCACTTTGGCCCCCGTGTGAGGTGAGGTCAAGGCAGAGGTCCCCGGGGGCTGGCTGGAGTGAAAAGAGCCCCCGATCTCAGATGCCCCTACACGTGCTTAACAAAATACCAGAGCCGGGACAAGCTCCTGCCCTCCGCGGGTGGTCAAGGCACAGCCTGGGGTTCCGAGCTGCTCAGGGGGCACCGTTCAGTATGTGAGTCCAGAGGGCAGGGGAACTGCCCACCCCCGCCTTGACGCTCGCAGCTCGCACAGGTGTCCAGCCTGACACGGGGCGTTCTGTCCCGTGTCCGTGTCCCCTTGCGAGGGAGGGGTTCGATGTTCCCCAGGAGGAGGCCTCTGGTTTTCCTGAGAGATGGCCGGACGCCGCATTCCCGGCCGGGCTCGCTCAGGGTCCCTTTCTGGCCGCAGACTACGCCCTGGGCAGAGACTGCATCATGCACGGGTACATGCTGAAGATGGGCAGCCCCTTCCTGACGCAGTGGCAGCGGCGCTACTTCTACCTCTTCCCCAACCGGCTCGAGTGGAGAGCGGAGGGCGAGTCTCGGGTGAGTCGCGGCTGCCTTGCCAGGGGTGCCTCGTCGCGCATGCGCGCTCTCTCCAGCCTGTTTACCCAAGTACCTCCCCACCCCCTCCCCTACACCTGTGTGTGCGTCTTCACCTGGACACCCGAGGTCGCCCTGCTCAAACCCTGACTCTTGAGCTTGCGGGTCAGGCCGTGTCCAGCAGGAACTCAGGAGAGCCTGCCTCTTGGGGGGTGGGAAGCCCACATGGTCAGGGGTTCGAGGCAGGCAGGAGATGCGGTCAGGTGGGCCACGGGCGAGAAACACTGGCCTCCCGAGTGGCACAGGTTTGTCAGATCCGCTGCTCTGTGTCTCTAGGGCTGCGAGCAATGGCAGTGGCTCTGAGCCTCAGTTTCCCCATCTGGGAAGTGGGACTCAGAAATCATAAAAGCTGCAGGGGTTTTTTGCATGTTCTGCAGGTGTTATTTTTTTTTAAAGTTACAACCTCAGTCTGCTTAGTCATCTTTGGGTGTCGTTTTTAGAAAGAGGAAACCAGGGAGCCCAGAGAGTGGGGGCCTGGCCCCCAGTGACCCCACTGCTCAGCTGTGGGGTGAGGTCTGCCTGTGCCCTCCCCTGGTCACACAGCTTCTGCACGTGTCCACTGTGACAGCTGTAGGTCGGAAACTTGGAAGATGTCGCTCCCGTTGAGAGCTAACGCTGTTGACTAAGATGAAGAGGAATTTCTGATCCACATGGCACCGTGAGGGCACCAAGCGGTCCTGCTGTGTGAGGAGCCGGGGCTTGTCACCCTGGGGTGCGGCGTGGCTCGGCGTCGTGAGCGGGACCGCGGTCCCCAGTGTCACAGCCGTCATTCGTGGCCGTTGGGGCCCCCACGTGCCTTAAAAGTCACCTTTAAAATGTAACACAGCCAGGGCTTGCATTCCCATTATCCTTTCTCAACAAGTGACGATTCCCTGCTGGTGCAGTGTAGACATCGCTCCCCAAGCCCCGTCTGTTTGCAGACGGTGAGTGACCCTGAGCGTTCTTCCCATTTATCCTGCTGTCTGCTGGCAAGTCACTGTCACAGACAGTGAGAGGAAATCTTTTCACCTTTGCATTGGGAAAAAACAAGTGCAAAACGAATTTCCCTTGCTTTACATCACTGCGGTAAGTGACCCCGGGTTTCAGAGTCCCCATGCCTAGCATTCTCGTTGAGAAGCTATGTAAGCTGCAGGAGTGGATGGATGGATAGATGGGAGGAAGGGAGGAAGGAAGGAAACATGGAGTTGTGATGGTAGTGTTTTTCATTTAGGATCCCAGGGGTATTTATCCAAAATGGAACCCAGCATGGAGAGGGACTCCTGACACCATAGCACTGGCCAGAGGCAGCCGCACTGTCGCCCCCTGTGGCTGTCTTGTAAGGATGTCACCTGCCTGTGTGTCTCCATGTTGACATCCAACCATGCGTTTCCTGGGTTGCTGTGTTAGACTGGGCTGTGCACCTGTCACTCACGACGGTCAGCAGGTGGTGCCTCGTTCCCTCATGACTTGGTGGATAGAATTAATGAGTGTGGGACAAGAAGCCTTCCTGCCACGCAGGGCTGTTCACAGACCAGCTCTGTCTCCCACCCAGGGCCGTTCGCAGATCAGCCCTGTGCCGAGGGGCAGCTCTGCTGGCCGGCCTCCCAGGGACGGCTCTGTCTCTGCGGTTTTCTGTGAGGTCCTATAGCTGGAGCTTCTGTCCACCTGCCTTTGTGGCCCTTTCTCCTCATTTCCAGAACTGTCCTCAAACAGAGTAAAACGACATTTTGTCTGAGCGTGTTCTAGGCCTTTGGTATTGTCGCTTTTTAACTCACGAAGCCATGAGGTGATTGCAACTAATGTTTGATTTTTTTTTTATTTTTACGGTTAGCAAAGTTTGCTGACAATGGAGCAGATCGTATCTGTGGAAGAAACGCAGATTAAAGACAAAAAGTGCATCTTGTTCAGAATAAAGGCAGGGAAGCAGTTCGTCTTGCAGTGTGAGGTGAGTTTGCATTTTTCCCCGTGAACTCTGCAGCGCGCTCGGATGAGGAAGTTTCAGGAAGAAGTACACGAAGCGACTTGACTGCGGCAGCTGGAAACCCTGTGCAGGCTGTAACAGGGCCCAGCCCGCCGTCTGCCGTGGGATTCCCCGGTCTCGTCTGCGAGCGCGTTGCAGGGTGAGCTTCGCACGCTTAAGCAAGCGTAAGATGGCAGGGTGGATTCTGTAGGGGCCAGGCAGGGCCCTCTTCGCTTTCTCAGAGTTAACTCCTGAACGCTTTCCTGCTGGTGTATGGCTGTGTGTGTGTGTGTGTGTTACAAGTGTACTGAGAGCCCAACAAGTGGTAGGGGCAGAAGCACGCGTTCAGCAACTCCGTTGCTATGTTACCCACCTGTAGATGTCCCACGGGCTCCAGTGGTCTTAGAAACCGAAGGTCATGGCAAGTGGAGGGTGGTGACTGCAGTGGGGATGGGGGGCAGAGGGGGCAGGGCTTGTGCCCGCCTCGCCCAGGGGGCTTTGGGAGCTGGTGGTCAGCCCCGCTGGGGGGCAGGCGAGTGGGGTGAGTGTCCCCTGGGTGCCCCCAGCGGCAGGTGGCCCGGGCGAACCCGGCACAGCTTCTGCCTTCATGTTCCCACCCAGAGCGATCCAGAGTTTGTGCAGTGGAAGAAGGAGTTGACGGAGACGTTCACGGAGGCCCAGCGGCTCCTGCGCCGGGCGCCCAAGTTCCTCAACAAACCCCGACCGGGCGTCGTGGAGCTCTCCAAGCCACCCCTGTGTCACAGGAACAGCAATGGCCTCTGACACTCCGGGGGCAGACGCGTCCTCCAGGAGTCAGCCCCGGGGGGCCTGGGCCCTTGAATCAGAGCCTGCGGGAGAAGGTGCCCACGCAGGGGTCTCTCCGTGGCTGGCGAAGACCCAAGGCGCCAGGGTGCTCCTAGTAGGAGTGGGGAGCACGCCCCAGCCAGGGCCAGCCCAGCCAGGGCCAGCCTGGCCCCCTGCTGGACAGCCTCTGTCCACGCTCCAAACTACTGAGGGAATCCAAGTTCTTTCTTGGCTACACACTGATTTTGGTATCTATGAACCTAGAACTTGAGGTGACTCCTACGTAACTGTCTATGTCTGGTACCAAACATACCTTGGACTTTCTGGGATGGAACTGAAACGTGTGCAGCATTGGGCGATGGGTTGCCCGAAGCGTTGCCGGATGCCATGGGGTAGCTGGCCACCGCGGGTTCTCCGTGTCCGAGCTCTGAGCTCCGGGCCGTGTTGCTGCTGTGCCCTCGAACCCATGTCCCATCTTCATCCTGGGACTCCAAGTTGAAGATGCCCCCTGGCCAGGGTGCCCTCGGGGCCTGGCACGCCTGCCCCGCCCCCGACATCTGCTCTGAGGGGCCCCCACTTCCCTGGGGGTGATGGGCTCACATTCTCAGAATGTATGGGAGTCGCGAATGATCCAAGACACTCCTCGGTCAATCACTGGAAAGGTTTTGCAGGGATTCCGCTGGAGAACGGTGGAGTTTGAGATTTCAGGGGCAAACAGCGATTTTCAAACCCCCACCCCCCCAACAAGTGCAGTGTGCTATGATAGCCGGCACCTTCCCGCGTCTGTCTCGGGTCCGGACGGGCGGCCGTGGGCTCCTCCTGTCCGACCCAGGAGGCATCAGTCAGGGATGTGTCAAAGAAGAAAAAGAATTGCTTCGTTTTACGTAGTGTCATTTAAGATGAATTTGATCTGGGGAAAAAAGACTGCGGGAGACTGGCCGTGTCCCCACGAGTCAGGGCTGTGCGTCAGCGCGTCCGCCCGCCTCTCCCCGCCACGGAGCACCCCTGGGCACTGCATGACTCTGCCGTAGAGTCCCAGCCGGGCCCTCCCCCGTGCCCCGCTGACGCCGCCAAATAAATGCTGGGTCATAGAAACCAGCCAAGTCCCCCTTTGTCCACAGGCTGAAAAATAATAATAATTTCAAAAGTCCATGCTTGTCCTGTTCTTGGTAGAGTTTTCTTGTATGTCTCTGTTAACGACTAACAGCATAAAGAAGTTGACTCCAGGATTATTTGCAGCCTGCCCTGGCTGTGGCGGGTGATTCCACGGTCTTTGTTTTCCTGACTGCGTGCTCCGCCCAGCGGGGAAGGAAGCACTTGTTCACAGAACCGTATTTGGAGCATTTGGAAGTTCATCCGCGGGAAGGATCTGTGGTTTCGTAGGAACCACTTTGGGGAAAAAATATTGGAGTTCTTTATCCTTCCCAGTTCCTGATTGGGGTTTCAGTAAACACGTCCTCCGTTGCGCCGTCTCCGGGGCACCAGGCGCGTGTACGGTTCACGTGTGTTCCCTGATTACAAAGGAAGAATAGTGTGCAGATTCTGTTCTTTAAAAAAAACAAAACAAACAAAAAACACAGCGCCACCACCAGGGACGGAGGACAGAGAAGCAGTTGCTCTCTTTAAGAGGCGCTGTCTTCCCAGCTGTGGCGCTCACAGCTGTGGCTGTTGAGGGTTCCATGTGCTCATCCCTGCTGGGCAGGCAGCACCCACGGCTCTGGCCTGGCCTCCCTGGGGGCAGGGGCCGGGACTCCAGCCGGAGCCGGGCAGCAGCTCCTCGCGAGCATCTCTGTTCGGAGCCATCAGTGAACTGCCACAGCCAAGCCTTCCGCGAATACGAGTTCTTTCTCTCTGCCTTTCAGATACAATGGAAAAAGGACATTTTTAAACATTTAAAAGGGGTGCACGTTTGGCACAGCAGTGTAGACGCCGCTTGGAGGACACATCTCAACATGGATCGCAAAGTACCTGGGTTTGAAGCCCGCCTCTGCTGCTGGTCCCAGCTTGCTGCTAGCGCGCACCCGTGGGAGGCAGGGGGGTAGCACAAGGAACTGGGTCCCTGCCACCCACAGGGGAGACTCAGACTGAATTCCCAACTCAGCCTGGCCCAGCCTCTGCTCGCTGGGGACATTTGGGCGGTGAGCCAGCAGAGTGAAGGTCTCTGCCTGTCAGATAAAATGGAAGATTTTTAAAAACTAAATTTTTTGACTGGCGCCGCGGCTCACTTGGCTAATCCTCTGCCTGCGGCGCAGGCACCCCAGGTTCTAGTCTCGGTTGGGGTGCCGGATTCTGTCCCGGTTGCTCCTCTTCCAGGCCAGCTCTCTGCTGTGGCCCAGGAAGGCAGTGGAGGATGGCCCAGGTCCTTGGGCCTTGCACCTGCATGGGAGACCAGGAGAAGCACCTGACTCCTGGCTTCATATTGGCGCAGCGCCGGCCATTGTGGCCATTTGGGGGGTGAACCAACGGAAGGAAGACCTTTCTCTCTGTTTCTCTCCCTAACTCTGCCTGTCAAAAAAAAAAAAAAAAAAAAACCCACTAATTTTTTTTTTTTTTTTTGCTCTACATTAGAACTTACGGTTATTTTCTCTTAAAGAAAACATGAATTGGAAAACTACCTTGAGGAATCTTTTTGCCTCAAACCTAGGAGGATGCTTTGAAAAGCTCAGGCATAAAAAGGGACTTAACGGAAATATTTATTTTGTTGAAAAAATGGTTTGAAATCCTTGCACAGCTTGTGCATAACATTCATTTTCCGTGAACTTTTTGAGCACCCTGCACAATCCTGAGTGGACTCTTATGCTTTCCCAGCCAGTTCTTGCCTGTCCACGGCCCTTGGTGAGCTTGGGATGAGCTGTGCCCCATGGTGCCGGCCGGTCATGTTGGGGTCTGGTTTGATGTTCTGGAGAGGCCAGAATCCTGTAGGACCTTGTTCCAGGGGTGTCCCTGTGCCCAGGCAAGAAGACCCCCTCCTGCCCTGCCTGCAGCCGGGGCCGCCCCGCTCAGGGGAGAAACCAGCTGGGACAGAGGTGGTGGTGCCCTGGGCAGTGTCAGGTTTCTAAAGTGGGTCCCGGTCCTGCATGGTTGACCTGCACGGTTGACCTGCCTTACGTGTGAGCCGTTAAGGAGGACAGCGTTCAACTCAACTTCACTCTGGATTTCCGTGCTTGGGAGAGTGTGCTGTTGTCAAGGGGAATTGGTTGATATTTTTATAAAGGTATATTATAATCTCGATTTCATAACTCAGTCAAGGAAACAAAGCCTAAAAACAATCGCTCCTTTAAGCTGCTACATAACTTATAGAGAATAAATTTTAAAAAACTTTGTGAGTCAAAGGTTATTCTTTTTAAGCCAAAACATTCTTTTGGTGCACGTTGTTGGAACTCATTGTTTTACCCTCTGTCTTGTGTCTGTGTGATTTGTCGGCAAAACGTCTAGAAAATGTCCTCTTGTTTCGGCACCAGTGAGCAGTACTGTGCCTCTGATGGGTCACAGCACTGATTCAGTTTCAAACTCTCTCCTAAAAGAAGGGGCCTGGGTAGGCATGGGGTGCGGCAGTTCAGCGGCCACCCGGCATGCCCGTGTCCTGTACAAAGGGTCTGAGGCCTGGGTCTGCCTCCAATCCTGTGTCCTGCTAACGTGCACTTGGGTAGGCAGCACGTGACTGCTCCAGCAGCTCGGTGGCTGTCACTCATGTCGGAGACCTGGGTTGACTTCCAGGCCCCTGGCTTCAAGCCTGGCCTGGCCCTAGCTGTTGTGGGCATTGGCAGAGCAAAGCAGCAGGTGGAAGATCGCTCTGTCTCTAGCTCTGTCTCTCTGCCTTTCAAGTCAATAAAAATAAAATCATTTAAAAAAAAAAAACTGGAAAGAAGTGGTCAAACACTGAGTGAGGCACACTGGGGGAAGAAAGCAGTCAGCACATGAGAGCCGAGATGATGGGTTGATGAGTGGGGTTTTGCTTGATTTGTGTCTTTGCCCTATGCCACGGGGACATAACAGCTGTGTCGTGGCCTCGTTGGCCGTTAGAAAATACTGCTTCCCAGTTGACAAGAGATTTAACTAGGGGAAGAAATCAACATGTGGCTCTTTTTCTTTCCTGGTTATTTTGAAAAGATCCAGAAGGTGTCGTTGGGCCAGTTTTCAACATGTGACTTTCTGGTGACATTGACTCCCCCCCCCCCAATAGTTTCAGAACTGTAACATGTCCAGAAGAAAATAAAATTCTCGAAGAGCGGCCTCTCTTGCATGATGGGATTCTGCTCAAAAGCTTTGGAATGCACTGGTGTTAAGACTTCTCTGGTGTGATTTAATCCTGGGAAATATTTCCGTGGTGGCTGATCTATGGTGGGGCGGGGCGGGGCGGGGCGAGGCGGGGGGGTGGACAGAGTGGGCACAGCAGAGAGTAGCCTGGGAATGGGGCAAAGGAAGAAGGGGTTAATTTGCTGGTGAAAATTGCATTCTCTTTATGCCACAGAGCACCAAGGAGCTGGTGGGCTAAAGAGCGTGGATTTTTCCCCCTGATATCAGAGGTAGTTTTCCTCATACATGGGCCGAGCATCCCTGATCTGAAAACCTAAACTGCTCTAAAATCGGAATCTCTTCCAAGCACCAACAAGTGGAAGATTCCACACCTGGTCTCAGTGAGAAGTCAGTGGAAAGCTCACAGTATTTGAAACGCCCTTCGGGCCATGTGTGGAAGAGGTACAGGAAGCGTAAATGAATTTACCCCGTTAGGCACATACACTTCTGGTCCCGAGCATGTTGGATAAGAATCCTCAATGACGATGTGCAGGACTTGGTCATTTTATTTATTTGCTCTGTGGGGCTGCGGGCTGACGAAGTAGCCGGGAGGTTAAGCTGGGCCTGTGTCTGCCCCCCACCTCTGTGCCCAGCAGCCCCGGGAGGTGGAGTAGCAGCATCGGGTCATGGAGGCACTGTAGTCAGCAGTGGGTGTGGTCACAACCCCATCGCAGTTCCAGGACAGCCCCCAGCATAACCAGCCTGCTTCCACGGTGGGCTTTGCTCATTTCAGGGTCCCCAAAATGTGTTTCCTAAAGACCTAACATGATCTTTCCCTCCCACGTAAGGTTCACTCGAGGGCCTGAATTCATCACTTCGCTTCATGTTACGAATTTTTGCGCCTTTGCCATGTTTTTTTTTTAAAAATGTTAATATGGAAGGAGTGAGAGCTGAAAGCCCGAATTATGTGTTATGGTCTCCTGAGGTCACCGTGGAAGTCAGATTTTCTGTGTCCTTAGAGACTGAGAGAGCTGCTCAGCAGAGTCGCAAGCCGTCTACACTGGCTGTCTACACTGGCCATGTTCTCCACCCAGCTGTGCTGGTGTTGATTTACACCTGCTGAGCTCCACATTTTAAAATTGTCTTTATTAAAACACACACAAAAAAATGAGTTAACAATGTATGTGTTTCATCAAAAACATAGAGAAGAAACTTTAACTTCAAGTGCAGTCACTCAGATTTTTTGAGTTAGCACTTCAATATCTAACTCTCAGAATCCTCTCAAACTGGTAATTCTGCTTCCAATTAAAAATTTTGTCCTAAATATCCAATGTCTTTGACGTAAGGGTAAAGAATGGAGAAATTTTCCAACTGTGCGTTTTACTTACTTGAAGTCGGATTTGTTCCTTAGTTGATTACATTTTCTGATGTGTAAATTATGGTTTGTAAGCTAAACACTGGGCATTTTTTAAGTTCTTTTGTTAAATTGCATTTTTCTATGTTTTAACTACAATAGATTTGGCTTTTTCTGGGTAACTTAAGGATTGCCGAACTACTTACCTATATAAAACAAGAGTTCTATTTTAGCACAAAAACATTTTATATAATGTATTGACTCCCTGCTTGCTTTCACCCACAACGTCCCCTCTCATTTCTGCTCCTTTTTCGTTGGTACAGTTGAAGGAAACGTGTCTTACTGTTTCTCATACAATACGATTGAAGTACCGCCTGCAGCCACGTGGGGCGCACCTCTGTGCTCATGCCGCGAGCAGCGCCTTTGTCTCTCCCCTGGGCGGGCGCCTGTGCGAATTTTCCTGTAATATCTGCCAGCAGCCCTGCCGTCAAACCCCCTCCCATCCCCCTCCTCAGAAGGCCTCCTGCCTGTTGGCCGGTACCAAACGCTTTATTCTGGACTGGCTGTAGCTTACAAAAGTCCCCGTGAGACGGTCGGCAGTGAGTTGGTCCGCTTGCTCTGAAAGCCAGCCGGGCACTGCTTAGGGGCCTTTGTGAGCTGGGTTGGGGGTGGGGGGTGTCTCCATCCATATCGTCACCCCGTCGGACCAAAGCGTGACTGGAGACCCTCGTTTCTTCCATCCTGACCATCCCAGGTTCCCACCATCCGCCTTGCCACTGCCTCGGGCTTTGATTGATAGCCCCAACTTAGGCACCTGCGCAGGGACAGGCGCCCTTCCCTCCTCTGGTAATGGCAAGCTGTGTTTCACAAAGGCCGCTTTGAGGAACAGCACCTGTAGAGGTGGAGTCGTGGCGTCCTCCCTCCCTTTCGTTTATTTCAAAGACATTGCCCTCCTGTCTGACACCGATGTTTGGGGGGAGGCCTTGCTCTGGGGAACCTTGAGGATGGACAGATCCAAGATCCACGCCTGGGGCAGACCACGCCTTCCTCACCTGGGGACATTTTTTTCTCAGCTGAAGTTACATCACCATCAGTATGGTAAGATAGTCACCGGATTCTTGGCAAAAATCTTCCAGAAATCTGTCTGCCTGGACTGGCCTTCGCTATCTGCAACACTGTAGCCAGAGCTAGACATCGTCAGTCTGGGTGCCTGGAAGTGGTCCTGTTTTCTCTCTCCATGTTTTTGTTCCCCTCAGTATCCGCTTCCTAGTGCATGTGTGAGATAGCTCCTGTGGGAGACGCGGCTCCGT
The DNA here is from genome assembly GCF_033115175.1 of Lepus europaeus. NCBI lineage: Eukaryota > Metazoa > Chordata > Mammalia > Lagomorpha > Leporidae > Lepus > Lepus europaeus. Next base: position 19,156,148 of record NC_084849.1, read on the forward strand.
GTCCTCGGTCACCCGCCCTGTGTGTGGCACGCCGCCGTCCCTGTCACCATCTTTTACGATTATTTTTGGAGCAGCTCCGCCAGTTTTCTCTGTTGGTAAATTGCTGATACAAACCTCGATAAAGAAATAAAAAAAGATCGACACAAAGATGCTGATGTCCCTGTGCTGTTTGTCTCCCCAGGTTACAAGCTGTATTCTCTTTGTCACCAGGAGGTGACTCATTTGACTCTGGGGGAAGCTCACACAGAAGCCGAGTTCTAGAAATGGGAGGAGGGGCCTGCCAGCCTGCACTGCTGCTGATTTGGAAGGTGGCTGAACCGCAGCCCACTGCACAGGTTTGGGGTTTTGGAAACTTTGTGCCTCGTGTCTGGCATGTTGCAACAGAGTGGAAAGCACAGGCGGTGTGGCTTCAAGCCATGCTCCCCCCCCCCACTCAAGGTCAATCTGATTACCCCACCCCCGCCCCCTGCTAGGCAGACCCCTTGCTGTCTTTCCCTGCTCCTCTGGGATGTTCTGAGAGACCCTCCATGGAGCACGTCACTTCACACAGGAGGAAACCGAGGAGGTGGTGGTCCCCAAGCCCCTGCTGCCCACAGGTAGACAGGAAGTACTCTGTCTCTTGCTAGTTCAGGGTAGAAGGAAGTCACTATCAGTCCACGTTGCCATGTCGATTTGAGAACCAGTTGGCAGAGAAGTCAACAGGAGGCCCCGCTACAGGGTAAGCGATCAGCTCCATGGGCGGGCGGGCGGGCGGAAGGTGGCTGCGGGAGGGAGCCCTGGCTGGGAGGTGCAGCTGACCGAGAGCTGCAGAGGTCAGGCCACTCCCTCACTTGGGAAGGCGGGGACAGAGTCCACGGGTCAGCTCCCAGCTGCTCCCTGGGCGCCCTCTGTGTTCCCCAGTGCTCCCGTGCAGAGGGTGAAGGGGGCGATCTTGCACGGTCACTCCGGCCAGAACAAGATGAATCCGTGTGATGTGGTGGGCAGGGAGGAAAGGCTGCCCTTCTGTGTCCCGTCCCTCTCCCGGGTGGCGCTGTGGATAACTGTGTTCATCTTGCCTTTCGGCCGTGGCGTCTTGGCCCCGAGACCCCTCCCGGTTTCCCGAGGTACACCGAATTGAAGGAGGGTACTTCCGCGAACAAAAGCCCGGCTTTCCCTGGGCTCTCCGACCCGTTGATACTCGGGGTGGGCAGGGGTCAGTAAACCTTTTCCTGTCCAAATCCAGCAGGCTGGCTATTTGCAGAGACAAAGCCCTGAGCCTTGACTTTGTGGTCACAGACTGGGCTGTAGCCCTGCGTGCATGAGTGAGGGCCAAGGGGCGAAGTTTGTTTAGTGACTTAAGGGGATGGGTCTGAGATACAGATGGGACGCGGATGGCTGAGGCTGGGAGACATGGCAAGAAAACACCAAACATTTGGCCTGCCAACAACTGAGCTGCACACTGTAACGTTTTAACCATCGTATCCGGGTAAAATGCCCATTTCTTCACCTGCTCTTGGAGGTGCTGTCTTGATTGGAGAACCTGCAGACCTTGTCTCTGCCCCCATGTAATAAGTGGAGTCAGTTTGGGAGTTAGACCAGCCGCCCCGGCTTCCTCCTAGGGTGGCCTGAGGGCAACGCCCAGGAAACTTCAGTACACAGTGGCGACCATGCTGACACACACCCATGGGAGTTTTCTTAAGAGTTAATAAGTGTTAACATACAACAGATTTAGATCATCATGCAACTCACACAGTATTCACTCAAGGCAGATTCACTTTAAAAAAATTATTTAAGAGGCAGAAAGAGAAAGAAAGAGAATCTTCCACCTGCTGGTTTACTCCCCAAATGGTGGCAATGGCTGGAGCTGGACCAGGCTGAAGCCAGGACCTAGGAACTCTATCCAGGGCTCCCATGTGAGCGGCAGGGGCCCGAACACTTGGGTCATCTTCTGCTGTTTGGCATAGATGGGATACCAATGTTGCAGGTGGCAGCCCAACCCCACCACACATTTTTTTTTTAAGACTCACTACCAATATTTCAAACTGTAGATTCACAACAGCGTATTTTATTTTTTAATTTGAGAGGCAGAGAGAACTCCCATCTACTGGTTTGTGCCCCACAAAGCCAGGAGCCAGGAACTCCAATCCAGATCTCCCATGTGGGTGGCAGAGACTCAAGTACCTGAGCCATCACCTGCTGCCCCCCGAGTGCATTAGTAGGAAGCCGGGTCCGGGACAGAGGTGGGACTGTATCCCGGGCACTCCCCTATGGGGACGCAGGCTGCCGTCGCTGCCTTTATGGAACCACTCCAAGCACTGCACGTGGAGGGGACCCCGACGTTCATCATCAGGCTTCAGAATTGAAGGTTCAAGCCCTTAGCCCAGCGCCCGCCTGGGGGCGAGAACCGGCCATGAACGCGAGTTGTGTGAGGCTGCAGCCAAGGAAGCATTTTCCTGTGTCTCTTGGTTCAGACTGCAGCCCTCTTTCTAAAAAGTCCGCTGGCCAGAACGTGAATCCAGTGGAGAATCCAGCGCTGAAAATTCTAGGGCAATCAGCAAAAGGAGAGAAACCGAACCCCTGCCAAGTTCGTGTAAAGAAAAAGTCTAGGCTGGCGCCACGGCTCAATAGGTCAATCCTCCGCCCGCGGCGCCTGCACCCCGAGTTCTAGTCCTGGTCAGGTTGCTGGATTCTGTCCCGGTTGCTCCTCTTCCAGTCCAGCTCTCTGCTGTGGCCCGGGAAGGCAGTGGAGGATGGCCCAAGTGCTTGGGCCCTGCACCCCATGGGAGACCAGGAGAAGCACCTGGCTCCTGGCTTCGGATCAGCGCAACGTGCAGGCCGTAGCAGCCACTTGGGGAGTGAACCAACGGAAGGAAGACCTTTCTCTCTGTCTCTCTCGCACTGTCTAACTCTGCCTGTCAAAAAAAAAAAAAAAAGTCTAAATCAGAAAGGAAAACCCTTTGATTCCCAGAAAGCAAGGCAAGAGGTGAGAAATATTTAGCTTCTGTTCACTGGTCAAGGCAGAGCAGGGGCTGGCTTTTGGTTAAGACGCCACTGGGGACGCCCACATCCCCTCTCAGGGGGCCTGGGCTTCCCTCCTGCCCCCACCTGCCCATCCAGCTTCCTGCTCACGTGCACCCCAGGAGGCAGCAGGAGCTGACTCAAGCAGCTGTGCCCCTGCCACCCATGTGGGAAACCCAGAAGGAGTTCCAGGCTCCTGGCTTTGGCTGGCCCAGCCCTGGCTGATGCGCACATTCGGAGGATCAGCCAGGCGATGGGAGATCTCTGTGTGTCTATCTCTGTTTCTGTCTTCGTCCATTTTTCAAAGAAGTAACTCATGGTGGGGGGGTGGCGTGGAGGGGGCGAGAGGACATGCTGAGACCCCCGGGGAGCTGGGCATGAGCACCACTTGGAAGTTCAGCAGCGGCTCTCCTCTGATGGCCTTTTGCACACCTACACTGCTGGTGCGGTCATTCAACCTCGAGGTCCAGCAGGTGGGGCCATTTGTGCACCCTGTGCACACCTGCTCCCTCCCGCTTAGAGGGTGGGCTTCAAGGCAGCATCCTCTGCAGAGAGCTCACCCACTCCACACGCCTTGGATCCCACTTCGTCCACCAGAGATTCCACGGGCACCCACTCAAAGCCAGGTGTGCACCAGCAGAGGGAAGATCTGTCTCTCGCCCCCTCTCTCTCTCTTTAGTGCTCTCCCTTTCAAATAAATAAATAAAACCAAGACCAGGACTTGAGACTTGGCCCCTTGCTAACTTGTTGTGTACCTGCCCCAGGTGCTGAAGCTATTGAAATCCCTGCTTTTCTCCTTCCAGGCCGTGGACGAAGCGATTTTTTGCAGCACCCAGCTTGGCGTTGCCATTAAGATTCCGCCTTCTGGGGTCTTCGCCGTCTGGGTTGGAATTCCAGCTCTGCACTGCCTTGGACAAGTTAGTTCATCTTATGCAGAACGGGGGCACCCCTAGCTCACAGCCTTGTTGGGACCATGAGCATGCTCAGCTGGTGCCTGGCCTGGGGCGCCCGTTGCCCGCACTCCAGGTCTTTTTGCACTCCCTGGTGGTTTTCCAGGAAGCTCCGGCATTCATTCGCGCAGCACTTCCCTTCCAGAGGCCAGGGGAGCAGGCATCCGGGTACTTTACAAGCGCCCAGCCACCTCTCTTCCTCCACCAATCCCTGCAAGCCCCTGGTTCTCTGTGCAGACAGAGGCAGGAGCGCTCGAGGTGTGCAGCCTGCCGGGGACAGAGATGACGGCGGGGAATCTGCTTGCGTCCAGAGCTGTCCCCTCCCCTGCTGCGTGCCACCAAATATGTCCATGCTCTCTGCTGCCTGGTCAACGGCCACCCCGGGCGGCCGTCTCCTGGCCAGACCTGGAGCTCACAGGCTAATTTTAGCCATGACTTGTCGACTCAGCTGTTGCTGTCACATTGGCCTGGAGGAGGGTGGGGGCAGGCGGGGCCCGGGGAGGAGCAGGCAGGGAAGGGGATGTGTGTGAGTGTGCAGGCCGGGTGCTCCTGACGATTCTCCTTGGCCCCTGCCTTTCGGGCGTGGTGGGGGCTCTTCACTTCTCCCCGGGGGAGACCTGTTGGGCAGCGGGGATCCCTGTGATCTGTGGCCACAAGGTACTGTTGGGCTGGGTGTTTTCGGGTGGGCGCTTCACAAGCTCACGGGCAGGTTGCGCTTTTCTGGAATGTGTTTTCGGGGGCTGCGGGCGCAGGCCTCCGGCCCTTTCTGTCTATTTTGGGCCTTTCTGGTGTTGGAAGCTTTCCTTTCGCCTGCTGCTGGGGCCGCTCGCTTGGGAAACAAGAGGGTCTCGTGGAAATGTTTTAGGACAAAACGCCGGGGCGAGCGCCTGCTCTTTAAAATCCGCCCTCATCTGGACCCAGTCGCTTGCTACTTATTTAAAAAATACACACGTTTGGAGCCACGAGAGCGATCTGCCACGGTGGTCTCTTAACCAACAGCGTTACTGTATTTAGCTGGGCTTCAGTTGACGGCCAGCGAGCCAAACCCTTCACGCTCTCAACTCTGCTGAAGATCATTTTCGGGGTTTTCTTGGTCAGCAAATGGAGAATGTGTGAGTTGTGGGAGTGAGGGCACAGCGGTTTGTGGCTGGGGGCTTCAGTTCCACGCTGAGCTTCTTGAACTCCGAGGGGAGGTGTGGGATCTGGCACGGCCGCTCCCAGGCACCTGTTTGAATGAAGAAGATCCGAAGGTGTCGGTGGCTGGGGCGGTGGGGGAAGGGACGGGGCTCCGTTCTAGTGTGGACTTCCCTCCTAGGAGTCCGGCAGCCTCTCTGCCACTTTCCCACAGCAGAGGCTGGGAGAGGAGAGCTCGGGGGGCTCCCAGGGAGATGGTGGCCCTGACCTGGTTGTGCAGGGACCTGGGCTTCCAGGTCTTGCATGGCCCCCGCATGCTGGGCTGCGGTTTTTCCCTCTGTGCTGTGCACAAAGATGCTGGCCCCATGGGGGCTGAGCGGCCCTTGGTTGGGGGAGGCTTTCTCCTGTCCAGTAGAGGCTATCTTGGCTACTCACCTGACCCACAATCTGCTGTGTTGGGGTGCGATGGGTGTGTGCTAGGGAAACATGTGAGGCCTTAGGTGTTGGGTGAGGAAGAGGAGGAGGAGAAAGAGGAGGAGAGAGGGAATCTTCAGGCCTCCTGGCTTCTGAGGTGCCGGATGTCGCCAGTTAATACTTATTTGGTGCCACCTGCACACGGACCTGGTCCCTACAAATAGCCTGGTTTGAACTCTGCTGACCGTGACCTTGGACAAGTCCCTTCCCCAATCAGAGCTCAGCTTCCTCTTTGCTACACCTTAGGGTGGAGGGGTGAAGCCATCTGTGAGATCTCTTCCCATGCTGGGCGTCCAGGCAGCTGTGGCTCCCGGCACGGGCCGTTGGCCACCGCCATCAGACTCAGTGAGCTGGGGTGGGGGTGGGGCGCTTCTGAAACAGATCTTCAGGCTCCTCCCAGGTCTGAAGCTTTACGGGTGGGTCTGCTGTAAGCCCCCTCCAGTCCCAAGATGGTAGGATGGCCTTGCCTCTGGTGGGGGTGGGGGTGGGAGTGGGGATCCTGACAAAACCACAGGAGCTGCTCTCAGCCCCCACCATCCTCTCGCACCCTTGGAAAATGTGCACGGGGCTTCCTTCAGCTCCGACCAGCGCACAGATTGGGGGGCCGGTGTCCAGCCAGAGGGAACAGTCGGCCTTTCTGTGAGCCTCAACTCTGAAGAGAACTATGAGCTTCCTGAAGGCGGCAGCCCCAGTAGCTGCCCGGATCCTGGCTCACTGAGTCCTCAGTAGCTGAGATCCATGGTCGGAAGGGCCCATCGCACACAGACTGTGAGTCGCCGTGCTGTGTGGCTTCTCTCCTCTTTAAGCCAAGTGGTTTGAAGATTATTATTTGAAAAACAGGGGAGGCAGGCTTGAGAGAAGTAGAAGTCCCCTCCAGACTGGGGCCACATCCACTTCCTCTGTTTTCAGAGCCTACAACCAAGGCACAGAGAGGGAAAGCAACCTCCTTAGGGACACGCAGCTCTGCAGTGGCAGTGTTGGGCTTAGATCAGTCCCCGCCTTCCAGACTGGCATTCGGGCAGCAGCCTGGGGCTCCCCTGTTAGAAATAAGCCCCACCCCCCTGTACACCCTTCCCCCAAAACGTCTTCCACCCTCCCCCCCCCATTAGCCTGAAAGGAAGGAATTAAATTCCAGCTTTCATTTGCATGGAGGTAAAGAAATGATTTTACTACACTTACAAGATCGTTGGACGTCAAAGCAGTCTCTCCCTTCCTCCCTCCCTCCCTCCCACTCACCCCTGGCACAGTCTGAAGGGTCCAGAGACAGCAGCAGTACCTGAATCACCTCTTCCCAGGGCGTGACTCACTAGGCTGCGTAATTTGCCTTTTTGGAGCCGTTGATGCTGGCTGCAAAGGGCAGTTCCTTCAAGGATGGGCGACACGGGTTTACCACGGTTGGGGCGGCAGGAATTTCGAGCTGAGGCCACTGAGGGACTTTCTCTCCGCCCACAGAAGGCTGAGACATTTCCAGCTGTTTCTTGGGTACCAGCTGGGCTTGGAATTTCAACTTCATGGAGGGGGCCTGGGTTAGCAGCCGTTGCAAGGCGAAACGGTGGCTCTGTGGGGTCCAGGGTCTCCTGCACGCTGGATGTTCCAGTGGGCTCGGGTCAGTGAATCGGGAGTCCCATTCTACAGGCCAGAAGTGCAATTGGGGGACCTAAAGGATCCAAGGTCCTGCAGAGTGCAACAAAGCTGGGACTCGCTGCTTTGCTGCTAGAGGCTGGGCTCTGCATCTGATCTCACGGACGCCGAGGAGTAAGATCACAAATTTGCGCTGCTTTTTATCAGGGACAGATTCGGTGGCACCGTGCCAGGTACCTGCAGGAGGAAATACTGGGCTTAAGCAACTTGCATTTTCTCTTGGTCTCCTGGGCACAGTCGGGGCTCATTTTCTCACTCCTATAGCACACCCCCTTATGGTTCAAAGCAAAGATATTTTTGAAAACATGTATGATTTGTCTGAGAGGCAAAGTAACACACACACACACACACACGTACACACACACCCCTTCCATCCGCTGGCTCACCCTCCACGTGGCAGCCAGAACTGGGCCAGACCGGAGCCAGGAGCCAGGAACTCCATCTGGGTCTCCCACGTGGGTGGCAGGGAGTCCAAGCCCTTGGGCCACCTTCTGCTGCTTCCTTGATTGCATTAACAGGGAGCTGGATCGAAAGCCGAGCAGCTGGGACTCAAACCGCCATCCCGATATGGGATACTGGTGTCTCAAGCAGAGGCTTAATCCACTTCACCTCAATGCTGGCCCCCAAAATCAAAGATTAGCTTGCCCTCATGTTCTCTAAATGCTTCCCCCACTTGTGATGATTCTTCCAGACCAGTGTCAACCTCAGCACTGCCGAGATTTGGGGCTGGTTCTTTGTTGGGTGCCTGGGGGCTGCTGAGTGCTTTGTAGGAGGTTTAACAGTGCCCCTGACCTTGAACCCTAGACACCAGTAGCAACTCCTCTCCGGTGGTGACAGCCAAAAATGTCTCCAGGCATTGCCACATGTCCCTGGGTAGGCACCATCACCAGTGCGTGAGAGCTACTGGTCAGTGCATTTTGTTCCATGAAACGTTCTTCAGTGATAGCAATATCCCGCTGTCTGTGCTATCCAGTATCATAACCACCAGCTACAGCTGGATGTTGAGTTCGTGAAATGCGGCTCCTGCTGGATTTTAATTTATTTAGCCCCGTGTGCTACTGGCTGCTGTATTAAGACAACACAGCTCTAGGCAACAACTGAGCAGGGAGTAGAAAATAAACCCTTTCCTGGTGTACTCATGCCCTCAGAGCGGTCAGGGGAGCCTCATAGCAAAGCTCAGACCAGCTCTTTGCTTCCGTGTGGCAGGGCAAGCACTAGACTGGAGATGACAAATACTTGACAAATACAGCCCTTAACCATTCCCGCGCCCATAGCAGACATGACTAATCGATGGCTGCATGCTTTCAGTCCAGGCACAGCTCAGGATCTTTCTCTAGGAAACACCCACTGTATGCTCTAGGAGTGGAAGTGGGTGATGGGAAGGTGAGTGAGAGGGACTCACTGGCTTGTTGGCCACTGATGCGCAGAGCATCTGGGGATTTCTAATCCACCTGGCGCTGCGGATCAGTAGGGGCGTGGTTGCAGCCAGGACACTCACAGACCGGAGGAGCACCCACAGCTCCAACTGCCCTGGGAAATGGGGAAGAAAGTCTAGCACCCCTGCTGGACAGATGAGGCATGGCCGCCCCGAGAGTGTCCACAACAGGCAGAATCTGGCCTAAGGTCTGGTCTGGACCTGTGGCAGCCTCAAGGAGAGTGAAACATCCACTTCTGCTGGCGAGCACAGGCCAGGAAACGCTCGGGGACAGCGACCCTTGTTCTGGAGAAGCAGGAAGTTAGGCTGCCTGGGCCACGGCCGGAGGCTCCCGGTGGGAGAACTGGGGGTGGACGCCACAGGCGTCCTGCGGGAAAGGGCTCAACTGATTGCTGCTCCAGAGGGCAAGCAGGGCAAGGAAGAGCATCAGCCCCTGGGCACCGGAGGACAAAGACTCAGCCTCTGCCACCGTGGGGAGCTGTAGGGCAGTGAGTCACTTCCCCTCCCTGGGCCAGGGGTGCCGGGATAGGGGCACCTGGGGTTTCGTGGCCTCTGAGGACTTTCATAGCTCTGGTTCCACAGGGGAAAGGCTATGGGGGGAGACTCCCAACACTTTACCAGGAGTGAGCTGCCCATCGATGGACGTGACCAAGAGGGAACTCAGTGTCCGTCCTGGAGATGGCTCCTGAGGGGGGCTGGGCCTTGGAGCTGTTTCCAGTGTTGGTGCCCAGGGCTGCCCACCCCCACAGTCTCTGCCCCCTCCTGGATTCGTCTCACTGCCTCACTTGCTTTCCTCATCCCCGCCCTCCCCGTCCTCATCTTTTGCCATGACATGAATGGTGCTGTGTGTAGCCTGCATCCTGGCTGGCCGCTGGCCAGGGGCTGCCCTTGCCCTGATTAGGGGAGGGGATCTACACCCTGGGCAAAGTCCCCTTTCTTTCCTGCTTGGCCCTTTGGTCACCAAACTCAAGACCTGGGTGAGCTACTGGGCTGGGTGGGAGCCATGAAAGTGACTTTGTTGCCTTTGGCCCTGTGGATGTCAAAGAAGTAGCACTTGTGTAGCATTCCCTCCTTCTGTGCCCAGAGCAGACATGAATAATCAAACCTAATCCTCTTTTCCAAGGCATTGTTATCCATATGTTCTAGAACCTACTTGCCTCCTGGAAAAGCACACACTACAAGGCATCTTGGAGAGACTTATACATGAAGGAACTCTTCCGGGAGATGTGTGTCGGGTTAAGGAACAAAGCACTCAGAGACAGCACTGCTGGGGATTCCTCGGGAGCCCGGGTCCTGGTGGGGCAAGGGGAGGTGCTGGGGAGGTTCCTGGAGGCGACCACTGGGACGGGGTCCTGGCTGTGGATACAAGGGTCCTTCCATACATTCACAGAACATGGAGTTCAAAGAGAAGTTTATTTGGCTGCAAACCCGTGTTTTTTTTTTTTTTTTGTTTTTGTTTTTTGTTTGTTTGTTTTTTTTTTTTTTTTGCCAGGCAGAGTTAGACAGTGAGAGAGAGAGAGAGAGAGACAGAGAGAAAGGTCTTCCTTTGCCGTTGGTTCACCCCCCCAAATGGCCGCTATGTCCGGCGAACTGCGGCTGGCGCATTCCACCAATCCGAAGCCAGGAGCCAGGTGCTTCTCCTGGTCTCCCATGGGGTGCAGGGCCCAAGCACTTGGGCCATCCTCCACTGCCCTCCCGGGCCACAGCAGAGAGCTGGCCTGGAAGAGGAGCAACCGGGACAGAATCCGGCACCCCAACCGGGACTAGAACCCGGGGTGCCGGCACCGCAGGCGGAGGATTAGCCAAGTGAGCTGCGGCGCCGGCCCACAAACCCGTTTTGAAATCCAAGTTCAGGTTCATAAGACGTATTTTCCAGGAACTTTTGGAAACTCCTGTGGCGAGCCCCAACCTCTGCCACAGCCCAGCCCTGATGTGCCGGGAGTCGGGAGGGGAGGGGGATCCGTCCCCAGGCTTCCAGCTCCGCCTACACACAGGTCCCTGCCAAAGGGGGAATTCAAAGAACAAGGACTGGTACAACAAAGCCCTCTTGGTCCAGGCCATCCTGATGGCCGCCCACGGAAAGAGCTTGGCTCCCCCCCCCCCCCCCGGATGCCAGAGCAACACCTCCTGTCTGTCATCCCCTGCCCCGGGGGAGGGCCACACCCCACCCACAGTTAGCAGCACCCACCTCGAGCCACGGCCAGGACGGGAGTGGGGAGAGTGGCAGCGTGGTCGGAGGTGCCCTGGGTAGAGGAAAGAGCTGGCCAACCCATGGCCAGGGAGCTGAGATGCTTGGAGGGACTCCTGCATGCTCACAGACAATGCACACCATGAGAGAAGTGTGCGTGCATTTCAGACTTGGCTTCGCACCTCCACAGCTCATCTCCTCATTCCGTTTTCCAAGTCAGATGCCCTCTGACCTGGTGCCAGCGGAATTCCCATCTCCACGTTGGCGAGCAGGGGAGGCCCTTCATGGAGCCTGCCCGAGTCAGTGTCCGCAGCATGGGCAAAGGCAGAAGAGGTGGAAGACGCATGTGAGACTTTACAAATTCTGTGGAAAATGGGGGTAACAGAGACATTTATTTCAGTGCAGATTCTTTTTGAAATCCATCCATGGGTTTTGCATAATATGCATTTTCCATGAATTTATGAAGACCTTTATATGCATGGTTTCAAAATGTTTCCCACCAAAATAAATTTGACTTTAGGTTATTTATTTATTGCTTAGAAAGACAGACAGAGAGAGAGAGAGAGAGAGAGAGAGAGGAGCAGGGAGAGGGAGACCTTCCATTTTTGGTTCACTCCCTAGATGCATTCAACAGCGAGGGTTAGGCCAGGCTGAAGCCAGCAGGCCAGAACTCAATCCAGGTCTCCCACATGGGTGTTAGAGACTCAACTACTTGAGCCCTCGCCTACCGCTTCCCAGGGTGCACAGTAGCAGGAGGCAGTTAGCCCAGCCGGGAGCTTGGACCCAGGCCCTCCAATAATGGGACACGGATGTCCCAGGAGACAGCACAACCATTGAGTCAAATGCCCACCCCGGGGACCAGCGCTGTGGCGAAGCGGGTTATGCTGCCATGTCTGAAGCTGCCATCCCACATGGGCGCTGGTTCGAGTCCCGGCTGCTCCACTTCCGATCCAGCTCCCTGCTAAGGCACCTAGGAAAAGCAGCAGAAGATGGCCCAAGTGCTTGGGGCCCTGCACCCACATGGGAAACCCGGATGAAGCTCCTGGCTCCTGGCTTCATCCTGGCCCAGCCCTGGCTGCTGCAGCCATTTGGGAAGTGAACCAGCAGATAGAAAACCTCTCTCTCTCTCTCTCTCTCTCTCTCTCTCTCTCCCTCAGTAACTCTGCCTTTCAAACAAATAAATAAATCTCTTCTTAAAAAAAGAGATGCTCACCCCAGAAACTTTACTTTTCTTTTAACTCACTTTGTCCACAAACTTTCTGAAGTTCCCTTGTGGCTGAGGGGTTGGAGAGACAGCTCCATCTTCATCTTCCCAGCCTCCCCTAGTGCTGTGTCCCCAGCCACCGAGCTGATGGTCAGAGAGGCCAGGTGCCAGACAGGTGGCTCCCCGAGCCTCTCTGCTCCACGGCAGAGCTCACAGTCACCACCCCCTTCTGCCCACCTCCAGGGACCTCCTGCGCCAGCTGGGAAACCAGCTCTGACACAAACACACTGTGGGAGGAGTTCCAGGTGAAGATCAAAACGACTGAGAAGCCAGCAGTGACCTAAGCTGTGGGGCCGGGGGGCCCTCTAGGAGCGGCTGCTGCGAGCTGGGGGGGTTTGGGAGCCAAGGAGGGGGCCACCGACCAACACTGTCAGGCATTGAAAGAGAGTGGGTGTGAGTGAGAGCCGAGAAGGGGCGAGGAAGGCGGCCAGGTGCAGGGCGCACAGGTGGATCACCTTGGGAGACCAGAGTGCTCTAGTCGCCGCGGCACCACCTCCCAAGGGTCCCCCACGTCCTGGCTGGGTGCAAGGCATCCTGGGACGGGGGCACTCACCGAACGCCCTTCCCAGCGTGCCTGGGGCAGTAAATGCTATGATCCGCTCACGCTCAGTGCTGCAGAATGGCTAGTGGCGCTCCCACCAAGGCCCTGGTCCCGCTGTGTCGCCCCCTTCCAGGGACAGATGGCGGGGATCTCCGAGTGGAACAGATGGAACGGGGATTTAGGCTCGGGGCCATCCCCACTCCCTCCCATGTGGCTGTGGATGAATTTGTTCAACTCCTTGAGCCACACACTATGATATTCCCAGTGCCGTGCCGAACGCTAACCAGACGCCAAGTACCCATCAGTGCCTCCCCCTGCACACCCAGCCCTACCTGTGAGTGTACCCAGTTGAGCCAACTTCCTAGGGCTGCAGCCCTGCCACTGGGGACATCGGGCACCTCTGAGCCTGGGCCTGGCACCCCCGGGTGCCACATCCCGGGATCTGCAGCTGTGATGGGGAGCTGGGTGTGCAGAGGAGATGCACCCCCTGGGACAGGTGTCACCTTGGCCTTCTTGCTTGGTGACCTTGGGCAAGTCCCTCTACCTCTCTGGCTCACTTTTTGCTGTCTGGGGGAAATGCTGACCACGGACGTGGGAACAGAACGTGGACAGTAATTTCACTACCAATGGATTCCAGCTCCAATAGGAGCTATAGATCCATTCGCCCTTGAGGTGCAAGAATCTGTCTCAGTGCATAACATGGAGTCGTTCTCCTTAACTGCCGGTGACTTGCCACGCGCTGGGTCCTGGGGCCTCCAGGCCGACCTTGACCACAGTCAAGTGAAAATGAAAACATGATTGGCAGCCGTTAGCAGTGACCGAGCACCTGCTGCATCTTGTGGGTGTCCGCCCATTTCACAGCAATGAAAACTGAGGCTCACGGAGTTTCTGGGGTCCCACAGGATGAGGACCGCGCAGAGGGCACCCAAAAGCCCTGCCCAGACTTGCTGCTCTGTCCCTTCTAAGCCACTCTCTCACTCGTTCAACAAATGCACCAAATTTATTGAGCACCAAACATGTGCCAGGCACTATTCTAGAAACTGGGCCATAGAAGTGATTGGAACGGTCGGGAATTCTGGCCTCACAGAGGCCATGATCTGGACCTGGGGTGGGAGAAGGGTAATGATCTATGCTGTGATTTAAATAGGCTCATTGGAAAAATGACTCCAAGCAACGTGTGAACCACGCAGTGGGAAAATGCTTTTGAGGCAGAGGGAGCCATGCAAAGGCCCTGTGGTGGGATTTGTTTGGACAGGTGCAACCAGGAGGCCTGTATACCTGACCCGGAGGATGGAAGGGGAGAGTCCCTAGGGCAGGTTGCTGTAGAGACCTGGGCATTTATTCCCGGAGACGGTGAAGGCACTGGTGGACTGCCTGCCATGGAGGAGTGAGGAGTAACGCCCCATGGGGACACTCAGATCTTGCTTGGGTAGATGGAAAACTGTTGCAAGCCATCTCTGGCTTTTGGCCATGGCCTGCCCTCTGCCAGTCTCGCTGAGTCCTCAGGGAGCCCTGAGAATGTGTGCCACACACTCGGAGCGCCGTAGGCCTCCTCACGGGCTCGAGACAGCAGCTGATGCAGCAGGTGTGCGGCTCCAGGCCTGGAAGGGAATGTGGCGTTAAGAACACTCGCTTAAATTAAGGCTCGACAAACCCTGTTGGTTAGATTGGCTCCTGGCCCCGGGTCAGTGGGGCTGGCCTGGAGCCTTTGAGGGGCACTGGAGCCCCAGAGGGAGCTCCCTCACGTTTGCCCTCGGGAAAGCTGGGGTCCTCTGGGGCAGGCTGGAAGCTCCCGGGGGCTGAGGACAGCCCAGACTCACAGCCAGGATTCCCCCTGGAGCCGCAGAGCTGAGGGTGGTTCCTGGGACGCAGCCATGACCATGGCCGGGCTGCAGCCTCACATCAGACCTATTCATAACTCCTCAGTGGCGTAGCCAGTGAGTCACACCAACGCCTGGCCAAGGGGAAGGGCGGGGAGGGGCATCTTTTATCCGGTCCTCGCCCCCAGCTCTTCTCCCTGGAGAGCTGACCCCAGGCCAGCAAGCTACAGCACCCATGCAGTGGGACGCTGTGTCTTTAAGACAAAGACTTGGCTGTTGGCACCTGGACGGGTTTCTGGGGTCTCCCCTTGGGCATGGGACCCCCATCAGAGCAGGAGCGTCCCTTCTTGGGTTTTGGGATCTTAGATTGTTCTCCTTGCGACTCATCAGTGGGGACTGTGCTACTGGGTGTGTAACAATCTGCTCTCTAAGACCAGCCCTGATTTGTGGTCAGCCCAGCCCTCTGGGCTCAGGGATCCATGAATATGCTTACTATTTTGCATTCAAAACATTCAAGAAAGTCAGATCCGTCCTGAACACGTCCCAACTTTTTGTGGTCATTATTTCCCCAGGCAATACAATACATGAGTGACTTTAGTAGCATTGCTTTAGGTATTGTAAGTAATTTAGAGTAATTTCCAGTATTTGGGAGAGTGTGACACCTTTTTAAAAAATTCTTACTTATTTTGAAAGAATTATAGAGAGAAGGGAGACAGATGGCTGTAACAGCCAGCACTGGGCCAGGAGCTTCATCTGGGTCTCCCACATGGGTACAGGGGGCCCCCTAAGAGGAGCTCCTTCCAATGTGACCGAAAATGCTTCATAAACAACCTTGTATGCTCCTGGTGGAGGCGAGGTGATGGAAAATGGTGCAACCGCTTTAGAAAAAACATTTGGCAGTTTGCTTAAAAATCAAACATAGGGTGTGGCTTCCGGGTAGTGGTTAAAATATTGGCTGGGATGCCTGAATCCCGTATCGGAGGGCCTGGGTTCAAGTCCTGGCTCCACTCTCCATTGTGCTTCCTGCTAATGCGCACCCTGGGAGGCAGCAGACAATGGACTTCCGCAACCTGCGTGGGAGACCTGGATTGAGTTCCTGGCTCCTGGCTTTGGCCTGGCCCAGCCCAGGCTATTGTGGACATTTGAGAAGTCAACCAGCATATGAGGTCTCTCTCTGTCTCCAATAAATAAATTAATTAATATAAAAAGATTTATTTATTTGAAAGGCAGTTGCACACACACACACAGATCTTCCATCTTCTGGTTCACTCCTCAAATGCCTGTGTTGGCTGGGACTGGGCCAAGCCAAAGCCAGGAGCCAGGAATTCCATCCAAGTCTTTAAAAATATTTATTTATTTGAAGGTCAGAGTTACATAGAGAGAGAAGGAGAGGCAGAGAGAGAAAGAGAGAGTCTTCCATCCGCTGGTTCACTCCACAATTGGCCACAATGGCTGGAGCTGCGCTGATCCAAAACCAGGAGCCAGGAGCTTCTTCCAGGTCTCCCATGCGGGTGCAGGGGCACAAGCACTTGGGCCATCTCTGCTTTCCCAGGCCACTGCAGAGAGCTGGATTGGAAGTGGAGCAGCCAGGACTCGAACCGGCGCTCATATGGGATGCTGGCACTGCAGGCAGTGGCTTCACCTGCTGTGCCACAGTGCCGGCCCCTCCAGGTTGTACAGTTGCACAGCTCTGTAAATGTATTCAACAAATTGAATTGCACACGCACAACAGGTGAGCCGTGGGCCACACAAATCCCATGCAGCTGTTCATAAATAGCATTTTCTAAACAGTCCTCTCCATGGGTGTGCAACAGGACACAGGCTGGGCGTGCTGGCGTGTATTTGACGCTGTCTGGGTATGGACATCCCTGTGTGTTTTTTCAATGGAGCTGCAACATGGTGATGGAACATACGGGTTCAGGGTTACTTCCTCTAACGTGCTTGCCAGAAGCAGACGGCCAAGGTCAGAGGTTACGAGCATCTGTGAGGGCCTTGATCTGAAGAGGAACTTGGTCCCCAGCGTGTCGGGGCCAATGGCCCTCGTTTGGCCCTGCAGTCACTGTGGAGCTGGCCGCTCCCTTACAAAAGAGAAACTCATCCTCTGCGGTGTCCGAAGTGAGACTCCTCACCAGGGGGAGACACGCAGGACGTCCTCCGGGCTGACGGCATTCGAGCTCTTTGTGCTTTCTTTTACAAAACAAAATAAAAGATTTATTGACTTTATTTAGTCATTTGGCGGAGTTGGGGGCAGGTATCTTCCATCCACTGGTTCATTCCCCAAAAGGTTGCAATGGCCAGGTCTGGGACAGGCTGAAGCCAGGAGCCAGGAGCTCTGTTCAGGTCTCCCACGTGGGTACACAGACCCAAGGACTTGGGCCATCTTCTACTGCTTTCCCAGGTGCATTAGCAAGGAGCTGGATCAGAAGTGGAGCAGCCGGGACTCAAACCGGTGCCCATATAGGAAGCCTGCACTGCAGGTGGTGACTTTACCTGCTATGCCACCGCTCGGGCCCTGTTAAGTTTCTTTTTTTAAAAAAGCAGATTCTCTGACCTCTGTTGCCATAGATTAGATTTGTGTCTTCTTGAACTTCTTATCAATAAAATCATTATTTAACAATGTTGGTGAGTGTAAGTTTTTAAAATCATTATTTAAGAAGTGCGCTGACCCGCCTGGGAGACCAGGAGGAGGCACCTGGTTCCTGGCTTCAGATCGGTGCAGCGCCGGCCGTGGCAGCCATTTGGGGGGTGAACCAACGGAAGGAAGACCTTTCTCTGTCTCTCTGTCTCTCACTCTCTGTAACTCTACCTGTCAAATAAAAAAAAAAAAAAAAAGAACTGTGCTGAATATAACTTATACGGGTCTGGTCTCATAAGAGCTGCTGAGCTACACTCTTAGGATTGTGTGGTTTTCTGATTGTGGTTATACCCCAACAGCGATAGGGCCAAGAGGAAAAGACCCCAGGGCACTGCCCGCCCCGCAGTCAGCAGCCCCCTTGCCAATGGCAGGGTCTGCACCTGGCCGTGCCTGCTCCCTAATCGGCTTGTGGTTTCTGGCGGGTGTGGGGGTGGGGTGGTGGCAGGGTCATGCCTGGGAACTGACCTGTGTCTCTCTTCTCTCCCGTGCTGTCTCTGTGTATCAGTCCCGTGTCCACGCACCTCCGGTGCCGTGAGCATCCGTGCAGCCGTGTTCCGTGCGGGCTGGCAGAGAGCGGCGTCTCGGCTCATCAGCTCCGGCCCCAGCATGGCCATCTCCTCGCGCCTCGCCCTGTGGGAGCAGAAGGAAAGTGCGGGAGTGGGCGCCACCCTGCCAGGAAGAGAACTCGCAGCTTGGGTGGCCTTTCCCTGGGCAGGGATGGGGGACATCTGGCCCTCCTCACGGCAATGTCCTGTCCTCCCTCCACCTTCCCCCAGCCAGCTCATTCGGCCATGGCTTTCCCAATCTAACAGGATGCAAGTGACCATGGCCTTGATGGTCTTTTCCCGGGCCCCAGCCAATGTCAGGAATGTGTGGGTAGACCAGCTCTCCCGTCATCCTCACAGTAGCTTGATAGGCACTGAGATTTTCGATGGAGAGGAGCTTTCGGGGGACAGGGGGTGGGTTTCCACGGTCCCTGCCTTCTGTCACCACCAAGAGCTGGAAACAGGTCGTTCTCCCAGTGTCTCCTTTCTCTCCCGGATGAGGCGGGTCTCCATCCCACATGGGGAGGGGAGAGGAGAGCGGTGCTGGCCGGTGGCCTCGGTGCCCCTGGGCAGGTGCCTGCATGGCCAGCCTCGTCCCATGCCCCGGCCTCGTCTCCTGGCCTTGCCTCTCTCCTCTGGATTCCCACGTTATCAGCGGGGCTGCAGCAAGGGAGCCTTCGGCAGCCGTGCACAGGGGAGCTTGATAAGGAGGTTATTTTAAACCGTGCCGCTCTTCCATATAAAGCCGCGGTGCTTTCTTTCTCTCTCCAGAGCAGTGACAGGGTGCAGGTTCAGGACACACTCCAGACAGCCACAGTCGGTCCTGCACCTCAGCCTCCAGGGTCCATGCAGCCAGCAAAGGGGTCTCAGGTGCAACTTCCAGCCAGCTCTGAGCTGGCTGTGTTCCTGGGGGTAAACACCAGTGTCCAGCCTGCTTGCTTTAGGGTACAACCCTAAAACCATAGCCTGGGTTGCTTGAGTGGGCTGGAGACACAGGGTTGAATCCTAGAGGCGCTGGCTGCAAGTCTTTCCTTCCTTCCTCCCCCTGTTCCTGGTACCCGGGAAGCGATCACGTGATTGAGCCGTCACACCGACCAGCAGCGTGTTGATGGTGCCCCGTGTCCATCCCCTTCCGGGAGCTGGAAAAGCTCCGTCCAGATCAGGGCCTTCTAGAAATGGGTCTCTCTGCACCGAGGGAGGGAACCAGTGGTCTTGGCGGCCCAACCTCACGTCACAAGGGCACTGGACCTGGGCTGGAGCCCCACTGGCTAGTGCGACCCCTTCTACGTCCCCATTCATCTTCATCCACTATCCTGGGGTGCCCCCCGGAGGCCCGCTGCGTCCCACCTGCTTTTTGGTGGTCGCAGAGACCAGAGGTCTTGCCAGGCCGCACACGCTGTCCTCCTCAGCCCCCACCCCAGCTCTTTCGCCGGGTCTCTGGAGGGCAGCCTCCCCGTCCTGGTCCACTCACTGAACTTTGTCCTTTGCTCTGTAAAACAGATCCGGGAAGAGGACAAGAGCCCTCCGCCGTCCTCGCCCCCTCCCCTCTTCTCTGTCATCCCTGGGGGCTTCATCAGGCAGCTGGTCCGGGAGACTGAGAAGGAGTCCAAGGAGGCCAGGCTTAGGAAGGAGGCCGCACTGGCCTCTCCGGAGCGCGAGGTGAGTGAGCCGCGTGCTTTTCTACGCCCACTGTCCGCCCTGGGAGATGGCTTTTTGGCTTCTTCCATCCCTGTTGCTTCTGTTGAGACCCTATGCATCCTGCAAAACCCAGCTCATCGGGCAAGTCTTTAGCAAGCCCTCCCACCACATTGCCCTCCTTCCCCTGGGGCTCATGGTCCCCTCCATGAGGATGGCCCAGTAGTCATGGGGTCACATGGCTTATTTGGGGATTCCTTGAGAGCCACAGCTATGTCTTCCGTGCAACTCCATATCTTGGCTTACAGCAAGGCTCAACAAGGGTCTGGTGCCTGGATAAGAGCTGTTGGTGCGTGGTTGGTGGGGGTCATTTTACTTCCACCCAGATATTGGCTAAGACGTGCGGTTGGTTTGCTTCGATTTAAACAGCGAAGGTATCCAGTTGGTACTCACTGCTGTAGACCCTGTAGTCCTTACTAGGTATTAAATAGCCATGATTCCAAGCCCCCAGGTGCCCACCAAGCCCCCTCTCCCGAATCCCTTGGAAATGTCACAATCTGGTAACTGAAGGGCGAATGCCTGGTTTGTGACTGATGCGCCTTCTGAGTGGGTGTTGTCCCCTGAAAACCTTTATTCTGAGTGGGCTGCTGGGCTAAAACCATAGTTGAGAGCGACGCAGCCCAGACTTGTCCCTGCTGGAGGCCAGGGCTCCTCCTCCCCTTCCTCCAGCTCCTTGGCTGGGGAACGTGGGCAGGACGAGGAGGCTGGCGTCCCAGGCAGCAGGCTTGCAGCACAGTGCATCCACAGTGTGTCCCCAAGTTAGATGGAGAGGCATCTCTGGATGGGCCTGTCTCCAGCGCCCCCTGGAGGCAAGATGGATGCTGCAGGGATTGGGCTGAGCTATCTGGGGATTTTAGCACCTGAGACTGGCTTGAGCCCAGGGGCTGCCCTGGCCCCTCCTCTCCAGCCCCTTCAGTTTGGGGACGCTTAAGCTGAAGAGCTGCAGCTGCTGAGAAACCACCGGCGAAGTCTTTTGTGTGGGAGGGTGGCAGGGAGGACAGGCTTGGTCCCCACCCCTGCCTGACCCAAGGCATAAGTCTGGGCCAAAATTGGCCACAGCAGGACACACTGAGGTCACAAAGAAACATCCCTGTGTGTTGTTCAGCACTAGGACAAGGCTCATTGGCCTGGGGAAGTCAGGTGACCTCCCCAAGGTCATGAGGTCGGGGTTGAGGCAGAGGAACCAGCACGAGAGGGTCCGGGAGCGAGGTGGCCGATGTCGTGGCCTCTGAGGACCTGGGTGCCACGAGGCTGTAGGCTGTGCTGGCCTCGCTGAGCACAGGGCACTGACCTGGGCAGAGGAGAGGGGTGAGCTGTGACTGCCCGGCCTGGATGGAGACTCAGCGCCAAGACGCAGGCTCAGACACAACAGGTGGCCCGGCCAGGGTGCCAGGACGAGCTGGCGCAGGGGAGCCCAGGGAGGCGGCAAGTCCCGCCGGTCCCTGCCAGCTCCAGTGTCTTGTCCCGATGGTGCGCCCTCCGCGTCCCGGCATGGTCTTGAGCTCCACATAACCCTTGCCTGCAGCCACTGGAATCCATCCCCGTGTTACAGGACTGGCAAGTGAGGCTCAGGGAGGTGACCTGGTGTCCCCAAAGCCAACAGAGAGGGCCAGGGAGAGGCTGGAATCCCTGTGGGGTGGAAAGAGACCCCTATTGAATGTCAAGAAGACCTGGGTTCCAGCTCCGGCCCTGCCACTTTGCGTGGTTCTGGCCCAAGCCCATCCTCTCTCCTGGCCTCGGTTTGCCCCTCTGTAAAATGGAGGGGCTGTGAGTTCCCTCTTGGCCCTCGTGATCTAGAGGGGCCGATTCCTCCATGCGCACCCAAGGGTGCAGAGAGGACTGGAGATCCTGAAGAGGAGAATTCATGGATGGAGAGGGAGCAGGGTGGCTGTCTTGCTTGGTCCCTCCCCAGGTTGCTCTCTTCTCCTGGGTGGTAGGTTAAAAATAAGGCACTGACTCACCTCTCCAAATGGTGTAGACAGGGCTGGGATTTTCCAGGTGCAGCCAATCCCTGTTCCGAGGCTACGTCCAGGCCTGGCCCCGGGAGGTCAGACTGAGCTGAGCCGCTGAGCCAGGGGCCCCGAGGGCCTGGGGTCCTCATCTCAGAGCCAGCACGGCAGAGTCTCTGGGCGTGAGACCAAGGCACTAGGGTTCTTTCTGCCCCCTAGGAGATGCCAGGGAGCCCCCGAGACAAGGATGGGGTCCACTATGCAGCTGCTAAGGGTGCTCGTGTCTCAGGGTCTCCACTCTGGCTCTGGGGCCACATGAGACTGTGCGTACGCGGAAGCCTGGTGGCAGGGGCGGGGCTGGTGAGATGGGGCTCAGAGTGGGGATCAGCAGAGTGGGATCACCAGCCCAGAATGGGGGTGGGGGCTTCTCACCGAGAATCTGAATGTCTGATGGTGGCACTGAGTGGCGTTCCTGTCGACTGTGGCGGCCACCAGAAGCTTTGGCTCAGGTTTAAGATCGCTGGCCGCAAACCGAAGGGACCCCAGTTCCGAGGCTGGGGCGATGGCCCCAGGAGACCCTGGGGAAAGGTGAAACTTGGCAGAGTGGACTCATCGTGGTCCCAGGGCTGCTGTGCATGTGGGAGGAGAGTGGGGGCCCCAGTTTCCAGGTAGGGGCGTCTGCAGTCTATGCTGGCACTGTCCTGGGCGAGATGGACCAGCCTAGGGCCGCTGGTGGCGCTGGTGGACGAGTGGGAGTGCCCACGGCTCTCCGTCCCCTGGGGTGGAGGCAGAGCTGAGCCAGAGAGGTCGTGAGGCCACGGCCAGGCTGGTGTGGGGAAGGAGGGCTGGAAAAGCACCAGGGAGAAGAACAGACAGTGTGTTCTGTATCCCCCCCGTGTCCAGGGCAGGTGGGACACGGAGGAGCCTGGGGCCAGAACCCAGGATCCTTGCTGCCCTGGGCACTGGGCTGTGGGACAGGGCAGCGGCAGGAGCAACGGCTCAGGCTCTTCTGAGCTCTGGGATACCGGAAGTCCTTTCCCAATGGATGATGGAAGCTGAGAGGGGACAGGCGCTGTGGCCCAGGGTCACCCAGCTGGAAGGCGCTGAGGACCAGCCAGGAGCAGGTCCTCTGATGACAGCCCCGGAGGTCTTTCCTGGTCCCTTCCTGGCCCCGCAGGGGGTATGCAGGCAGAAACAACGGCGACAACAGCACCACTGAAGACTTCCCAGGTGCTTGGATGGCCTCTGTAGGATCGCGAGCTCTCACACCCACCTGTTCTGATAAATAAAGCTGTCTTCACTTTGCAGTAAAGAGGCAGGCTCAGAGAGGGGAAGCGACTTATCCGAGGCCGCACAGCCAGGGGGCCACAGAGCCAGGCACAGAACTTGCTGTGGTTGGCCCCGAAGTCCGCCTTCCTTCTGGCCTTGAACTCCAGGTCAGGGCTCTCTGCCTGGCCTGGCACTTAGGGACCGATGAACAGATGGATGGGCAAGCAGCTGAGCCTGGTTCTCTCTTCTCTCCTAGACCCCAGAAGCCCCCATCGCCCAGCCCAGAAGCAAGTCCGGCAGTGACAGACAGCCTGGAGGCCCACAGCTCTCCCAGGACAGCCCAGCGAGGTCTCCCCAGAGTGCAGATGCTCCGGCCCAAGAATGCCAGGGGGCCGGCAGCCCCGACCCCGTCCTCATGACCAGCATCAATGGCGAGAAGCCCCAGGAGCCGGGCCCCAGCAGGACCCCCGCAAAAAAGCCCTTTAAGAGGGGCGTGAGGAGGGGCGACGTGCTGCTCATGGTGGCCAAGCTGGACCCAGAAGCCGCCAAGCCGCAGGACACCCCGCCCCCGGCCACAGACCCCGGAGGCGGGAGAAAGGCGGGGAGCCCAGGGACTCCTTGTGGCCCCCAGGCTGACACCAAGGACTTGGCCCCGAAGGCTGAGAAGACCTGGACTGGGGTTCTTGGGGGGCCGGGCCAAGGCACAAAAGGCGAGAGGGGTCAAGGACCTGTGGGGAAGGGGGCTGGGGGCCCCCAGACCAAAGGCCCCAAAGCAGGTGAGCCCCAGGGCAAAGAGGGCCAGGGGACCAAGCCCCAAGCCCAAGGTGACAGGGCGCGACCAGGAACCACAGAGAAGGAGGGAGGGGACGCCCCCAGCAAGACGGCTAAGGGGACCCTCTCCAAGGATGCTGGGGGCCAGGAGAAACTCGCAGGGCCTCCAGTCCAGGCGAGAAAGTGGGGGGCCCTGGGCAGAAGGAGCCAGTGGGATGGCGTGCAGAGTAGGAAGGACAAAGCAGGTGACCGCCCGGGGAAGGCAGAGAAGACGGGGGAAGCGCAGAGGGTGACGGGGAAAGGCGAGGAGGCTTCGCGTGTGGCCGGGCAGGTGGGCGGGCCCCTGAAGGAGCTAGGAAAGGGGGTGCGGCCCCCCAGCACGTCTGGGGAGGCAGGGATGGCAGAGAAGCGCTGTGAAGCTGCCAAGGACAGGGTCACCAGGGGGGAGTGGCCAGGGGCAGCCGGGAAGGAGGGCCGGCCCCAGAGCCCAGGGCAGGCGGCAGAGGAGCCCCGTGCTGGAGTGGAGGACGGGGCCAAGGCCCTGCAGGTGGAGCTGGAAGCAGCCGGGCGGCCTGGCCTGGAGACCGGTGTCCCAAGGCCCCCAACGCCGAAGGAGACGCAGGAGGGGCCAGCCCTGCGGGAGGCAGGCGGAGGCAGCTGGAGCGGAGACTCGGACCAGGTGATGTGGCTGCAGGCTGGAGTGGAGGATGGGAGGGGTGGGGAGCCCTGGGGGTGGGCAGGGAACCGGAGAGGGGGCAGCCAGAGTCGCGAGGTGCCCAGAGCAGCTCTCTTGGTGCACCTGTCCCAGGGTGGGATTCTCCACAGAGTGAGGAGAGGGTCCCCAGGTGAGTGGTCCCCTCCCAGGCACCACAGCACAAAGAGCAGGTTTGCTAGAAATGTGGATTCCTCGGCCCCGCCATGGAGGTTCCCATTTGGAAGGTCCCCCGGGCTGGGGCCTGGGAATCTGCATTCACACAAGCACAGGCCCTTCTGGGAGAGGCTCACGGGGCGGTCAGCGCACCTGGTGGGGGCAGGGCTGGTGTCCACGCTGTCCTCACTAATGTCATCGCTGCTCTCAGGCCCCCGGGGACAGGTGGTACGAGGCGGAGAAAGTCTGGCTGGTTCGGAAAGATGGATTCACACTGGGTAATTGGGGGGTGGGGTGGGCTCCCGGTGGGGGTCTCTGTGTGCCCCCTACTGCCGCTAGGCGCCTTCACCAAGCATTGGCTACTCATGACATGGGGTGGGGGCAGTGCAGAGGGCCGCTGGGACCAGTGTGGGGAGAGCTGATGGTCGTTCCGCCCTGCGCAGCTGGTCCACCAGGTGCTTGCCCGCTGCTGGACACACGTGCAAATAAAGCACGCATCACTTGGTTCCTGGAGTGAGCTCCATAGAACTTCATGTAGTGCAGCCGGGCAGACTTCCCCTCGGGAGCCCCGGCTGGTCGATCGGCCATGGCTGACCACTGAATCCCAATAACACTTCCGGGAATGTCGGTGGATTGGTGATGTCTGTCACGGGTACAGGAAGCAGAAACGACAGCTCCCACACCCCCGCCTGCTTCCCTGGTGTCCCAGGTCTGGGTTAAGATGGGTCCGTGTCCCCACCGCCCCTCTGGGTCCTGCTCCAGGGTTGGCACCGTCAGTCACTTTGGGGGTCACGAGTCAGAACCCCGCGTGTGAGCAGACACCAAGGGGAGAGGGCTAGCTGCTCCCTGGCCTGGCTGAGAACTTCTCTGCTTCCCTCCCCTTCTCTTCCCCTCCTCCTGCCCCCATTTCTCTCTCTGGCCTGTCCCCCTCCCCCCACCGCCCAGCCACGGTGCTAAAGCCAGACGAGGGAACAGCTGACCTGCCGGCCGGGAGAGTGAGGCTTTGCGTCGATGCCGACGGCAGCACCACGGAGGTGGACGAGGAGCAGGTGCATCGGGTGAGTCCCCTGCCTACATGCTCGGTGCCCCAGAGGGGGCTGTAGAAGAGACTTCACTGAGCTCACGGCTGTATGGGACGGATACCCTCAGAGGTCACGCACCCGTGCTGCGGCCCCTCCCTCGTGAGAACACAGCAAGAGGCGTGTTTGTCCTGTCTTGGCACCGCGGCTCCTGTGATGGGGTCAGGAAAGCGACCTCTGTTTTGGGCACAAACCTTGCTTTTTGCTTTGCTTTTTCAGCAAGCATTATAAATCCTGCCTGCTCCTCCCCCCCCCCCCCCACAGATGGCTCATTGAGAGAGAGAGTGTCTCCTTTTTTTTTGCTCACTTGTCTCACCTACCGTCCTCTCGGCTCCTCCCCTGTCCACCTTGGGGAAGCCCAGGGCCCTGTGCAAGGAAGTCTGACCCCTAGCACAGCTCAAGCTGGTCCTAAACTCCAGAAAATTCCATGGAGCTGGAAAGGCTAGGAAGCCTCTCAGCACAGGTGCCCCGAGGAGCAGCTGCGGGCATGCCTTGCCTCCCCAAGGGTCTGGATGCTTGCCCAGGGTCAAGGAGGGCGGCTGTGGGATCTGTCAGAGGGAGGGGACGCCAGCTCTGGCTCCATCCTGGGGGCCCCAGAGTGTCTCAGTGCTGCCCGGGAGATGCAGCGAAGGGGAAGACAGCGGCCAGCGCTCACCCTCTGCGCAGCACCCAGCTTCTGTGGGGTCTGCTGAGTCTGTCCCGGGAGCAGCTCCCCTCACGTGCAGGCAGAGAGGACCCGAGTGAGGACGGGGCGGCTCGCAGCTGCCCCCAGGGCATGGAGGGGCGACTCTGCTTTACTGTGGGTCCATCCGTCCCCTGCAGGGTCCTTGGGTGCCCGTGTGGCACCTGACTTTCAAGGAATTGGACCTCCGTGTGTGTGTGTGTGTGTGTGTGATGGGGTGTATGTGAAATGATGGGGTGTGTGTGTGTGATAGTTTACATGTGTGTGTATGTGTGTTTGATGGTGTGTGTGTGATGGGGTGTGTGTGTGTGATGGGGTGTGTGTATGATGATGGTGTGTGTGATGGGGTGTGTGTAGATGTGCGTGATTGGTTGTGAGTGTATGATGGTATCTGTGTGATGGTGAGTGTGTATGATGTTGGTGTTTGTGAGATGGGGTGTGTATATGATGGTGTGTGTGTGAGATGAGGTGTGTGTGTGATGGGGTGTGTGTATGATGGTGGTGTGTGTGTGATGGGGTTTGTGTGTATGTGATGGGGTGTATGTGTGTGTGATGTGGCGTGTGCTATATGATGGTGATGTGTGTGATGGTGTGTATGTGTATACGTGTGTGGTTGGTTGTGTGTGTATGATGGTGTGTGCACACGCGTGTGTGTGTGTGTGTGAGACAGTGGTGTGGGGCAGCAGCCACGCAGGCCCATGGAGACCCCATGTGTGGTTTGCAGGCCAACCCCCCTGAGCTGGACCAGGCGGAGGACCTGGCGTCTCTGGTGAGCGTGAGTGAGTCGAGTGTGCTGCACACGCTCCTGCAGCGCCACCGCGCGCGGCTGCCGCACACCTGCTCGGGGCCCGACCTGATCGTGCTGCAGCCCCAGGGGCCCTCGGCGCCCCCCACGGGCAAGGTGAGGTGGGACCACGGGGGCGGAGGGGGGAGCCCCTGCACCTGAGGGAGTGGGGACCGGCGGTGACCCCTGGGAACCTGTACATCCTCCCCCACTCCCTGTTAGAACGACCAGGGCATCACCTGTAACAACAGAGAAAACACTAACTTCTGCTCCAAGCACATTCATAGATGACCTCGACTAACTCCCCCATGCACCTCAAAAAGCAGGCAGGCTGTGATGACAGGTGGCTGTGACCACAGGGGGCGTGGTGACTGCTGGCCCATTTTACAGGTGAGAGGAGGCTAGGCCAGGGTCAGGGGACTCTGTTTTTGTGTTTTCTTCCTAGAAAGCACAGAAAGGACCCCTTTTTTCTAAAGGCAATCTCTGGGTGCCCCCTAGTGGAAAAGCTTGGAACTACATCCAGGTGTTGGGTGCTGGTGCCTGCATTCATTCCACAGATAACCAGGGATGGGAGGGTCCCCCATAGGCCAGGCTCAGGGGAAGGAAGCAGCAGGGAAGGCCACAGGCAGAGCAGCCTGCCCTCATGGGGCATCCGAGGAAGAGGGGAGGCGGGCAACAAGGGCTGCCGTGGATGAGTGGGCAGGAGAGGCGGGTCAGGGCCCGGGATGGGGTCATGACCTGGCGCAGGTGAAATCCTGACTGTGTGTTCTGAGCGCTTGTCGGGGGAGACCCAGGCCTCCGTGATGTCTGTGCCTCGGAGGAGCGGGAGGTGCCTCTGGCCTCTGTTCTCTCACCTGTCGATTGGGGACGCTCAGAGCCCCGGAGGACACAGCCATTGCTCACCCCCGAGTCACACTGAACCCCTGCAGGCGGAGGGTCCCCTGCTCCAAGATGACTCTGCTCACCCCTCCGGCTGTCTCTGAGTAGGGCCTGGACAGGCCACAGAAGCCCAGGGTGGCTGGGCCGTGGTCCCCGCGCCCCGTCTCTCCTGCTGGAGCACAGGTTTAGCTTCTCCTGCGGCCCATGGCCTCGGAGCCGGCCCTTCCGGCTCTTCAGAACCCCTGGAAGAGAGGTGCTGGCAGCAGGCCTTGGGGCTGTGGGCCAGGTCCACACCAGCCATCCTAGAGCAGGGCATAGGCTTTGGGCAAAACTCCAGGCTTCGGAACGCTCCCTAAAGGTGGAACTTGGGAGCTGCAGTCGCCCTGAGCGCCCTCCTGTGCCTGGGGTAACAGGGGCTGCCCTGGATTGCACCCCCATGCCCCCAGCCCCGTGCGGAGCCAACCGCCAATTCCCCAAATGGTCACCAGGTGGCAGCACAGACCTGCACCAAGGCTGGGACGGGGCTAGGGCAGGGCTGAGGGGGCGGGGGTGTGCCTGAAGGTGTGGGACTATTTGTGGGTGTGGCCACGTGGGGTACAGGTGGGCATGCAAGTTCTCGAAAGCACACGTGTGTGTATACGCGTGCAAGGGCACACGTGCAGAAGTACAAGAGCACGCGTACTCTTGTGCACGGGTTGGTGCTCCCAGGGGCTTGGATCTGCAGGGCGCTTCCTTCTCGCCTTTGGGCAGTGGGTCTCGGGGGGCTGGTGGGCAGGAACAGCCTGCACCCCAGAACGCCCGTGCCGGCACAGCGCCCCTAGGGGCTGTGCTGGGAGCTGTCCCACCTGGGCCTGCCCCGGTGATGGGCGGTGGGCTCCAGGGCGGGGGTGGGGTCACCCCTGGTGCCATGAGACCTCGAAGCCCCAGGAAAGCTGCCCAGCTCCAGGCAGGGGTTGGGGCCAGGGGCTGCCACGTAGGGGTTCGCGTCTCTGGTTCTCCGGAGACCCTGGGTCGGGGACAGATGGGGCCCCCACCACCCACGCCCACCCCTGCCCCTCCCCCTCCTCTCCTCCCCCAAGAGGCCGAGCTGAGCAGTGGCCCAAAGGCGATCCTCTGGCCCCCTCGTTCTTGACCCAGGGCAGCCCTGGGCACAGTGAACGCCCCCTCCCCGGACCGCCCCCCATGCGGCTGCCTCCCAAGGCCCCTCTGCCCTCCGGCCCTCGCTCTGTGGGAAGAGGCACCTGTCATTGGAGCTCCGCCCCTGCAGGCAGCCTGCCTCCAAGCCCCGCCTCTGGCAGCCACTGTGTAGTTTACCTTCCTTTCTTGATGAGACATAGATAGAGAGATCTTCCACCTGCTGGTTCACCCCGCAAATGTCCACAATGCCTGCCCCAGCTGATCCTTATCCCCGGGCCTGTGCCGTCTCTGCCGAGCGCTGCGGATGGAGCTGACCCGCGTGCGCCCCTAGCGGCCACCTGCGTCTCCCCAGGGCAAGGCGAGGATGGAGCTGTCCTGCGCGCCCCCTAGCGGCCACCTGCGTCTCCCCGGGGCGCAGTGGGGCTGCAGTCTGCAGTTTGGGCCCCCATAGCCACGCTGAGTTGTTCATGGGCTCACGGTTGTCCCTGACCTTGGGTCACAGCTGGAGGACCTTTATTGGGGGCGTTTCTAGTATTTGGTGACTTTGTGTGTATTTGAGATAACCAAGGACGTGGAGAGTTTATGTATTCCACCCCCCACCCCCACCCCCCCGCCCCAGCACACATTTTCACCTCTCCAGAGTGCCCTGGGGCTGCAGGGGTATGGAACGGGTGTGCCCCTCACTGATAAGAAATGGCCGAGCCCCTTTCCAGGCTGATGCCCAGCCTGCCCGCCAGGGCGCCAGGAGACTTCCAGGGGCCCCAGAGCTTTGCCACAGCGTGGACGCCACTGCTCTGAGGTTACAACCGACTTCAAGTGCATTCTAGAAGATGCTCAATGGTGTCTCCCCTCCTGCCCCTGCTGTTCCCTCTGCCCGTGGCAGACATCACTAATCAATCTTACCCAGTTGCCTCATTTCTGGTGGGGGTGACTGCCCCGTGGTCTGAGCAGTGGGTGACATGGATCTCATGGCTCAGGCAGCTCCAGTCCTGGCCTCTCACCTGCTGCAGAGGTGGAGCCCCAGGGAGCCAGGGACAGCACGGGACCCCCCAGGCTGGGCTCCCGCCAGCAGAATGCAGATCTGTCTCTGCTGACATCGGGGCACTGGCTGGGAGGACCCCGTCCCCGGGGAAGCGATGGGGTGCCAAGGCCCATGCCTGGCGTGTTCCTGCAGGTGCCTGTGCCCAGGGGCCGCTGGGATCGCTCGCCTGCCCATGTGGCCTCCCTGGCCCAGCGGGCATACTGGGCACTGCTGAGCCAACGGAGGGATCAGAGTGTCGTGGCCCTGGGCCGGAGCGGCGCTGGGAAGACCACCTGCTGTGAGCAGGTCCTGGAGCACCTGGTGGGGATGGCAGGCAGTGTGGACGGCAGGGTCTCAGGTAGGCGACCCTCATCGTGGTGCACGGGCCGGGGGGACAGGAAACAGGGAGTGGGAGGGGGCAGCTGGGCCGCCCCTCCGGTGCCTGCTCAGTGAGCATCCAGTGAGTTCTGGGAACGTGTAGACCCAAGCCTGCTGTTAGCCAGGGCTGCCCTCCGGGCTCCATCACACCCCTTGTGTGATGGGACCCTGGCAGCTGGGTCTGTCCTGGACCCCAGAGATCAGAGACGGGAGGCACGGGTGGCAGCAGCAGAGCTGTGGGTGACGCCCTGCCCTGTGCCCCGCACCCCTCCCCAGCGGAGAAGATCCGCGCCACCTTCACCATCCTCCGGGCATTCGGCTGTGCGTCCACCGGCCACGGCCGCAATGCCACCCGCTTCGCCATGGTGATGGCCTTGGACTTCAACGCCACCGGCCGCATCACGGCCGCTCAGCTGCAGGTGAGGCCCCGAGTCGGGACCCTGGGCCGGGACTTGCGCCTTCGCCCTCAGTCAGGGCGCCCAGGGTGCGGCCTAGCCCTGGGCAAGGCAGGCGGTGTGCGCAGCGTGGGGTCGCCGGGACACGTGGCCCGCAGGGACCCAGAATCCAAGTGGAAGGAAGACTCCCGGGGTGCAGATGGAGCGCCCTGGTCTCCGGCCCGGTTCCTCGTGCTGCCTGCCTGGGACCGGGGGCTGCGCTCGGGGCCGGGGTGGGGAAGCTACCAGGTGCCCGTGCTCACGTCCCCTCTGCCCACAGACGGCGCTGCTGGAGGCGAGCCGGGTGGCGCGGCGGCCCGCGGGGGAAGGGAGCTTCCACGTGTTCTCCCAGATGCTGGCTGGGCTGGACCTGGATCTCAGGTGAGCCCCGGGGGCGGGGACGGCGGGGGTTCTGGGCAAAACGGGGCACCTGCTCCCCAGGGGCTCAGCCATGGAGTGACATCTGCCTCCTGCCCTCCCCTGGGTCCGGAGGCCGGGCGTGGGCATGGGGTGGGGGGCGGGGCTCAGGAGTGTGACCTGGGAGCCTCGCCCACGCTGCGTCTCAGTGAAGGGCGCCTCACATGGTGGGGGGGATTCACACTGGGCTCTTGGTCACCACTGGGGAGGGAGAGGCTGTGGGAAGGGATGGAGCCACAGGGCCTACAGCCAGGTGGGGAGAGATTCCGCCCCCCAAGTCTTATGGAAGCCCTGGGTGCCCATGATGGTGTTACTGGTGAGGCCAGATGGTGGGAGGAGCAGCGAGCCCTATTGGAGGGCTTCCTGGAGGAGGTGGCTCGGGGAAGGGCGCCCCTGGGCAGGTGGCGGCCTTTCCCGGTGCCTCCGTTTCCTCCTTGTGAGCGCCAAAGGGCAGCCAACCCTGGGCTTTCCCCCTGCATGCGGTAATAATTTCGGGGTGTGCCTCTATCCCCCCAATGCGGGACCCCTGGCTGAGGCTGCAGCGGCCACTGGACCCTCGGAGTCGAGACTCCGGGCTCTGAGAGTGGGCAGACTCCGCTCCTCTTCCGTGGGTTCTTGAGAACTCGGTCCCATGGGGGAGGTCGCACGGTGCTGGGGCCCCAGCCGCTGAGCTGGGCTGCAGGGCTCAGTGCCCTGGCGTCTGCACTGGCTGGCTGCGTGCCCTCGGGCTGGTGACACGCCCTCGCCGTGCCTCCCCCTGCCCCTCTGTGGGCTGCGTGTGACCCCTCCTTCGGGAGGGCTGAAGGGGTAGCACACCCAGAATGGTGCCTGCACGGCGTGGGTGCACGGGTGTGCCCGCTGCCCGGATCTGCCCCACGCCCGTCTTGGGCCCCTGGCAGGGGTGTGCTGGGAAGGGCGCACTCTGCAGTCTGGGATTCTGGCTTTGTCCCATGTGGCCTCAATATCTCCATCTGCAGAATGGGCACCTGCTGGTGCCGGCCCTGTGGGTGTTTAAGCGAGACCCCGGGCCCCATAGAAGCGCTGTGTGGTGGGTGCATCATAGGGTGACCTCCTGGGGGGCTCAGGGTGGCCTCTGGTAGGTGGTGGGGGTCCCGCTTTCCAGTCTGGGGGTCTCCCCCAACACCAGGGGACCCGCACGTCTCCGGCTCTCGCCCTGGGTCCTCACGCTGGGGCTGTCTCTGTTGTGCCCCTGGGTGGGGCGGGGCCCTGCCTGCTGAGCGGGAGCAGTGGCGCCACCATGGGGTGGGTGTGGGGAGGACGGGGCTGGGCAGCCCTGGGTGGCCACGAGTCGGGCCTGGGGGAGTCGGGTGGAGGAGCCAGGGCCAGAGCTGCCTTGGTGAGCAGGAAGCCACCCCGCACGAGTTTCTGGTGCTCCCACAGAGGGGAGAGCGCACAGCGTGAGGGTCCTGGCCATTCCGGGGGCTCCCTGGTGGTCTTCCAGGCTCTCTCTTCCCCAGCTCTGCTGCTACCAGGGTGGTCCCTCACTGAAGCTTCCCAAGGGCAACAACCGATTTCTAAAATGTCCTTTCTCCCAGACACTCAGGTGGCAAACTCCTATCTACCCTTCAAAACCCCGCCCCAAATTTCTTTTATAGGAGTGATGCTGGGTTCTCCTGTGACCATTTTGGTCATGGCTGTTTCTGGTCTAGCACCTGCCACACTGTGATGTGCAGGTCTCTCCTCCCCGCCAGGCTGCCTGTGAGACCCTTGAATCAGGGGCCGTGCCTTACTCCCCTCTGCTTCCCCAGTACCTGGCATGGGCTCGGTAGCAGGCAGCTACTTCGTAATTTTCCAGCCAGTGGAGGAGAGGGTGAGGGAAAAGAGGGCCCTGGCTCTGTGCCAGGTCTGCAGGGCAGGCTGTCAATCAGATCTCATTTAAATGCGTGAGACAGGTAGCAGGGTGCCCATTCTACAGATGGGGCAAAGTGAGACTTGGAGAAAGGAAACAGGTCATCGGCTAGGTGGCCGGGCTGGGAATGGACTTGAAGCCCAACGGATCAGGGCTGGTGGCAGAGGCGAGGGGGGGTCTGAGCTTTTGAGCGAACTGGGGGAGGGGACGCTGAGGGACCTGGCATTGGAGGCTGCTGGGAGCCAAGGTGAGCCCCCTTGGAGAGGAGGATCGGCAGCGTGGGGTGGGCCAAGTGGTGCACCCAGGGCGGGGAGCAGGGGGCTCCACTCTCGGGGACCCTGCGGCTGGAACACGGCCGGGGTGGGGGTGCAGGCGGAGGCCAGGGTGTAAGTGACAGGGCAGCACAGGACCCCCTGCCGGCGGCGGGGCGGAAGGCTCAGCCCAATTCCCTACTCTGGCTGGGTGCTTGTTGGCTGTGAATTCTGGGCGCCTCTATGTTATCCCATCTGAGCCCGCTGGGTGGCGCTGTGGAAAGCGATCGCAGAACCTAGCATAGAGTAACGGTAGGCCCGGTGCCTGCCCTGAGAGTGCCCTCAGGCAAGGCCCACCTGCTGATCTGGGGTCTCCTGGCTCCTAGGAGGGTCAGGAAGGGCTGGAGATATGGGTGTTGTAGGGGGCGGAGGGGACACTGTGGGCGGCCCCACGGTGTACAGAGAATCCGTGCTGTGGGCTCCTCTCCCCACCCCCGTCTCTCACTTGTGGCCCCTTCTCTGCTCCCAGGACCGAGCTGCACCTGCACCAGTTGGCGGCCAGCAGCTCCTTCGGCCTGGGTGTATGGGCCAAGGTAAGGAGAAGGGGGCGGTCCTTTGGGGGCCGGGCTGGGAGGGGGAGGGGAGAGGCCCCCGTCCACTTGTCTCTTTTGACACCAGGGCCCTCGCGGGCAGGGGCTGGTCACGTCGGGGAGGCGGGGGCTGTCGGCCCAGGACTGCTTGAGACGATGTGCCTAAGCCCAGGGCTTGGTGGGTCCACCTGCAGGGTACCTGGGGGTACTGTTCATACCGCAGGGCCAGAGCGTGGGTGGGTGGGGCTGGCCACAGCTCCTGAGAGATGCATGTGAGCTCACGACAGGAAGCGCACTTGCGTTCAGTCTGGCAGTTGGCCTCCGAGCCGGTTTCTCCACCGGTCACCTCCGTCATCACCACCTGTGCCGGGACCGTGCTGCGTCCTGGGGCTGTGGTCCTCGCCCTGGACGTTAAGACGTGGCAGTGAGTGTGGTCGTGTGGTGTAGGCTCTGTCAGAGGTTGCCCGGGGCTGCTGTGGGCGCCAGAGGAAGCTACAAGGGCTACTTGGCGCCGGCTAGGGTGGGTGTTTAGCCAAGGGCACATTTGGCCTGGGTTTTGAAGGATGAGGAGGAGTTCAAGTGGGGGAGGGGTGGGTGGTTTCCGTTCCAAGACCTCTTTCAAGTGTACCTGTCTGGGGAACAGTCGAGGTGGGATCATTGGAGATCCTCACGTGAAAAAAAAAGATGGATTTCAACTCATGCCTCACATCATATACAAAATGAACAGCAGCAAAAATGGATCAGAGACCTAGGATGCAAAGCTTTAAAGCCACGGAATTTCTAAGAGCAAACCAGAGAAAAATCTCCATAACCTTGGGTAGGGCCAAGAGGCCGCGGCAGCACCGGCGCCGTTTGAAAGACGACGTCGGATGAGCGGAGCAGCCGTGGCCCGGGGGACAGGCATGCAAATCGCACGTCTGATCAGGAGTCTGTAGCCGAATGGACCCGTGACTCTCCGAACTCATGAATAAAACAAGCGGGCGAAGCAGATGGTGGCGGAAGATGGAGCGCGCGCGTCATCAAAGTAGGCAGTGGCCGGGAGGACCCAGGAAACGCGGGGACCCCACCGCGCCGGGCTGGGGCGTGCGCTGGAGGACTTCTCGGGAACAGTGCCACGTGGCGGACCCGGGCGCGGTGCCGTCTGCGGTTTCAGGCACCTGGTAGCCTGAATGAGGGTGGGGACGCCGTTCGGGTCAGGACCGCCAGATCGCACTGAGATGCGCAGTTTGTGCTTTGTGGATGGCTCTGGAGTCGGTACACATGCGCACACACATGTACACACTAGCACATACATGCACACATATGCTCACACACGTACACACTCGCACATACATGCACACATATGCTTACACACATGTACACACACATGCACGCGTACAAACACACACACACACACACACTGCTCTGCCCGGTCCACAGATCCCTGATGCAGCAGGTCCAGGGAGCAGCTGTAGAATTTGCCTTTCCCATGCGTGCCCAGGTGCTGGGACCCCACTGCTCTGTCCTGGCAGAGCGCGGGGTAGAGTCTGGGGCTGCTGGCTGGCCCCTCCCCGCAGTCCCCTTTCCCCAGGTGGCTCTGGCCAGGGTGGGGCAGGGGGTGGAACTCGCCAGGCCTTCCTCTCTGAGGCCTTTCCCCCACAGCCTGAGAGCACCCGGACGCCTTCACCATGGAGGCAGAGGAGGAGAAAGGGCCCCCGTGCTGGGCTTCCCCACTGCTCGCGTGCGCCTGGGTTGCCAGAGAGTGAGCGCTGGTCTCCCTGCTGCTTTCCAGCTTTCCCGGGCTGGCCGGGTCGTAGGTGTGCGGCGCTGCGTGGCTCCGTGGCTCCGTGGCTCCGGGACATGCTTGCTTTCCCGATGCTTCTGCGGAGTGTCTGTCCCGCACAGGCCCCGGCAGGGTGTCCCTCTCCCAGGAGAAAGCACAGAGCCCCGAAACCTGGTGGAGTTTGGCGGAGGTGGGGCAGTGGCCCAGGGCGGGGCTGTTCAGCTGCTGTCCCCTAGAGGGGATCTGGCCCTTGGGGGCGCCTCTGGGAGGGAGGGTTGTTAGGAATGTGTCCCAGGGTTGTCGGATGCAGCGGGTAAGAGTAATGGTACAGGCTGCCCGTTACATTTGAATTTCAGGTAGAGCCATTTTGTCCCAGGTATTTCACTGGCAAGCTGGAGATATGGAGGCATTTCAAGGAAGGCTGCCTGGAGGAGGTGACTGTGAGGTGATCCTGGGATGAGAGGGAAGTTTTTTAAAGACCTATTTATTCATTTATTTGAAAGGCAGAGTTACAGAGGCAGAAGCAGAGAGAGAGAGGGAGAGAGGTCTTCCATGTGCTGATTCACTCCCCAAATGGCTGCAACGGCCAGGGCTGGGCCAGGTTGAAGCCAGGAGCTTCTTGCAGGCCTCCCATGTGGGTGCTGGGGTGCTTCTGCTGCTTTCCCAGGCCATTAGCAGGGGGCTGGATCAGAGGTGGGGCAGCTGGAAGTCAAACTAGCA
Organism: Lepus europaeus; assembly: GCF_033115175.1. Taxonomy (NCBI): domain Eukaryota; kingdom Metazoa; phylum Chordata; class Mammalia; order Lagomorpha; family Leporidae; genus Lepus; species Lepus europaeus. Next base: position 19,192,328 of record NC_084849.1, read on the forward strand.
CCCATAAGGATGCCAGCGATGCAGGCAGTGGCTTTAGCTGCTACATCACAGCCTCGCCTCTTGAAGTTGAACAGGTGCATGGAGGCCGGCATTCTTGCCATAACAAACATTGCCCCGGGACGAACCCGTGTCCTGCAGGAGCATCCCTTGCTTATCTGAGATTCAGCTTTGCCTGAGTTCCCTGTGCTTGGTCTGGTAGCTCTGCAGCCCAGTCTCCCCCTCACTGAACCCTGCTCCCCTCCTCCCAGCCCAGCCCCCCGGCTCCCATCCACTGTGCATCGGTCACCCCGCAGCCGTCGGCTCTGCCATCCACTGCAAAGCCACCGCCAACCGTGGAGTCCAGTGTCGGCAGGTGCAAAGGCGAGGGCCGGCACCTGCGCTGGGGGAGTTCATCTCTCCGGGCCTCAGCTCCTCACCTGTAACACGGGGATCCTCAGTGCTGCTCGCCCCCAGAATTACAGAGAGCACAGTGCCTGGCACTCAGCCAGCGTTAGCATCCATTATTGGTATTATGGTGTTGTCACTGATGGCAGTGTTGGACAGCGGTGCCAGGTGAGGCCTCAGCGGCCCACAGGGAGCACTCCACTGCCTCCCCCTCTACCCAGCCAGGCGCACTGCCTGTGTACGTGGTGCCTAGCCCACGAACTTGGCAGCCCATGGCATGGTTTTTCTCTTACTGGCTTTATTTCCTGCGCATACACACACACACACACACATATTAAAGATTTATTTATTTATTTGAAAGGCAGAGTTACAGAGAGGCAGAGGCAGAGACAGAGAGAGAGACAGACAGACAAAGAGGTCTTCCATCCGCTGGTTCACTCCACAATTGGCCGCAATGGCTGGAGCTGCGCCAATCTGAAGCCAGGAGCCAGGAGCTTCTTCCAGGTCTCCCATGTGGGTGCAGGGGCCCAAGGACTTGGGCCATCTTCTACTGCTTTCCCAGGCCACAGCAGAGAGCTGAATTGGAAGTGGAGCAGCTGGGACTCGAACCGGCGCCTATATTATCCCGCTATGCCACAGCACGGGCCCCTCCCACTTATATTTTTAATGAAAACATCCTATTTTAAAAATTAACACATGCTTCCTGTGAGAAGTCTGGAGCACGCACACAACTGAAGTTCAAGGGCGTCACCACGCGGAGAAGTTCGCCAGCAGCGATCCCAGTGCCTTCCTCTCCGTGTTTCCCTCTGACGGGTTCCCGGGCTCATGGCACGATGCGCACCACCACAAACCTCCACAGTCATGGGCCGTTGCGACTCCTCTCCTGGTGGAATCCTACCTTTCTATGTTATCTCTGTGTTTGAGAGGCAGAGTGACAGAGAGGGAGAGAGAGACGAAAAGGTTCACCCCCCAAACGCCTGCGCCAGCTGGGGCGTGGCCAGGCTGCAGCCCGGATCTGGGCCCTCGGTCCAGGTCTCCCAGGAGCTTGGCAAGGACCCAGCAGCACGACATGAGCCATCGCCTGTTGCCTCCCAGCGTGGGTGGGACTGGAACCCAGGCTTTCCGCTGTGGGACGTGGGCCTCTTAGCTGCTGTGCCAGACGCCTGCCCCCAGGCACGGTCCCCTGAAAAATTTCCCTGGTGTCGTCCAAGTACTCGGTTCCAGGGAGCAGGCACTAAGTCCCCCTGTGCACCTGTCCTGGGCGTCAGCCCCGATGTAGCCTCTCAGGCTAAGGCGGTGCCCCCTGTCACTGTGGCTTCCGCCGTCGCCTTGGGAACTGCGTCTCCCCAGCACCCTCCCGTGTGTTGCTTCTGTTCTGGCTCCTGAGGGTGGGGCCCAGCGTGTCTCGCTTGCTGCGCTGGTAGCCGGCATCGCAGCTGCGAGTGAGGGTGCGTGGCTCTGCAGCACCGGGCTGACCCCCGTCCCTCCCGGCTGCCTGGAGCTTTGCCACGTGGCCCTCAGGGATCTGTTTGCTGGGCTTTGCTCTCTCCCTGTTGTGCCGTTTCACTCGCGGTCCGGGGGTCTCGTGTTTTCCTTCGGCCCCAGTGCCCGGGGCCAGGGAGCTGGGGTGCGTGCTGAAGCCTCAGCAACCGCACAGGAAGGGGCTGGGGGTGCTGGGGGCTCTCCCCCCACAGGAAGGGCTGGGGGTTCTGGGGGCTCTCCCCCCACAGGAAGGGCTGGGGGTGCTGGGGGCTCTCCCCCCACAGGAAGGGCTGGGGGTGCTGGGGGCTCTCCCCCACAGGAAGGGCTGGGGTGCTGGGGGCTCTCCCCCCACAGGAAGGGCTGGGGGTGCTGGGGGCTCTCCCCCCACAGGAAGGGCTGGGGGTGCTGGGGGCTCTCCCCCCACAGGAAGGGCTGGGGGTGCTGGGGGCTCTCCCCCCACAGGAAGGGCTGGGGGTGCTGGGGGCTCTCCCCCCACAGGAAGGGCTGGGGGTGCTGGGGGCTCTCCCCCCACAGGAAGGGCTGGGGGTGCTGGGGGCTCTCCCTTTCCACTTCCTGAGACCCCTGGGATGAGCAGCGCCATGGGCCTGACCCTGTGGGCAGACAGGCTGGACCCCAGCACCGCAGTCCCATCTAGGACGCTTACGGGAAGTTCCTGGTCATCCACTCGTTTCCAGGATCCAGGCACTTAGCTGAGTCCATCATCCAGGTAGCTCAACAAACTCACAGAAAATGCAGTTTAAAAATAAGTTTATTTTGGTTTAAAAAAATATAGCTGAGGTCCATGCAAAGGATCTTCAAAAAGTTCATGGGAAATATGTTACAAAAAAAGCTATGCATGTATTTCTTTTTTTTTTTTTTTTTGCACCAACATAAATTTATTTTTTCATTCATTTTTTCCATGTCCTTTTTTTTTAATGTCCCTTTGCTGCTAGGAGGTCATGGCCATGCAGGCAGAGCATTCCCAAGCAGAGAGATTGCATGCCTGGGTGTGTAGGCTGAGGGCAGGCTGGGAAAGGGTAGAGCTGTATCATGGAAGGCTGCCTGGAGGAGGCAACCAGGTGCTGGAATTGGGCTGAGAGTGAATTAGGCAGGTGCAGGGAGGCCAGCCTCTTTCCAGGTGCAGTGAGCGGCTGATGCCAAGATAAAGTACAGTGTGCAGGGCAGGGTGAGGCTCCTGGCGGAGCTGGCACTTGAGTGGGAGGGCTGAGACCCTCGGTGGGGCTCCAGCCAGGCCCTCGGTGGCCGCCTCCATGCACTGAGTGCCGGTTCCGCCTCCCAGTCCCCTGCCTGTGCCCTCGTCGCCTGTCACAACTCAGCTTTTAAATAAAGTTTCTCTGGGAGCTGCCGGGCACCAGGACACGCTGGAGAGCATAGAGCTTTCATGTTGTTTTCTTCTCTATAATTTGTTTTTCTGATTTTTCTAAACAGTGCCCAGCAGCTGTAGTAGTAACAATAATAATAAGAGGCATCCTGGCCTCCTGGGGGTTTGCTTAGGGCTGTCACTGATTGGTTTTCTGTGGCCGAGTTGTCAAAGGCAGAGGGACGGGCTCTCGGTGGAAGGGGAGGCGGCACTCAGCACACCAGAGCCTCCGAGGCCGGGCATTAGGGGCGTGCTGTTTTCCTAGGCCAGGCTCAGAGAGGTGACACGGCTGCTAAAGGCAGAGAGGGAGGGGGCAGGCCTGAGTGGAGATCCTTAGTGAGCACCACCTGTGCTGGCTGCTGGGCTGACGCTCTCTGTGTGTGGACCCATTTGGTCCTCACCACTGCCCTAGGAGGAGACAGAATGTTATGTCCATTTTAATTCTTTTTTAAAAAAGAATTATTTATTAGAGAGAGCGAGAGATCTTCCACCCGCCGGCTCACTCCTCAAATGCCCACAACTGGGACTGGGCCAGGCTGAAAGCAGGAACCTGGAACTCAGCGTGGGTCCCCGACATGGGTGTCAGGGACCCAAGGACCCAGGGTGGGCGGGAGCAGGAAGCCCCGTGGGGGATGTGGGTGTCCCAGGGGGTGTCTCTACTACTGCACCCCACGCCCGCGTTAAAGGAGCAGAAAGCAAACCCATGTGTGAGGGCAGGAGCACTGTGCCAAGTCCCGGCGCGCAGCGGTCGGGCTGGCGAGCGTGCCCAGCTCTGTCTGTCTGGCTCCAGGTCCAAGCCTGGCTCCTTCTGCACTGCGGGAGTCTCCCGGGTGCTCTCAGCGCAGCCACTCCAAGGTGGAGAGAACATTTCAGATGTTATTATTTTTTTTTTTCACTAAATTACTTGGCAATCTTTGGCTGACCTTGAGGCTTTCAATGCATCAGACAAACCCTGGGCATCTTGTGATTCGACTTTTTTTTTCATCCACTGATTTTTTTTTTCTCAAGTTGGAGTAAAATAGTGAAGTGGATGAAGTCCACTAATTTTTTTCCCCAAAGATTTGTTGATTTATTTGGAAGGCAGAGTTAGAGAGAAGGAGAGTCAGAGAGAGATCTTCCCACCCACTGGTTCACTCCCCCAAATGGCTGCAATGGCCAGGGCTGAGCCAGGCTGAAGCCAGGAGCCAGGAGTTTCTTCTTGGTCTCCCACGTGGGTGCAGGGGCCCAAGCACTTGGGTCATCTTCTGCTGCTTTCCCAGGTGCATTAGCAGTGAGCTGGATCAGAAGTGGAGCAGAGACTGGGACTCCATCAGGTGCCCATATGGGAAGCCAGCATTGCATGTTGTGGTTATACCGGCTACGCCACAATGCCGGCCCCAAAGTCTACAAATTTTAAGCCCACAACTCAATGAAGTCTACATTTGTAAACCCACTGGCAGCCACAGCCCCAGATCCAGTTACAGACCATTCCTCCCTCCCCAAAGGCAGCCGGGAGACCAGGAGACCCCTCCTGAGAAGCCCTGGCCACAGATGTGTCCCAGCCCTGCACCCCCAGCCATCATCCTGTTGTCTGTGGCTGCGCGTCAGTTTTTCCTGTCTTTGAGGTCTACACCTGGAGCCATACAGTGGAAGATTACTGTGATTTGAGACCCCCCAAAGCTCACGTGCTAGATACTTGACTCTGGATTTGTTGGTCAAAGGGGTCTGGAGGTGGGGCTTTGGGGGAGAGAATGAGGGCTAGAGGAGATTGTGAGGGCAAAGCCCCCCACCTCCATTGCGTCAGTGACTGCATAGGAAGAGGAGGAGCCCCCTAACACGTGGGCACCATGCTCTTGCACTTTCTGGTCTCCATGGCCATAAGCCAGATAGACTTCTGTCCTCTGGAAGTGACCCTGTCTTGGGTGTTTTGTTACATCTGTGAACTAAGGCAGCGATCTTTTGTGTCTGATTTCTTCCGTTCGATGTTGGCTCTGTGGGATTCATGTACTTGGCAGGTTGGGTTAACGGCTTTGGCTTTTTCTTTGCCATGTAGTACTCCACGACCGTGCTCTGAGTATCCTGCCTTTCGCTTGTCCACAAGGAGTGGCTTGTTGCCAGGGCATCACGTGTTTGTAGAATCAGTTCTGCAGACATTTAAAACACACCGTCACTGTTTCCTGATCTTAATCATTTCGGATCAACCATTTTGACCCGTGTCCTCTGTTCCAAAATGGTGGAGAGAGAGAGAGCAAGAGAGCGAGAGTGAGCGAGTGCACTTCTGCAGAAGTTTTCTTGTTCTCTCCATGTGAGCAAAGAGGCAGAGGATGGATCCCGTCTGTGATGTGAAGCAAGTGCTCAGAGCCGATAGTAGGAGCCGTAATAAATGTGTTGCCACTGTCCTTTCTCTGCTACTTTGAAATCTCATAAATAACTACGAGCATGTGGGTAAGATGTCTTCCCTCGACTGCTCCAGGGGAGCAGCTGTGGTTGCTAGGTTGAGCTCCTGGTTGCTAGGGATTTGGCGGTCCTGTGGCGGCCGGAAATATGATACAGCAGTTGAACAGCTTTTGCTATTAATTGAAATGTTTCCACAGCAGATCTCTCAATGCCACCACATGCGTTGGCATTGTCCCCAGCGCTCAGTGGACCTCACCTGTTTCCCAGACAGAGGAGGTGACCAGAGGGCAGTAGACAAGGAGTGTGGGGTGGGAGGCGGGAGCACCTGCGCTGGTCTTGCACCTCATATGAATTTGCTGTGTGACCTTGGGCAAGTGCCATGTCACCATCTGCTCCCTGGGCACCAGGCTCTAGAAACTTCAAGCACCTGTCCGCTTCACTGCCTGAGATTCATCACTCAAGTTCTCCAAGCAGGACCCAAGAGGGAAGTCAGAGTTCTCCTTATCTGCTGGTGGATGATTGACAGAAGCATGCCCACCCCCGGCTCACGTCTTCTCTACCCAGCAGGCTTCTGGGCTGAGTCCCTGGCCAGATGGTGTGTGCCCAGGAGTTTCAGGCTCATTTTAATATTCGATCAAACATAATTGGGATCATAAATCTGAAAAAACAAAAGCAAGCAACTGAAACTCTTGTGACCTGTAGACATCGGAGTGTGTGACGTTCTCTTTTCTCTGGCTTAAAAACCTCCGGCAGTTTCCCAAGGCAGCACCAGGGATAGCAGAAAGTCTCCTGTCAGTTGTGGCAGCTGCAAGAGGAGATATCCTGAAAGGAACCTGGGCTTCCTGGCTCGCTGTGAGATCGGGATCGATTAATGATGTCTGCCATGGTCCAAGAAGGCAGAAGGGGACTCGTAGCAGTATCTGCCAATCAGAGCTGGAATTTTAAAGCCCACACCTGTTTTAATATTGTGTTTGTGACCTTCAAGATTGCCCTGTGCCAGCTCCTCATGATCTGATTTCTCCCACCTGCAACAATAATTGTGTCTGTGTCCACAGTCTGTCGGCCACCTGTCGTCACCCCAAATCTCTTTTGTTTGTGTGTTCCCAGTGCCCAGGAGGTCCTTTATGACATCTGATTGGTCGGCTTCATCTCTTTATTCTTCTAGCTTCTATTACAACTCTGTCTCATCTTGTATGGTAGCCCATTGGGTTTTCTTGGATGGGTTTTGTTAGCCCTTCCTTCCTCTGTATCCCACAGTTCTCCACTTGGATCCGTGGCCCAGCACGTAGCCTGCCACACGCTTAGTTGCTTTTATGTCTTTTTGCATTTGTACCTTGAGAGGAGCTCAAAGTCAAGGTCTGGGTTTGGCTCATCCTTGCATCCCCAGACCAGAGCTGAGCACAGAGCACGAAGCACGGAGCAGAGCCTCCATAAATCTGTCCCGAATGATCGCAGGAATGAATAAAAATCACGCTGCATCCCAAAGCCAGACAGAGGATGTTTATAACTTCCCCAGCAGTCCGAGCCCTCACGTCAACACTCCTTAGCTTAATTGTGGATAATTTACTGTGGTTGTCAACTGACCACACGTTCTCCCGAGGCCGACCGTGGCTGGGGGTTGTGAGCATGCATTGTCTGCCCTGTGACCCTCTCTCTTTCTTCCTCCCTCCCTTTGCCCCCAGCCCGAGGAGAAGCAGAAGGCGGCGGCTGCCTTTGCCCAGCTCCAGGGTGCCATGGAGACCCTGGGCATCTCGGCGAGTGAGCAGCAGGCCATTTGGCGGGTGTTGGCGGCCATCTATCACCTCGGCGCTGCGGGCGCCTGCAAAGGTACGTCCCTCACCTGGGTGGCCAGCCGTCTCCTTGGGCAGGTGCCTGCTCTCCATGAGACAGGGACAGGGCCCATCTGTCACCTCCTGTGTCTCTGGGGCCGGTCCTTGGGACACTGCTGGCCCAAGCGTGGTGAGAGGGAAAGAGGGCTGGTAACTTCTAGACTGGCACCGTCCAATGTGCCCAGCACATAGGTCTTCTGTCTGCGCTGTCCAGGACAGGAGCCACCAGCCCCACCTGGCTGTGGAGCGCCTGACATGGCACCTGACTGTAATCTGGTGACTGGGTGGAAGCCGGGGAGGTGCTGTGTTTCTGTGGCCGTACCCGGGAGCTGTTCCCCACCAGGAGTGCTGAACCGGGCCCCGCAGCCCGGCTCCCGCTCCTCCTTAACTGAGTGATCATCCCTGCTTCCATCTGGTCTCCCAGGGTTTCCTGGCGTCCCTCTCACTCTCACCTTTTCCCTGTACTATGCAGCCGTCCACTGTGCCCTATGCTTAGGTCTTGTGACGTCATTTCTCCCTGGCTCCTCTATCGTCTTTACTGTCATCACCTTCATCTAGGCACTGTTTTTTTTTTTCTGGATGTTGCCATAGTCCTTTTGCCTTCACCCTCCCTCCTTGTTCTCTCCATCTTCATCATCTGTTATATAGGCAACCCCCCACCTCCACCTCCTCTGGGCTTAGAATCCCCTCAAGGCTCTCCCCCGCCTGCTAAATCAAGTAAAATTCCTCCGTTTGGTATTCAGGGCTCCTCTCTTCCCTAAGCAATCTTTTCTGCTCGCTCTCTTGTTACTGCACATGGCTCTGGGAGAGAGTAGGGATCATGGCCGTGGCTCCTGGCCCACAGGGCTTCCGGTGACGTGGGTCGTGGTTGCGTCCTGGTCTAGCTCTTTCTGGGAGGGAGTGGAATCAGTTGAACTAGAACTTACCTGTAGGGTGAACACGTGTGTGGATTGATGTCTGTCCTGGGATTCTGGCTAATGCTCTGGGCTCTGCCCCTGTGCACAGCAGATGCCTTGACAAGACGCTGGCCGGTCCTTGCCACCATTCCCACGTCCAGGGGCTGTGGCCACACATCCTAACCCACTGCTTTCATGGTGGAAGTTTCCAGAAGCCATGCTGAGTCAGATGTCAGTACACTGGGGGATTCTACCGTTTAAGCTGAGGACTGATATGCTCAGCTGAAAAAAAAAAAACAAACAAACCAGGAGAAAAGCAAAAGAAAAGAAAATGCAAGAATGGCATTCGACTTTCGAACATCAGCCATGCTGGGTGCCGTGGCTGGTGGCATCTGTACCACTTTGCTCAAGAGGCCATCATGTCTCTCCCTCAGCATCCTGGTCCCCGAGACAGTGCTGTGCACAGTAGCGTGTAAGAGTGTGGCCCCGCCTCCAAGCCGGGTGCCTTCCTCTCTCCCTGTGGATCCCCAGGCACCCCCGAGAAACACCCCCATCTCTGCATCTGACCTCATCTGCACCCAGGGATGAGGAGACTGGGGCATGTGAGCCAAGTCCAGCTTGCTTGTGTGCACCCGGCACAAATAAGAATGATCTTTTCAGTTGGATGAAAGAGCTTGCATCTCAGAACAGATATCTCAGGACACACACAAATTGCACGGTATTCAAATTATAGAGTCCGTAATGAAAGCTTTGCTGGAACACATGCACTTCCATTCATTGACCTGTCTGTGGCTGGCTTCAATCTGCAGTGACAGAGTTGAGTGGTTGGGACAGAGATGTCTTTGTATGGCCTGCAAAGCTGGAATAATTACCAGGCGCCTCTCTGCAGAAAACAATTGCTGACCCCTGTTCTGTGCCCTCACCGTGGAGGGTAGAAGCACTCAGGGGTCTCCGTGCCTCTGAACCAACTGGTGGTGCTCTGAGAAAACCCCTCCATCCTCCCCAGAGCCCCACCCAGACCAGGGAGAGGGGCTCAGAAACCCAGGGTTACTGTTAGCTGCCTTCCATGACACAGCGGAACTCCCAGTTTCACCTGACAAACGTGCACAGTCATGACATGTCAATTTTCAAAGAAAGGAAGAAATGTAGCTGTGACCTCAGTTTGCTGGGTGACCTTGAGTGAGTCAGCTCTCTCTCTCTCTGGTCGCGCTGCCTCGAAAGTGAAAGTCCTGAGTTGGACCAGTGTCTTGGTCCGTTTCCTGTTCCTTTCTGAGACCGGGAAGGTGTAAGGAGGAGGGTTCATGTAGACCGTGGTCCTGGAAGCTTAGTGCTGGCGCTTGGCGTCACGTCGTGACGTGGCAGAGGGCGTGTCCCAGGGTGAGACGGACAGGGGATGTGGCGCACCAGAGAGCTCACTTTGATAACATGACCACTCCTGGGATAACCTGTTAATCCGTTAGTTTACGAGTAAATGAATTCATTCATGAGAGCTCTGACCTCGTGACCCAGTCACTTCCCAAAGTTCCCAGCCCCCGACTCTGCTGCAATGGGCACTGAGTTTCCAGCCCTTGAACTTTTGGGGGGCAGAGTCACACGGATCAGAATTTCCCAATGGAGGTATTGCCACCCCCACCCACCAAACCAAGGGTTTTACATGTGGAGTTCAGGGACGGATTAGTTTGCGCTGGTTGCCCTCATACATTGCTACGAACCTGAAGGCTTAAAACAAGTCATTTATTCTCTCAGAGTTCTGGGGACCAGAATCCAGAAATCGAGGTGCTGTCAGGGCCAGGCTCCCCTGGGAGGCTCTGGGGAAAATCCTGCCCTGCCCCACCCTGCATTCCTCACCTTGCACCCACATCGCCCCAGTCTCTGCTTCTGTCTTCTCCTGTCTCTTCTCTCTAAGACACTGGTCATTCAAATTAAGGTCTGTTCTGTAATCCAGGCAATCCCATTTGAGACTCTTCACTGAACTACGTCTGTAAAGACCCCTTTTCCAAATACAGTCATGCTCACAAGCACCAAGGGGTCGAGCTTGGGCGTATCTTTTTGGGGGGTCACTGTTGAACTCACTACAGGTGTTAATGATATTTCCTGATGGAGCGTGCCAGGCTGCGTGTGGACGTTTGTCTCTGTGCAAAGAGACAGAAACTATGACTTTCACCAAGTGGGAAAACTTGGCTTCTGAAAGTTTAGGAACTACCAGAATTAGTTCATTGTATGTGGGGTGGTGCGTTCTAGACATAACTTCCTGGAATTTTGATTTCTTTTTTCACTTCCTTATGATGTTTTAAGTCTAGCAAGGACCTCAGAGAAACGTCACACGTGACATAAGATGTAATAATTATAGCGACGGTAACAGCCACAGCAGTAGCAGCCAACATTTCATTTGGTGGTGACTGGGTGCCAGGCTCTGTTTGAGGCATGTGATGTGTATTCACTCATGAAATCCTCGCAATGAAGCCAAGAAGTGGGGGCTGTTGCTATCCCATTTTATAGAAGAGAAACTTGAGGCACAGGGAAGCTGGGTAACTTGCCCAGGGTTGCACAGCTAGGAAGTGGCAGAGCTGGGGTCTGACAGCTGCCAGTGTGGCTCCAAAATATGAGCCCTTCATGCTGCACAGTGAGAGACGTCATCTGAGTTTTCTATGATCACTTATTTGAAAAACAGAGACGGAGACAGAGACACAGAGACAGAGAGAGGTCTTCTGACGGCTCATTTACCCCCCAAATGCCTGCAAAAGCCAGGGCTGAGCCAGACTGAAGCCAGCAGTTGGGAAATCAACCCAGGTCCCCTGTGTGGGAGGCAGGGACCCAACTGCTTGAGCCAGCACCTGCTGCCTCCCAGGGTGTGCATTGGCAGGAAGCTGGATCTGAGGCAGAGCCAGGACCAGGCACTCTGATGTAGGATACCGGCATCCCAAGCAGCATCTTCGCTGCTGTGCCCAATGTCTCCCCCCATGACTGGTTCTTGGCCCATGGGGCACCTCGTCTGAGCCCAGAGCCCTTTCCCCACAACCCAAAGCTGAGGTTATCTCATGAGGCTGTGGACTCACCAGGCTGGAAGGTTCTTCCTAAACCCCCATCCGCTGAGAATCTTGATTTCCCTATGGGGGAGAGTGGACGGGGACTTGTCCTGCAGGTCCTATGGCTGTTGCTGGGGATCTACATAAGGACTGTGAAACTGCCAGGCAGACAGCCTCTGATTGGTCCAACTTGGATCACATGACCAATCCCTCGGCTGTGATAGGACGAAGCTCCTTGACTGGTGCTACATGCTGGGGGCGGGGAGAAGGCTGTTGCCAGGAGATGGCTCAGGGCGCCATACTGGGCAGCTCTCACATGCTTGGAAGGCGTCTCTGAGTGAGGATCTAGGAGAGCAGAGTTCTGATTTCCGTCATGGCTTCCTGAATGTGGAAACTGAGCCGATTTCCCTTTGTCATCAGCGTAAGAGTCACTCCACAGAGGCGGAGTGTGAGAGATGACGTCCAGCCTAGCTGGGGACTTTGGACAGCCTTGTTCGCTGATGGCAGCTGGAGACGTGTGGTTGTGGTTCAGACCAGGAAAGCCACGAGGGTTCAGCGTTGGGGCAGAGGCGTCTGGAGGAGGAATCAAACCCATTTTACAGAGGGGGAAACCGAGGCTCACAAGGTCGAAGTGCCTCCAGCTAAAGGCTGTGCACTTCTGAGTGAGGCTGAACTGAGTTCAACACCAAACATCTCTGGCCTTTAGTGTCTCCCTCTCCCCGCAGGCTGGCAGTGGGGCTGGAGTGAGGATTGATGGAGCAAGCTCAAGGAAGTGCGTTTAGGCTGGGTTCCCCTGAGAGCAGGATTTGGGAGCCTGCGACTTACTTGGGAGAGGACCCCAAGAGGCACCTGTTAGGGGGACGTGGAGCTGAGCCAGATAATTCGGGGTGCCCTGCAGGGCCGTTTTCCTCGGGGCACTAGGGGTCAGTCTCTGCAGGTGTCCGGGCGCATCTTCTAGGCAGCCTGGATTTCCCCAGTGCTGCTGCGTGGTTGAAGTTTCTCCTGGGCGGCGTTGGCTTCCTGCCCTTGCAGCCTGCCCTGGGTCAGCCCTGAGCAGGTCCCTGCGGGCAGACAATGCAGAGCGGAGACAGCAGCCACCTGTTCTGAGAGCCCAGGGGCGGGGTGGCGGCGAGGGGTCCGAGGCTGGGCCTCAGTGACACCGGAGCGTGCAGCCCCTCAGTAGGCAGCCGCTGTGATGGTCAGTGCTGCCGAGCTGGCCCGAGCAGCTTCCCAGGCACTCCCTGCAGTGGCTGCCGCTGGGACAGCGTCCACAGGGACAGCAGCCTTCCCGCCGATCCTCACGACACGGTCTTGCCTCCAGAGCGACCGAGGACAGCCCAGGGGAGTCCCCTGGTCACCTGACCTGTCCCCAGGCAGGCGAGGGGACCCACGATGACTCCCAGGGTTTCTCCTCCTGTGACGTGGGCTCAGGAGCCTGACCTGCCCGTGTGGACGCCTGCGATGATCAAAGAGAAAGTCGCATTTATAAATATTTTATTAACACATGATTATGGCAATAATTCCTCCCAGCCCTCACCCCCACTCCACCTTCTAAATTATTTTAAGAAAAGCTCCTGTCAGTCGGCCTGGGAGCCCTGGCTGATGATTTACCCACTATATAGTCTGCTTTGGAGGATTTCATAATAAGTTGCTCTAAAGTCAGCTATTAAGGATTTCACAGTCGTATATAAATGTCTTTGCTTTGTGTCATAACAGATCATTTTGAAATATATTAAGAATCATTTTCATTAATCAGGATTTTTTTCCCCATTAAAATGATACTCTCCTCCCTGATCTTACTTTGAGAACCCTGATTATTCTACAACCCGGTGCCATCCCAGTGGGGAGACCTGGGGCCTGGTCAGTAGGCTCGGGGGTTTTTGAACCCTTAGAATGGCAACCAGCGCCACTCACGCCACCCAGTGTTTGCCGGTCCCTAAGTGCTCGTACCTGTGTTGTGCCTTCTGAGCCGATCCCACCTGTGCGATACCCCTGTGAAGAAGACAGTGCCGCGGGCGGGCGCTAGGGTCAGCCTGTGAGTGCTGCCCACAGCTCAGAGGAGCCTCAGTTTCTTCCTCTATAAAATGGGGCCAGTGATGGTCCCCACTTTGTAGCCTTGTTGCCAGGGTCAAACGAGTGGGGGCTGAGCGAGCCTCACCCTGGGGGGGGGGGGCGCAGGGCGGAGGCTTTAGAAGTGTTCACTTTCAGCCATCTCCATTGTATCTGATTTTTTTAAAAAAAGATTTATGTTGATTTAAGGAAAGGCAGACTTCCAGAGAAAGAGGGAGATGTGAGAGCGAGAGTGAGAGCAAGAATGAGAGAGAGCGAGAGAGCCAGAGAGAAAGAGAGAGAGAGGTTGTTCATTCACTGGTTCATGTCCCCAAATGGCCACAATGGTTGGGGCTGGGCCATGCTGAAGCCAGGAGCTTCATCTGGGTCTCCCACATGGGTGCGGGGGCCCAAGCACTTGAGCGCCACCTGCTGCCCCCTAGGTGCAATAGCAGGAAGCTGGATGGGAAGCGGAGCGGCCGGGACTTGAACCGGCACCCATATGGGATGCTGGCATTGCAGGTGGCAGTTTAACCCACCGGGCCACAACATCAGCCCCTCAACCATCTCCGTTTTATAGATAAGGAAACAAAGAAATGAATCTTTAAAAAACAGTGCTACCTCCTAGGGCTCTGTGAGGCTCCCGTTATTATTGGCTTTGAATAAGGAAGCTCCGTCGGTCCTGTTATCCTGGTCCTGTGGGTGTGGAGGCCTGACCACTCCCCCGAGAGAGCTTTCCCCAGCAAAGTTTGGTGGGGGGAGGCCAATGCTTTCCTGTCCCGGAGTCCTGTGGCCTCGCACAGAGATGACGCACGCTCCCCCCCGAGAGCCACACTGTGATTTGTCACTCTGCCCACAGTCCCTCACTGCACAGAAGCGACACTACTCAGCCTCCGAGTGGCAGCAAGGAGGAGTGACACCTGTCTGACGGCTGTGTCGCTGTTCCTCATCATCAGCGGGCTGGTGGGGTGTGTGATGTTTTGTTTTCACTGAATTTGCCAGCCTGCGAGTTGTTGGCCCTTTGCTTCATCTCTGACGCCGTGAGGCCCATGTGCAAGCAGGGGCCTTGTCCTGGGGAGGTGACAGGGGCCCTTCTGGGAGGTGACAGGAGGCTTCGTCCTGGGGAGGTGACAGGGGCCCCGCCCTGGGGAAGTGACAGGATCCCATCCTGGGGAGGTGACAGGAGGCTTCGTCCTGGGGAGGTGATGGGGGCCTTGTCCTGGGGAGGTGACAGGAGGCTTCGTCCTGGGGAGGTGACAGGAGGCCCTCATCCTGAGGAAGTGACAGGATCCCATCCTGGGGAGGTGACAGGGGCCCCGCCCTGGGGAGGTGACAGGGGCCCTTCTGGGAGGTGACAGGAGGCTTCGTCCTGGGGAGGTGACAGGAGGCTTCGTCCTGGGGAGGTGACAGGGGCCTTGTCCTGGGGAGGTGACAGGGGCCTTGTCCTGCGGAGGCGACAGGGGCCTTGTCCTGGGGAGGTGACAGGGGCCTTGTCCTGCGGAGGTGACAGGGGCCTTGTCCTGGGGAGGTGACAGGAGCCTCGTCCTGGGGAGGTGACAGGAGGCTTCATCCTGGGGAGGTGACAGGGGCCCTTCTGGGAGGTGACAGGAGGCTTCGTCCTGGGGAGGTGACAGGAGCCTCGTCCTGGGGAGGTGACAGGAGGCTTCATCCTGGGGAGGTGACAGGGGCCCTTCTGGGAGGTGACAGGAGGCTTCGTCCTGGGGAGGTGACAGGAGCCTCGTCCTGGGGAGGTGACAGGGCCCTCATCCTGGGGAAGTGACAGGGCCCTCATCCTGGGGAGGTGACAGGAGGCCCTCATCCTGGGGAGGTGACAGGGGCCTTGTCCTGGGGAGGTGACGGGGCCCCACCCTGGGGAGGTGACAGGGGCCCTTCTGGGAGGTGACAGGAGGCTTCGTCCTGGGGAGGTGACAGGAGGCCCTCATCCTGGGGAAGTGACAGGGGCCTCATCCTGGGGAGGTGACAGGAGCCTCATCCTGGGGAGGTGACAGGGGCCTTGCCCTGGGGAGGTGACAGGGTCTTCGTCCTGGGGAGGTGACAGGAGGCCCTCATCCTGGGGAGGTGACAGGGGCCTCATCCTGGGGAGGTGACGGGGGCCTCATCCTGGGGAGGTGACGGGGGCCTTGCCCTGGGGAGGTGACGGGGGCCTTGCCCTGGGGAGGTGACGGGGCCCTCATCCTGGGGAGGTGACGGGGCCCTCATCCTGGGGAGGTGACAGGGGCCTTGTCCTGGGGAGGTGACAGGAGGCCGCCGTTGGGCCAGTGGCTCAGTGCCTGACATGATGAAGGTGTCTGTCCCCAAACGGGTTGCCCTGTAACACAGGGGGTCCAGAGCTGCCCACTACAAAGAGACACAACATCAGTGGCAGGGGCCAGCTCCCCGTTCTGCTGTGGTACCCCAATATCTTCAGTAAGGGCAGTCGCCCAGGCACAGGAGGTGGCGGCTGGACATTCTCCCAGCTGGGGCACACAAGGCCAAGAGAAACAGTCAAAAGAGCTTTTTTTTTTAAGTGTTATTATTTGAAAGGGAGAGGAAGAGAGAGAGAGAAAGAGAGGGAGAGAGAGAGGGAGGGATGGAGGGAGGGAGAGATCTTCCATCTGCTTCATTCCTCAAATGCCCACGATAGCCAGGGCTAGGCTAGGTCAAAGCCAGGAGCCTGGAACTCAGTGTGGGTCCCCCACATGGGTGACAGAGCCGTCACTGCTGCCTCCCAGGCATGTTGGCAGGGAGCTGGATCCGAAGCAGAGTAGCCAGGACTCGAGCCTCTGCTCCAGGGTGGGATGCGGGCTGCTGGCAGCCTCACCCTGCACCACAGCCTGCTGCGTTGTTCGCAGCGGCAGTCCTCAGCTGACGTTGGGCGCCGTCCCGCTTTGGACAGGTCTGTGGATTTGGGCAGGCGTATACAGTGCTGCAGCGTCACATGGGCCGGTTTCACTGCCCTCTGCTGGTTTATTTTCTTCTTAAGCTGTTGGTTGGAAATAACCATGGACTCACAGAGAGTTGCAGAAATCATAGAGTGTTCACTGGTTCCCTCCCCAAGTGTGCAGCAACGGCCGGAGCTGGGCTGATCCAAAGCCAGGAGCTTCTTCCAGGTCTCCCACGTGGGTGCAGGGGCTCAAGCACTTGGGCCGTCTTCTGCTGCCTTCCTAGGCCATAGCAGAGAGCTGGATCGGAAGTGGAGCAGCCGGGACTCAAACTGGCACCCATATGGGATGCCGGCACTCGAGGCGGCGGCTTTACCTGCGGCTCTAACACAGTGCCAGCCCCCGGTTATCTTTTTACAATTGAATCTGTGAAATATGTGGAATCTGTGCTCTTTAGATTAATAAAAGAAGGAGAGCACTGCACGCTGAGCTCTGTGCCCCTGGCAGGGAGCGGCTACTTCCGTGCCCCTGGGTTCACGCCAGCTCTGTTCCTATGCACTGTACTCCCCTGAGGCTTTGTCAAAGCTCCTTACTCTTTCTATGTCCGTTCATGGGGACAGCCCTAGCTCTCTCTGCTGAGTGCGTGCAATTGCCCGGAGTGGATGGCTCAGTTTCCCCGACAGTGCTTCTATTCAGCACGTGGGTCGTTTCCTGGTTTTCCGGTGGGAGGAATGTTACTGCGCTATGCTCATGGCCAGAGAGCTGTGCATTCTGCAAACACTGTGGGGGTGTGGCCTTCTGGAAGTCCAACAGTGCCTCCAGGGTGGGGTGTTTACAAAGCCATTGCGTCCTTTAACTCCCCCAAGCCTCTGGGGTCAGTCCTGGTGTTGTTTCTGTTTGTAGGTAGGAAAGTCAGGGCGGAGAGAGGGGAAGTCACTCGCTCAGGGTCACCCTGCTCTAAATGGCACAGCCATGGCCCCCCAACCCCGCCACGCTGAGGGGCAGCCCACTCGTTCCCCCACCTGCTCCCTGTCCTGTTCAGAGCCCAGAGTCCCCATGCACCGCTCCCACACCCAGTATTTTCCCCAAGAGTGCAGCTGAGCCTCTGCAAGGGTGTGGAGAGTTCTAGAATCAGGAGGTGCAGGACAGCTGTGAGCAGGGCCTGGGGACAGACACGCCCCACCTCCTGCAGCCTCGGCTTGCCCAGGGCCCCGCTGGGACCCACAGAGCTCCCCGCATGCCTGTGAAGGGGGCGTGGCTCACCTGAGTGTACAAGCCCACCTGGTGCGGGGGGGACACGAGTGCCGGACAGGGACTCACACTTGGGCAAGCTTCAGTGTAGGGAGGGGAGCGAGGCCCAGTGAGGGGAGAGCCTTGCTGAGGGTCGCACAGTGAGGTGGTGGGGTGGGCGCTGCTGGAGTCCTGACTCTAGGTTGGTGCCAGTTCATCTCACCTGCTTCTCTCCCAGTCCCCTCTTCCCTCTCCTCCCCCTTCTCTCTCTCTCTCTCTCTCTCTCTTTCTCTCTCTCCCTCTCTCTTTCTCTCTCTCCCTCTGTCCTTATTTCCCCTCTCTGTATCTACTGGCTACTCTCACCTTCCAAGACAACATTTTGATTAAATCGAGGGAGAGAAAAGAGAGAGAGAGAGAGAGAGAGAGAGATACAAGTGCCTTGATGCTGCTGGGGGCAAGAATCGTTCCAAGCAGGAGGCATCCAAGGTGGAGAGGGTCAGCCCCATCCGGGGGTCCTTTGAGCTGGATCTTGCAAACAGAGGACATAGCAGGGTGGTACAGGCAGAGGCCAGGTGCACTGTGTCAGCCCCGCAGCTTCTTGGTCTTTCTCTGTGCTCCATCAGTAAGGCACCGGCCTCAGGGCCCTGCCCGGTGCTGTGGACTGCAGCAGGACCCGAGTTAGGAGAGGACTAGCACACGGCCTGGCTTGTTGGAGTGCCATGGGTCTGTCCTTGCACTGGGTGCCTCCAAGGGTCCCGCTCCTCCCCTGGGCCTTCCTGCAGCCACAGGCTGCACAGCCCCTGCCCAGCCCAGCTGGTGGCCTGGCTCCCTGCCCGACAGCTGGTGCAGCACGGCCTATTCCGGGCCACAGGCAAGGATTTATTCTGCAGTTTCTGAGCGTATTGAATTCATTCATTAAGTTACAATGGCTGCTCTGGGATGCGAACAGTTATATTTAAAAAAAAGGCATGCCCTAAAGTGGCTGGTGCTCGAAGGCGGAGCTTGCCAGTAGTCCTGTGCCTTGGGAAGGCGGGGAGGGGCAGCTGGAATGCCTAGGGGATCCGGGTTTCTTTTGTTTTTAAAGATTTATTTTATTTATTTAAAAGGCAGAGTGACAGAGAGGGAGAGACAAAGCCAGACAGACAAGCCACACAATCTTCTGTTCACTGGTTCACTCCCCAAATGACCACAATGATTGAGCATGGGTCAGCCAAAGCTAGGAGCTAGGAGCTTCATCCGGGTCTCACATATGGGTGGCAGGGGCCTAAGCACTTGGGCTATCTTCTGCTGCTTTCCCAAGCCCATTAATAGGGATCTGGGTCAGAAGCGGAGCAGCCGGGACTTGAACTAATGAGAAATAAAGTCAGTTAGCTAAGAGCTTGTATTTGGGAAGGGGTGCTGGCATCGCAGGTGGCAACTTAACCCACTTTGCTACAATACTGGCCTGGGGGCTCCAGGTGTCCGAGTGACCAAGCCACCCCCGTGCCTGGTGGCCTCGCGAAAGCCTCTGCCCCTCACTGGGCCTCTGTTTCCCCTAAGTGATACCAGCAGCAAACATCGACTCAGGACTTGGCACCATGGGGTAAGAGTGTGGGCCATTTCAGCAATCCCCCTGCAGTGGGTGCCAGCACCTCTTTTTACAGGTGAGGAAGCAAGCTCAGGTGGTGAGGGAGGACTTGCCTGGTGGTGGTGTGGTATAGTAGTAGACCCACGCATGGTTTTCTCTCTGGGAGTCCCCTAGAGCTTTGTTCCCCAGATACGCCATTAGCCCTGTGGTTGGAGAGGAGACAGGGGCAGCCTCGAGGGGGCACCAAGGTGGACCAGTCAGGAACCTTTCAGTCAGGGTCAGAGCATAAGGGTTGCAGGAATAATGATGACAATAACGATCATTAACTCTGGGAATCGACTGGGATTTGTCTCTGCCAGGCATAATGTAAACACACTTCATCCTCCTAACCCTATGTGGTAGGTCATACCCATTTTGTGGGTGACTAAATAGAGGCTTAGAGAAGTAAAGTAAGCAACCTAAGATCCTGTATTTGGGAAGGGGCGGAGTCCAATTTCACACCAGGAGGTCAGGTCCTGACTTCAGCCTTGCTGGCCATGTGGCCCCAGGCAGGCCACTCGTGCACCTGCTGCTGGCCCCACCCCCACGCCTGTGGTCCTGCCTTCCTGGGTGATATCTTCCAGCCGAGTCTCCCTGGTGACCCTGCCCCTAAGCCCGCATTACCTGCTTGGGGTGCTCCCTTCAAATCTGCTCTCTGAGGCTGCTGCCTGTGATGCTAGCATCCCATAGCCAAGTGCCGGTGTGAGTCCTGGCTCCCTACTAACGTGCCTGGGAAGGCAGTGAAGGAAGGCCCCTGCCACCCATGTGGGAAATCTGGATGGAGTTTCTGGTTCCTGGCTTCAGCCTGGCCCAGCCCTGGCCATTGCGATCCTCTTGGGAGTGAACCCGTGGAAGGGAGATCTTTCTCTTTCTGTCTGCCCCTCTGTCACCCTGCCTTTCAAATTAATAAGTAAATAGATCTTTTTAAATTTTTTTTATTTTTGACAGGCAGAGAGAGTGGACAGTGAGAGAGAGAGAGAGAGAAAGGTCTTCCTTTGCTGTTGGTTCAGCCTCCAATGGCTGCCGCGGCCGGTGCGCTGCGGCTGGTGCACCGCACTGAGCCGAAGGCAGGAGCCAGGTGCTTATCCTGGTCTCCCATGGGGTGCAGGGCCCAAGCACTTGGGCCATCCTCCACTGCACTCCCGGGCCATAGCAGAGAGCTGGCCTGGAAGAGGGGCAACCGGGACAGAATCCGGCGCCCCGACCCGGACTAGAACCCGGTGTGCCGGTGCCGCAAGGCGGAGGATTAGCCTGTTGAGCCGCGGCGCCGGCAGTGAATAGATCTTTTAAAACTACCATGATGTACTGGGAGAAGGTAAGGACCCTGAAGCTCAGGAGGGTGACATCACCCCAAGACTGACACTGTCTTGGAATTTGACAGGTTCCGGTTCTTGCCACAGTTCCCCATTAGTCCCTAGGTACTCGGTCAGCCATTCTGCTCTGACTTCTGGATCCACGTACTCCCTTCCCCACTGCATGTCAGCACAGCCCAGGTTCTGAGAAGTCCCGCCCATTCCATCCACTCTTAGATCTTTCTTGGCCCAGAACATCTGCTCATAGCTTCCAGAACCTCAACAGCGGTCTCTGTGCCATCTTCCCGGCAGTGAGGGTGTGGGCAGTGACTCATGTTGGCATCTGTTATAATCAGCTTGCTGGTCAGGCCGTCCAAGGAGCACCAGCTGTGCAGGCGGGCAGAGCCGCTGGGACAAGATGGGTCACTTTCTCTAAAGCTTTGCAAACAGAACCATACAAGGTGTCTTGTGAATATGCAATGAAAGCACGATCTGATTTTGGTACAAGCATTGTTGTGATCCATGCACGGTTTTCCATGCACTTTTTGGAGAACCTTTGTACGTCTGGGTGTGTGGAGCTGCATAGCACCTGGGAGCAGCAGGATCAGGTAGGAGATGTAAGAATCAGGAGAGAACCTGATGTTCTGGGCTCCAGGAATAAGCAAAGCACCTTTCCTTCAGTTCCAATATTAGCAGGTGGTCCAGGGTCCCTGGGCAGGAAGCCACAGCTGCCTAAACTGGGTTTGTCTTTGTGATTGGTTTGTCAGCTTTCAGGATCGACATCTAAGGGCGCAGTCACTTGGAGCTGACATTTGTTGAGCAGATCCTGTGCTGCCAAGCCTTCTACATAGACAGGGCTTCTTGACAAAGTTCACAGAGAGGCTGGCTTCGTGGCATGGCGAGTTAAGCCACCACTGTGTGCACACTGGCATCTCATATCAGAATCTGGCTCAAGTCTCGCTCTGTTGCTCCACTTCGGTTTCCAGCTCTCTGCTAACGTGCCTGGGAAGGCAGCACGTGATGGCCCAAGTGCTTGGGTCCCCACCATCCATGTCAGAGACCCAGAAGGAGTTCCTGGCTCCTGCTTTGATCTGACGGAGACCTGGTGTGGTCATTTGGATGGAAGATTCTCTCTCTCTCTCTCTCTCTCTCTCTCTCTCTCTTCTTTCTCCTCTCTCTCCTCTCTCTCCTCTCTCTTCTCTCTCTCCCTCTCCCTCTTCCTCTGCCTTTGAAATAAATAAATACATCTTAAAAGGAGCTTATGGAAATTGAGCTAAAAGATAGGTTTATTTTGGTGCAGAACATTTTGGGGTGGGCGTGTATTTGGTCTGGTGGCAAGCATGGGCCAAATTGCTGTGGCATGTGATTCGCTTGTTCCCAGTGACATGGATGGACGTTCCACGGAGTGAGCACTTTGAGCTGGTCTGACTTACATCTATGTGGGCCCTCTGCCCTGCTCCACGCCTTCCTGCCACTCAGAGAATGACTGACACAGCCCTGCTCTTGGCAGTGGATTGGCTGGAGCCGGGCCTCACCCTAGCCACGCAGAGAATGGACAGGGAATGGACAGGGGGCTGTGTGCCCTGGTCTTCCCGTAGCCTCTGCAGCTGAGCAGAGATCAAAGCAAACTCCGAGTGTGGTCGGCTTGGTACCTGCAGCCTCTGAGGCTCTCTCAGCCTCAGCTCCAGCACAGGGGTGCAGGCACGGAGTCACAGGTTCCAAGATATGCATTTCTGTGGGAGGGGACCCCCGAATGCACCAGGAGGGCTGTGAGGAAGGGGATGGAGGGGAGGAGGGCAGGAAGTGTGGACCCACCTGCACGGGGTCCTGTTTGCATCAGCAACCTGGTGACCTCCGCACTTGGCTTTGGATTCATTCTGGACACAGACTCCTCACCTCTGGCTGGTGGGGAGAAAGGCACCTGGAGTGTGGCCCGCTGTGGAGTGGACCAGGGACCAAGGACAGGAAACACCCCACACCCCTGCACCCACCAAGGTGCTTCCTCTGGGGAGCTGGTTCTGCCCTCCTCCTCTGTTTCTCTCTCTGCCTCTCCCTCCCTGTGTCTTTCTCTCTCCTTTGCTTTCTCTTTTATTTGGTCTTTACTATGGTAATTGGTACTGGAGAAAGTTTGTGGACTCATGGAATTCAAAGATAAGTTTATTTTGATGTAAAAAAGTTTTTCAATTCCACGTATTTTTTCATAGTAGGCAGTTTCCATGAGCTTTTTTTTTTTTTAGAAAGCCGATTATTTATTTATTTATTTGAAATGGATGGGGGAGAGAGAAGAAGAGAAGAGAAGAGAAGAGAAGAGAAGAGAAGAGAAGAGAAGAGAAGAGAAGAGAAGAGGGATTTCCTTTGCTCATTCACTCCACAGCAGCTGGGTCTGGGTCAGGCTGCAGCCAGGAGCCAGGAGCTCCATCTCCCATGTGGGTGGTGCGGCTGAGCCATTGTCTGCTGCTTCCCAGGTGCAGCAGTGTGGAGCTGGAGGACGTGGAGCCACTGGGCCAGGAGCTGGCACTCTGATACAGGATGTGCATCGCCCAGGTGGCAGCCTCGCCTGCGGTGACACAGCCCCTGTGCCCTCGGTGCGCTCTTTGAAGACCTCATGTATGCGTGCAGTTCAATTTTTCTTTTTTGCACCAGAATAACCTCATCTTTTAATTCCATTTGTTCATGAACATTTTAGAATGTTATTTATTTATCTGAAAGGCAGTGACACACACACACACACATACATATACAAAGAGAGACACATGGAGAGAACGAGGGAGAGAGAGAGGCAGAGAGTCAGAGAGTGAGCTCTCTTTCCTCTGTTGGTTCATTCCCCAAATGACCTGAAGAGCCAGGGACAGGCCAGACTAAATCCAGGAGACAGGAGCACAATTAGAAGTCTCTCTTTTCGGTGGCAGGGACCTAATTACTTGAGCCACCACCTGTTGCCTCCCTGGGTGCTCATTACCAGGAAGCTGGAATTGGGAGTGAAGCCAGGACTGGAACTCTGGCGCTCGAATATGTGATGAGGGCAGCAACAGCAGCATCTTTTATTTTTTTAAAAAGATTCACTTATTTATTTGAAAGTCAAAGTTAAACACAGAGGGAAGGAGAGGCAGAGAAAGAGAGAGAGAGAGAGAGAGAGAGAGAGAGATAGAGAGAGAGAGAGGTCTTCCATCCACTGGTTCACTCCTCATTTGGCAGCAATGGCTGGAGCTGTGCAGATCTGAAGCCAGGAGCCAGGAGCAGGTGCAGGGGCCCAAGGACTCAGGCCATCTTCTACTGCTTTCCCAGGCCATAGCAGAGAGCTAGATTGGAAATGGAGCAGCCGGGACTTGAACTGGTGCCCATATGGGATGCTGACACTGCAGGCGGTGGCTTTACCCACTATACCACAGTGCTGGCCCCAACAGCAGCATCTTAGCCCTCCATCAACTACCTACCCCCTCTGCGAACTTCTTTCAAAAGCACCCTTGTGCAGACTTCTGCTCTTAAAGGGAAGGGGAGTAGAAGGACAGGCACCACAGGGAGCCTGCCAGTGTAGACAGGCTGGGCACTGCTGCTCCCTGTGCCATTCGGGACTAGAAACTCAGCCTCTCCAAGTCTTTTCCTGCCTGTGCATCCCCGTCTCGAGGGCTTTGTAAGAGAGCAGTGGGGTGCACTTAGAGTGATGAGCACCGTGCCGGGCCCGTGGGGCCTGCTCAGTGCTCGGGGGTTGCTCTTGTTGGTTCAGCGGGAGGAAGGGACCCACCACGCACAAGAACGTGCCCTCTCCCCTGGACATTGGAGTCCCCAGTCTTGGTGGCGTTCTGGGGACCACTGTAAGATGCCAGGCTTTGGAGTAGGTGGGTGGAAGGCCCTGTGCCGACGTGTGCCCACTGTCCAGGGGAGGAGGAGCAACCTGGGTCAGCTCGGGATCCCAGGTGGATGTGACACATGTCAGAAAGAGTGACAGCTCCTTTCGCACTGCAGGTGGCCTCATCGTGCAGCAGCTGACAGATCTGCGGGGGGGGGGGGGGGCGCCCATGCAGCTGCCAGGCTGAGCGATTGCTTCGGGGTGAGGGGTCTGCTCCTTGGGCTGGTGCCAGGGGAGGGGATTGACACTGGCTGACCCGCTTCTCAGGGCCTGGCTTTCTCTGGGGTACCTGTCACCCAGTCCTTGCAACTCAGTGAAGAGATGTGAAGGGGGATTTTGTGACCCCATTTCACAGATAAGGAAACTGAGTCTCAAAAAGGCCAGGCGACCTGAAAGACTGACAGCTGGGAGTGGCAGACGTGGAAGCCAGATCCGGCTCCTGTTGGGCTGGGCGGTCTCCTCCTTGTCTAGTGTCCTTTCTCACCCCGCTTCCTCTGGCCGCTGTGGAGTTCCTGGGCTCCTCTGGGAAGACTTCAGAGGGATTATGGGCTTGGATGTTGTGTGCGAGGAGCAAACTTCAGGGGCTGGTCAAGCTCTCTGAATGCCCACCTCATCTTCCCGGCAGGATGCACCTGCTGCACCTGCTACCTCTCTGCTACGCCGGGCAGGGTGTCCGGAGCCCCCCGGGCACACCCACTGATGCTCTTTGCAGAGGTAGCAACTGCTGGATCCTCTCGAGACTTTTCCCAGCTCCTGCACAGCCGTGCGGAGTGCAAGGCTCCTTTGGAAGGGGCAGCTGGGGAGGGTGTGGGGGCAGCAGAGGGACAGGAAATACCCACCCAGAAAGTTGCCTGCTAGGGAGCGCACTGCCAGTCTCCACTCCGGAAGGAGGAAAGTTGTATGCAGTGTTAATAGCCATTAGCACCTCTCTCTGCTAATCTCCCTCTTTAATAGGGAGATGGGAAAAAAAACTCGGGGCTCACAGGTAACAGTATCTAATTAGAATCTAATGACTTTTTTTGTGCTTGTATTGTCTTTATTTCAGCTTTCTGTTGTGACAGGTGATAATGGATTCTCATTCGAGATAGTGCAGTCACATTTTCTCTAACAACATATTTAGTTAAGTAAAGAAAGACAAGTGAGTCCATTTAAAAGAGACTCTACGTTCACAGGGATATGACCAGTTTCCCAGAAGAGGTATTGTAAGGGATTTTGGTGAAAAAATAGTCCTTTCACTTAGTAGTGGGCTGTTTCCTGATGATTCTCGGAGTCAGTTTTCTCATCTATAAAATGGGCGTGATCGTATGGCTTTCTTTGACTCTTGTGAACATTAATAATAACGATAAATAATCATGACTAACACGTATTAAACTTCCCCATTTGCTATGCTTGGAGCTTACAAGGCTCAGACTCCAAAAGCCGTGAGCTGAATAAAGACGGCATTTGAATAAAAAGAGGTGGACAAAGTACCATTGCCATCACCACTGTCGCCATGACAACCGTCATCTTCACCAGCCTAGCGCTTGTCTGGTCACTACCACACCACCACCATGGCTGTCGTCAGCACCGTTAGCATCATCATCATCACCACCACCACCGTTCCCCTCCTCCTCCTCACCACCATATCACCACCACCAACGTCATTACCATCAGTATCCTTATCTTAGCATCGTCATCACCATTATCACCACCACCATTACCATAATGACGCCAGCAGCGTCATCACCATCCGTATCCTCATCTTAGCATCGTCATCACCACCACCATCCATTGTCATCACCACCACCACCCTCCCCCTCCTCACCATCACCTGGACCACCACCCTCCTCATCCTCACCATCATTACCCTCAAGTGACCATCAGCGCCACCATCTTCTTCATCATTTTTGAGTAGAAGGACCTTTTTCACATCATCCATGTCACCTGAGCCTCAGTTTTATCATCTGTAAAATGGGAATGACCGGTACAGGGAAGATGCTGAAACGGTGCTCGTGGGACGATCACGCGGCCCGGCCTCCTTCTGCAGTGGCTGTTTGTGTTGCCCTCAGTAACTGGGGCCAGCTACCTGCTTGGGTAGCATTGAGACCCCAGATAAAATCCTTGTCCAGAGTTCAAATTTTGTCACAAGACAGGGTGCTTCCTCAAGATGTCTGCCTGAAGGGCTGGGCCCTTACAACTCTGGGGAGGAGCTGAAAAATCTCTATTGGCTACTGCGCTGCTTTATCTTTTTTTTTTAAATTCTTTCTTTATTTGAAAGGCAGAGTTACACACACAGAGAGAAGGAGAGGCAAAGAGAGAGGGAGAGAGAGAGAGAGAGAGAGAGGTCTTCCATCCGCTGGTTCACTCCCTACATGGCCACAATGGCCAGAGCTGTGCCAATCAGAAGCCAGGAGCCAGGAGCTTCTTCCAGGTCTCCCTCATAAGCACTTGGGCCATCTTCTACTGCTTTCCCAGGCCATAGCAGAGAGCTGGATCGGAAGTTGAGCAGTGGGGTCTCTAACCGGCATCCATACGGGATGCCAGCACTGCAGGCGGTGGCTTTACCCGCTAAGCCCGAGCGCAAGCCCCTGCTGTGATTCTTATTGCAAAGAAGGAAACACATTTATGGGAAGATAAAAGATGTTAGAAAATGTCCTAGGCATAGCACTGTGATTTCTTTTAATAAATCATTGGATTCTGTTGGATTACAAAATTAGCACAGAACCACGGTGGAAGACTTGCCGAGAAGAAAACCTCCTTGACCATCTGTGCTTGTTAATATTTGGCTAAATTTCCATTTCTATTATTTTAACAACACTTTTTAAAAAAATGTTTACTGATTTATTTGAGAGAGAGAGTTGCAGACAGAGAGAGAGAGAGGTCTTCCACCCACTGGTCACTCCCCAGATGGCTCCAATGTCTGGAGCTGGGCCAGACCAAAGCCAGGATCCAGGAGCTTCTTCCAGGTCTCCCATGTGGGTAGCAGGGGCCCAAGCACTTGGGCCATGCTCTGCTGCTGTACGCAGGCCATCAGAAGGGAGCTGGACCAGAAGTGGAGTAGCCGGGACATGAATTGGCGCCCATATGGGATGCGGGCTTGGCAGGGGTTGGCTTTACTTGCTACGGCACAATGCTCCCCAACAACACTTTAAAATGATTTGCACAGCTGACATCGTACTTTGATACAGTTTTCTTGTCTGTTTTTCACTGAATATCCAATTTTAAGCTTTTTCCGAGTTGTACAGCGTCTCTGTTGCTAATTTTAAATAGTCTTAGAATTGCTCCTGGAGTGACTCTCTGTTGAGTCTTATACATCCGTCATCTGGCCACTCCCTTCCTGTGTTAGATACCAGCCACACTAGCCTGGGCACCTAGCACGTGGTGCCCATTTCTGCCTCAGGGCCTTTGCACTGCCCCCCCCCACCTCTAAAGCACTTCTGTGGTTCTTTATGAGGTTAGCTCTTTCTTACCTTCCGCAGCCAGACTTGAATATCATGGCCTCACACAGACATGCCCCTCTCTCAACCACCATAGACACACACCAACTCCCTCGGTTTCTCTGTATCTCACCACCCTCTTTTAGTTTCTCCTGGAAGGGGGGCTTTCTACTTGTATCGTCTGGAATTACCTTCTTTACCTGTGTGTTGACCTTGTGGACAGCCTCACTCCTTCAATGGACCGTAAAAGCCCGAAGGATAGGCACCTGTCTGTCTTGTTGATTGTCCCTTTCCCAGGGTTGAGCCCCACGTCTCACAAGGACTGGATGGGACTCAGTAAATGGACCTGAGCAGATGGATGAGCGGGTGGGTGGTTGCCTGTGTGGGAGGCCTGGTGAGCAGTTGCACAGATGAGTGGCTGTGTGGCCGGCTGCAGAGAGGGATACCCAGGAGGATAAATCAATCGTGCTTTGCAAAGCGTCCTCCCAATTCCTTCCTCCCTGCTATTTTTAGTTACTTTGAAAAAGCGAACAATGAGCCTCTTAAAGGGGACGGGGGAGAGTAGGGTGAACGTAACCCTTGGAAAAGCTGACTCCGACCCACGGGCCATCCCCAAAGGTGAGGCCTGGGCAGCTCCTCAGGCTCCCCCGCTGAGAATGGGTGGCCTGGAGAGTTGGGAGGGGGCCGAGGTTTCTCACCCAGGGCCCCGGGACCTCACCGCCACACCTCACCTCTGTCCCTGGCACAGTGGGCCGGAAGCAGTTCATGCGGTTTGAGTGGGCCAATCATGCAGCTGAGGCCCTGGGCTGCGAGTACGAGGAGCTGAACACGGCCACCTTCAAGCACCACCTGCGGCAGATCATCGAGCAGGTGACGTCCAGGCCGAGCCGCCGGGGCCTCGAGGACGAGGAGACCAGCTCAGGTACCGTGATGCCCAAGCTCCCAGCAGGCCAGGGTCCTGCCTGGCCAGCCAGCCGGGAGACACCTGCGCTCTTGCTTATTTATGGGGAACCTACGGAGGCCCTAATGTGTACTGGCCGGGGCTAGGTGCAGGGGAAGCTGCCGTGGGTGAACTTGACATTCATGGTGCATGTGGTCAAATAATTAGCTCTGTCCAGTGGCCGTGGAGGCTGCTGGCATCTGGGAGGGGACCCTGTGTTGGGGAAGAGTGCACTGTGGGCAGTGCCAAGGGACCGACGTGTTCCCATTTGGTATCAGGTGAGTTAAGCCCCTGCTGTGTATGGGAAAGGCTTACCTCTCTGTTGGAGACGAGAGAAATAAGGCTGGAATGGCTGAAGTCGGGGGTGGGGATGGTTGGAGATGAGGTTGGAGCACAGGGTGGGGCTTGGCTCCCGTGAGTTGCATAAATTCGGGGCTTTTATCATTAGACCAGTGAGAAGCTGTGAAGTGAGTGGAAGGGGTGAGGGGGGAGGAAGTGACTTGGGTTGTCCTTTATGAAGCTCTGCCTGGGCGGAGGTTGGGGATGAGTGGGAGAAGGGAGGCCCACTGGGACCTGTGACTCTCACAGGAGAGGGGCAGATGGCTGAATTAGGGAAGTGACGATAGACATGGGACAAGGGAGACACTAACAGGTGACAGCATGGGCCATCCAGGGAGAGAGGGCCCGGGGATGGCTTCTGGGCTTTGGGGCTGAGCAGTGGGACAGAGGAGTGCTTCGAGCTGACCCGAGGAGGAGCAGGAGGGTCTTGTCCTGCACCTGCCGCAGTGGGGGTTGGGAATTCCAGGTCCACAGCCTCTGCGGAGCAAATGCCTGGACTGCAGGAACGGGAGTCGAGGCGTCTCCCGGAGCCCCAGGGATCGCGGAGCGCTCTCTGAGAATCTGTCTTTGCCACCGCAGAGTTTGGGGTTGATGAGCACTGTTCGGAGCTGAGGATTTGAAGCCCCTTTCTCTGAGCTCCCCTGGGTCCTGGCAGCTGCCTCCACCTTCCAGGGGCTATGGCTTGACAGCTGATGTCACTTGGATGCCATTGGCCTTTTATGTTTGCTTCCAGGTCTGTGCTGTGCACTGTAGTCTGTTCAAAAGTGACCTCTCCTGTCTGTCACACAGACACACACGCACAGACACGTGTACACACTACACAGATGCACACACATGCTGTACACGTGCACAGAGGACATGCTGCACAGTGCACACACATATGCACAGATACACAGAACACACATGACCCTGTGTGCACCCCACACATCACAGAATCATGCATGTGTGCACATAGCACGCATGTACAAGGTAGCACATACATGCACACCACACATACCACAATCACACATCTATACACATAGAACCCATGTGCAGAGAGGCATTCCACACATGCCCAAGCATGCACACGTCCTTACCACACAATCACATCCATGTGTAGATAACACCTGCGGGTACAGCTACACACCCTACGCTTATAGCTTATGCATGCTATAACACATGTCCACACACTGATCACACACCCTACATATGCACAATCCCACGAACATACATGCACACACACACACACACACTCCACTTTGTGAGTCTGAGTCAACCTCTTAGGCCAAGGTCTCCACGGTAGGCATTAAGCAGGCAGGGGACCAGCAGGCTTAGGAGAGATGCTGGGAGGCTGTGGGTTGCCTAGCAACAGCCCAGGCCGGTGGTGGAGCCAAAGGAGGGCTGGGAAATGCTCTGGGAGGCTGCCTAGAATGTGGGAGCCGAACTCTTTCTCCAGGCCCCCGTGAGTGCAGATTTGGAGATTGTGTTTCTAATGCTGTGTCTGGAATCCAAACTCCAGGGTGAGGATTTGTGATCTGAGCTCCTGCTGCGCCCCACTGTGCCCTGCTCGGTACTCTGCTGGGCAGGCCAGCTATTTTAAAGGGACTCCCTGCATGCGTGCGTGTGTGCACGTGCACATGTGTGTTTAAACAAACCCGAGACCGCGAGTGTCGCTGTGTTTTTTGTAAGCTTTTTCATTCCTGCTCACTTGAGAGCTGGGTGCTCTCCCCACCTCACTCAATATTTCCCTGCACCTGACTCCACGCATTCTTTTGTACAAACAGACTACAAATTATCTAACCCATTTGCTATTGTTGGACATTCAAGCTGTCTCCAAAAAGCGATTTTTGCCAATTTAATCAACAATTGGAAGAACCTGTGTACCCAGACCTCTTTGTTTCTTTGAATATTTCATTAGACTAAAAGCCCGGGAGTGAAATTATTAAGTCCCAGTGAACGAATATTTTATGACTTCTGCTGTGAAACTGGCCAGTTATAAAGGGAACAACCAACATGTACTGAGTGTCTACCGTGCATCAGGCCTGGAGGCTAAAAGACCAGGACCTTAAGACACTTCCTGTCCTCAGGGCACTCCAGCCTCGTGGTGGAGGCCGGGGTTCATGGAATCAGTATACAAGTACAGATCATGCTGTGATGGGTGCTACAGAATCAGGGTGGAGGGGAAGTGGGACTCATGGGTGCTGTTGGCAGTCAAGGATGGCTTCCCCGAGGAGGTGGCATTTGGGCTGAGCCCTGAGGGGTGAGCAGGAGCACTATCTGGAAGGCGGGGAGGGCCAGGTGATGTGGACTTTGTCCTCAGAAGGTGGGTGTATAAAGGCAGCCACAGAGGGCGATGGGGGGGGGGTGTTTCCAAGCCCAGCGGCCCCTGCAGCTCTGTAGCGATGAACGCGTGACGGTGAGTGAGGTGCTCACCATCTCCTCTCTCTCTGGACTCCAGGGCTCAAGATGACAGGTGTGGAGTGTGTGGAGGGCATGGCCTCGGGCCTGTACCAAGAGCTCTTTGCCGCCGTGGTGTCGCTCATCAACAGGTAACGGTGGCCTCTGTCCAGGCCCAAGTGTCCAGCTGTGGCAGGGGCAGGGGCCCAGGGGAGGTTGGGCAGGGGGCACCTGGGCAGGGCGAGAGGATTTCCAAGTTCAGCACCACCTTGGCCACCCACTGGCTGTGACTGGGGCAGATCCGTGCACCCATATGACTCCCTATTCTGCATGAGAGACAGCTCCCCCCACCACTCCCACCCAGGGTCGACTCAAGGGTTGGGGGAATAAGGAATGCACACAGCTCTTCCCCACAGTGCTCGTAAAACTACCCCCTAATAAACACTAACGACTTTCCAACAAGGACTGAGGGCCAGGGGCTGCACTAGGTGTTCAACTTCCCTCGCGCCCACTTGCTACTCAGGTCAGCCCATTGCACAGAGGTGGAGACCAAGGCCCAGAGTCGGGAGCCGGGATGTACACACCTCGAGCGTGTTGCTCTCACTGTTTGTTTTTCTAAATATTCCTGCTGGACACGGAGAGGGACCAGGCTGAATTTCCGACTGGTCCAGGATGTGTCTCTCCCAAGTGCATCCATGGGGCCGTGGGCACCAGGAACCCCTCTCTTCCATCATCCTGAGCGATGCTCTGAGCGTGTGCTTGGAGAAGCTCCGGCAGGGTCCCTACCTGGCACATGGACCTCCCGGAGGAGTGCAGAAAGCAAAACCAGGCCCAAGAAATCCCATGAAAGAGATGGGGCTGGCGCCCAGGGCCAAGCAGGTAGGATTCTCCCAGGCGCTGTGGACGCGGAACCACCTCCCTGCGTGGCTGCTGGAGGCGTTGCCACGGCAGACCCCAGGCTGGTTATCTGGAAAGCAAACAGACCGTATGTGCTTAGGGGAGTGAGGCTGGGGAGCGGGAGATGAGCCGGCATGGGAGGCTGCTTTGTGGTGTGGGGTCTCAGCGCCTGCACCTGTAAAATGGGTTTACTGGTGATAACGGGGCCCACCACCACCATGTATGGGCCTGGAACAGACAGCTGCTTTCCCAGGCACGAGCTGACTGAATCCGCCTGCAGGGCTGGGCATTGACCCCTTGGTGGAGATAGAACCAGGGGCAGGCCAAGGGCGGTGGTGGCTGTCAGGAAGAGCGCCCTCTGGAGGTGTCAACTGGTTATGCCACTGACAGAGCAAAGAGCATTTACTGAGTGCACCTGCTGGTGAGGGGTACCTGCCACATCCAGCCCTCCGGCCAGGGGCCAGGCTCCACCATGAACCCTTTCCCAGCTGCGTGGCTGGAGCTCAGAGAGGCTGGGCCCCTCTCCCAAGATACACAGCCCCTCCATTGCAGGTGAGGGTGCCAGCTCAGGTACAGCTGGCTCCAAAGTCTCTTGGCTGCTGCGTTTTGAGGTGAGGAATCCTCACTCTGTCCTCTCTGGCCGATGTCCCCAGAGGGCCCAAGGAAGCGATGACTTGCAGGAGCTTTGTAAACCGATGCACTAAACAAAATCGTCTTTCTCATCCAATCTGTCTCTGGGAAAAGCAAATGCAGCTCTGGTCTTCATTTGTAGCTGACTTGCTGGGTCTCTGGGCTCGATGGGGAAGTCCCACCTCCTGGAAGGAGGCTCCGTGTGTGTCTGCGTCCTGGGAGATGCTTTGCACACGTCTCCTTCTTCAGTCCTTGTGGGTCTGGGATCCCCTGGTTACCCCCATTGCCACATTGCAGCTCAGGGAAGCCCATGCTCAGAGAGTTCAACAACTCGCCCAAGGTCACACAGCCTGTGTACGTGGTGAGCTTGGCTCTGAAGCCAGAGCTGCAGGATCCTCAAACCCATGCACGCATGGCCTTGATTTCTCCATTGCTGCAGCCCGGGGAGGGGAGGAGGCTTGGCCCCATGGACTCTCAGATTCCACGTCCCTGCCCCAGGTCCTTCTCCTCCCACCACCTCTCCATGGGCTCCATCATGGTGGTGGACTCTCCAGGCTTCCAGAGCCCCCGGCACGAGGGCAAGGAGCGGGCGGCCACCTTCGAGGAGCTCTGCCACAACTACGTCCATGAGCGCCTGCAGCTGCTCTACTACCAGCGAACCTTCGTCTCCACGCTGGAGCGCCACCAAGAGGTAGGGCAGGCTCGGCTAAGCGCGGGGTCCCATCCTCCTCCGGGAGTCTTCAGTCCAGTCTGCTGGGGCCACGCCAGGACAAAGCCCTTCCTCCCCAGATCTCTTCTGTGGCCCTGTCTTGCTCCCTAGCTCTGTCCTCTGCCTCCTGCACCCTCTGCTGCAGAAATCCCAGGGACCATGGGCTTCCCCGGGCCTTGCTCCTCTTCCTCATCACCCGAGCTAAAGCTGTCCCAAAGAGTTACTCTACATCTTCCCAATGTATGAAGCCCTTCTTTGTTTAAGTGGAGATTTATTTATTTTTAATTGCGAGGCAGAGTGACAGAGGAGAGAGAGAGAGAGAGAGAGAGAGAGAGAGAGAGAGAGATATCTTCCATCTTCAGGTTCACTCCCTAAATGGCAACAAGGGCCAGGGCTGGGCCAGGCTGGAAGCAGGAGCCAGGAGCTTCATCCAGGTAACCCATGGGGGTGACAAGGATCCAAGTACCTGTTCCATCCTCCACTGCCTTTCCAAGCTCATTAGTAGGAAGCTTGATCAGAAATGGAGCAACCAGGGCTCGAGCTGTTTCTCCCATATAAGTTGCTGGTGTTGCAGGTGCTGCTGAACCCACTGTGCCACAATGCCGGCCCCCAGAGCCCTTCTTTAAGAGCTCTGTGGTTGGGTGACTTTAGTGGGTGACACGCCCCTTACAGCACAAGGTGGTCACTTCTAACAAAGTTGAAGATACTTGCACCTGGGGCTGGGCTGTGGCTAAGGAGTAATGCCGCCGCCTGCAGTGCTGGCATCCCTTATGGGTGTTGGTTCGAGTCCCAGTTGCTCCACTTCCAATCCAGCTCTCTGCTGATGGCCTGGGAAAGCAGCAAAAGATGGCCCAAGTGCTTGGGCCCCTGCACCCACGTGGGAGACCCAGAAGAAGTTATTGGGGCCATTTGGGAGAGTGAACCAGTGGATGGAAGATATCTCTCTCTCTCTGAAACTTTCAAAATAAATAAATCTTTTAAAGAAGAGGGGAGACTTCAAAAAGTTCACAGGAAGTTCATCTCTCACATCTGTACTCTGATATGAGATGACAGTCCTGCAAATGGTGTTTAACCCACTGTGTCACCATGCAGGTCCCAGCCATTAAGTTTCAATACTTGAATTTCAGGAGGGACACATTCTGATCATAGCAACAGAGAGAAGTCTGTAACCACAGGGGCACAGCTCAATGACTTTATCCAAGTGGACACACGTGCACATCCATCAGCAGGGTGGCTGTGAGGACATTGCCAGGGCCCCAATGCAGCGCCACCCCCGGCCAGTATCTCTCCCCTTCTTCCTTGAAGGTGATGGTGTTGACATGTGCAAATAAGCAGTAGAAGTAGCCAGATTGTTCATCAGTAGGGTGACAAGTATTGAAATACCAGTTATTTCTTTGCAGTGGACTGAAGGCATCCACACAGATAAATCTCCATCCAATGATGTTGATGCAGCCTGGGGTCTGATCCTAACTCTGTTACTCATTGGCTGTGTGGCCTCAGGAATGTCGCTCTCCTTCTCTGACCCTCAATTTTGCCACATGGAAGATGCAGACAGTAACACTTGTGTGTTGGTTACGATGTGCCACAATAGTGCTACACTATAGACCAGTTCCCAGATATGGTGACGTGATATTAAGAGCCTTTGGGGAGTCTGGGGAGCTCCTCAGGTCGTGGTGGGGACAGCTCCAGAGCCTGTGGTCAGATGTCCGGGAGGTGGGTGGCTGGGCTGTCCCAGGCCATTCTGGGCACGGGCATTTCTCCAGAGAAGACATCCAAATGGTCCCAAGCACATGGAAAGCTGTGTCGGGGGGGGGGGGGGGGGAGGGCAGCCGGCTTTAAGCTGATCTGGGCAGGCAGTGGCTGGGATTGCCCCGTCTCTGCTCCACAGATGTCTCAACCCTAGCAGACTGGTCACATGGCCCTGGGCAGGGTCGCAGGACAGCAGCCAGAAGCGTGTGGGGCACCCAGGGGCTGGGCCAGGGTCCCTTCTGCCGCATGACATTGGTCCCGCCAAGTAGGGTCCCGATTCATGGGGTCGATTTTGCTTCTGGATTGGGAAGCTGCAAAATCTCCCTGCAAAGAGCCCGGGTCCAGGGCAGGGTGTAGAAGAGGGGTTCGCCGTACAACTGCTGTCTCTCACCTCCCTAACGGGGCTGCCTGGAGCGCTGAATGGCGTGGCACAGGAGGTGCCTGGGCGGACCTCAGTCTTCCGTGTCTGGTAGTGGACATCACATCCGCTCCCCCCGTCTGTCACTTTCTCCTGCCAGTTATTAAATACGCGGAAAGTGCCCGCAGGGAGCAAGAAGCAGAGAACACAGTTTCCTTCTGCTACGGCCCTGGGGGGCAGCCGCTGTCCCTGCCCCCCGTGTGTCACTTTCCTGTGCGTCGTCTCCTCTGCCCATTCCCCGTCTCTCTGCCCATGCTTATTTTCCTCCCAGCGTGACATTTTCCCACCCCGCTTCCAGATCTTAGTAAACGAGCATTTCAGGGGCTTTGTCTGATTTTGTGTTCACTCTGCTCTGGATACCTGGCTGGTTCCCAAGTGTAAGGTGTGTGGACATTCTGATTATTATCTATGGTTTGATTATTATCTGTTGTTATCCATAGCTTCTACCTGTTCTCCCCTGCACTGAGCACTTCGCTCAGTACTTATTAAGTGCTCAGAAAATATTCTAAAAGTCTGTCCTGAGTTATTAGGATGTTGGGTCGTTTCAAGATGTTATCAGGGCCGGCGCCGCGGCTCACTAGGCTAATCCTCAGCCTGTGGCGCTGGCACCCCAGGTTCTAGTCCCGGTTGGGGCACCGGATTATGTCCTGGTTGCTCCTCTTCCAGCCCAGCTCTCTGCTGTGGCCTGGGAAGGCAGTGGAAAATGGCCCAAGTGCTTGGGCCCTGCACCCACATGGGAGGCCAGGAGGAAGCACCTGGCTCCTGGCTTCGGATCGGCACAGTGTGCCAGCCGTAGCGGCCACTTGCGGGGTGAACCAATGGAAAAAGGAAGACCTTTCTCTCTGTCTCTCTCACTGTCTAACTCTGCCTGCCAAAAAAAAAAAAAAAAAAGAAGATGCTATCAGAACATTGGCCTATAATCTTTCTTCCCACCCGAAGTCGCAGAGGGAGTAAAAGCAAAGCAATCCCATTGAGAACTGAGCAAACAAAGAGATATTTCCCTAAGGAAGACATCTAGATGGCCAACAAGGACAGGGAAAGATGCTCAGGCTCGCTGGTCCTCAGGGCAATGTGAATCAGACGACAGCAAGACATCACCTCGCACCTGTTAGAGGGGCTGCGGCCAAAACAGAAAACAGAACCCTACAAACCCCACACAGAACAGGAAACAGCAAGTGTTGGTGTGGTTCTGGAAAAATAGAAACTGTCCACTGTTGGCGGGGGTCGGGGGGAGGTGAGTGGAAGATGGTGCAGCCACTGGGGATCCCATTATAGCAATTCCTCCAAAAAATTAAAGATAGAATTACTGCACAATCCAGCGATTTCACTTTCTGAGTATTTACCCCAAAGAAAGCAAGCCGGGTCTTGAAGAGATACTCGTATCCCCGTGCCTGTAGCAGCATTGTTCATAGCAGCTGAAAGGTGACAGCAATCCAAGTGCGTATCAGCAGACGAACGGATCCACAGTCAGCGCTGTGTGCACGGTTTTCAGAAGGAAGGAAATTCTGACACCTGCTCCAACAGTCACGTTGAGGGCGTTGTGCTCAGCGAAATGAGCCAGCCACAAAAGGGCACGTAGCGTGTGATTCCACATAAATGAAGTACTTAGAGCAGCAGTCAAAGTCCTAGAGATGGAAAGTGAAATAGCAGTTAGCAGGGCTGCGGGGGGCGGGGTGCCTGGAAGCCGGGTGAGGGGCTTTGCGGGATGAAGAAGTTCTGGAGGAAGACAGGACGGTTGCTCGCAGGGTGAGTGCATCCAGATCACTGATCCACACACTTACAGTCGGTCAAGGGGATAAGGCTTGTGTTCTGTGTAGGTCCCCATAACTAAAATATGTATGTTTTTAAAAAGGGCTGAATGAGGCTGAGTGTTTGGCGTAGCAGTTAAGAAACCAGCTGAGACCCCAGCACTCTGTCCTGGAGTGCCTGGGTTTGAGTCCCAGCTCCATTCCTAATGCAGACCCTGTGTTCCTGCCACCCACGTGGGAGACCTGGATGGAGTTCCTGGCTCCCAGCTTTGGCTTGGCCCAGCCATGGCTGTGATGGACATTTGGGGAGTATACCAGCAGGTGGAACTGCTCTCTCTCACTCTCAAAATCAATCAGTCAGTCAATGTTTTGAAATAAAGGCACTGAATGGTGATGATGAAAGAGCTGGAGCGCTCTCCACACTCGGCTCACTGCAGGTGCTAACTATGAAATGCTGCACTTTTCCAGGAAGGCGTTCCTGTGCAGTTCAACCTCCCAGAGCGCTCCCCAGCGACCTCGGTGGCTGTTGTGGACCAGAGTCCCTCCCAGGTAACCCGGTGCTCAGGGAAACGAGGCTCTCAGATGCCACGTGGCCATATTAGTGCAAGGCCGCCTGATCGAAAGCGCTGTCTGCACCCAGAGTCACGTGGGGTTGTTAGAAGCACTGGTGCCTGAGACCCACCCCCCAGATTCTGTGCTGATGGGTCTGGGGCATGGCCCGAACTGCTGGAGACGGAGCTGCTGTCAGCTTGGGAAGCCCCATGGGCTTGGGGTCTGAGTGGGTCTTAGGAAGGAGTCATACCCGGGGGAGCCTGTGGTCGGAGCTGAAGGGGTCCATGCCCAGTGGCCTGCAGCCATTGTCACTGGGAAGACCCAAGGTTAAGATGAAGATGCTGGGCCTGGCAGAGACTGGGGGCCTCAGGGAATGGCCAGCACAGCTTATTGTTGGGTCCAGGCCCCCGGATGGCCACAAGAGCAGCTAAGCATTCATTTAGGAGAGCTCAGAGTCTTTATCTTATACCCCCACCCCGAGGACCTCCCCTGCTGACCCCAGCTGCACCTCTGCCCAGCCTAACCTGGGAACTGTGCTTGGTCCTCTCACTCGACTTCTTCCCTCTTTCGCATCTTGGAGCACCGTGGGTCCTGCCAGGCTTGGCTCCAGTCTTGGAGACCTTGAACGCATTCCTTCACCTCGCCAAGCCTAAGTCTTTTCATCCCCCAAATGGGGATGGTGGTCTCCCCTGGAGAGCTGAACACATAGGTGAAGAGTTGGTGCACACAGAGCACCTGCCATAGTGCTTGGCACGCAGGAAGTGCCCCACCAACAGCCTTTCTCCTGTCGCCCGGCACGCGGGCTGCTCTCCTCACTGCTCATCTCCAGTGCACCGGGGTGGCTTCCAAGCCTCCTTAGGACCCATGGCAGGCACCATCAGTCATTGCAAACCCTCCTTGTTTGCAAGTGGTGCTGACCGTTCGACAGGTGTGAGCTGCTGGTGGGTGTTTCCCTGACTCGTTCTCCCTGCTTTCTGAGCTCCCTCCCCTGAGCCTCTCCTTGCAAGGGCTGGGCAGTGTCGGTTCGGAAGGGTGGTGTGGGCCCCACGGCCATGGCTGTAGCTGCAAACGGCTGCCTCTTGTGGATGGGCGGGCTGCTGGTTTCATTCCCAATGGAGAAGGCCAAGGTGAAGGCCTGGGGTACCTAGGATCCAGTTCCAACTCACCCTGGCGTGTGCCTGCCTCTCCCTGGGCCTCCGAGGGGTGTGGACCTGTAGTCC
The DNA here is from genome assembly GCF_033115175.1 of Lepus europaeus. Classification (NCBI taxonomy): domain Eukaryota; kingdom Metazoa; phylum Chordata; class Mammalia; order Lagomorpha; family Leporidae; genus Lepus; species Lepus europaeus. The sequence goes on from NC_084849.1 coordinate 19,231,602, forward strand.
CCAGTTAGGTTGACCAGTTGGCTTGCACAGGACTTTCCTGCATTAGCACCAAGCTCCCCCTGCTGGGGAGCCCTCCAGTCCAAGGCACGCCCAGGCGGGCGGTCACTGCACATCCCACTTCCTCCCTAAGCACTCGGTGCTGTTTTGGTTCTGCCAGTTTCCTCTGGGCCCTCGGAGAAACCCCGTAAACACCCCCCAAACCCCACTCTGATTCTCATGTAGAAAATTACAGGGTTGCCTTGGCAGCCTGTGACGCTCACGGCCAGGTTTGAAATTCCACGTCTGTACCATCAAACCACGCTCAGCTTCTCCTCCGAGATGTTCTTTGAGTACATGTTTCTCATTCCCCCCTCGAGATTTCAGTGTGAAAAACAATAACAGAGACTGCTCGGGAGAAGCGGCGTGGATGGAATGAGTCCTTTCATATTCGGCTGTGCGTGAACACGGGACCACCACCGCTGTGTCTCCCGAAGCGTGCAGCCAGCAGAGGGTCTCCCCCTCGTTACACCCTTACTGTGGTCCCCTGAGGAACGGGTCTCCAGCTTGCATTTTACCCATCAGAAAAGGAGGCTCAGAGAGGTGCAGTAAGCTGCCCAAGGCCACACAGCAGATGGGGATGCAGGCAGCGTTCAGATCCCAAGCCACCGAAACGTTTTATGGCTTCAGTGCTGAGAGTCTGGGGGTGAACCTGGTCCTGCTGCCGGTGACTCAGATCCGTCTCCTGCCCCGGCTCCCCATCAATGTGAAGAGGAGCTCAGGCCTGGCCCTGCTGGGGGTCAGGACCTTTCAATGTGTGCTGGGTCTCCCTCCAGGTCCCCCTGGCAGCCGGAGGAGGTGCCGAGGACACCGGGGGCCTTTTCTGGGTCTTGGATGAGGAGGTCCGGGTGGAGGGCTCCAGCGACAGCGTGGTGCTCGAGCGTCTGTGTGCGGCCTTTGAGAAGAAAGGAGTCGGGGCTGAAGGTAAGGAACGTGTCCAGCCCTGGTGTTGGAATCTGCCTCTGTCAGCTGCAGGGAAGCCCCTGGAAGGCCCTGCACGGAGGTCCCGGGTGCAGGAATGTGTGTGCTTGTACACGTGTGTGCTGTTGTTCATGGATGTGTTCATGTGTTCAAGTGTTCAGCAAATATGTTAGCAGCCGCTGGGTGCTGGGTGCTGTTCCCTATGGTGGGGCACCTGCCTGATGTGACTCATGTCCTCAAGAGGAAGGGACAGTGGCCAAGCTCATGGGCCAGCGCCCAGGGCTGCAGTGAGCTGAGTGATGCTCTCTCAGCATCAGATGCTTGCAGGTGCACCTAACAGAGAGCAAGGGAGTACAGCAGGGGAGGTTGGACCTTTCAGCCCATGGAGGGCCTTGCTGGCCACGCACACACTTTGCTCTTTACCCTAGAGCGATGAGAAGTCATTAAAGATTCTAAGCAGTGTGATATATGGTCAGAGTCATGGAAGGTTCTAGAAAGTTCACCCCTGGAGTAGTGCTGAGTCAATGCAGCAAGGTGGACCAACCAGAGTCAGGAGGTATTCTGCACATAAAATCCACAGTATTTGGGGATGGGTTGGGTTGGTGGGAGAGGAAGCAAGAGGGGAAATGGAGAGAGGAAGTTGTAGCAGTGATTTCATGGGATTTGGTCAGCCCCAAGTTCAAGTCCAACCACTCTACATCCCCTTATAAGATACTAAGCACAACTGACGTGGTCTTCATTGACGTGCTTGCTAAATGGGGAAGGGAGGCACCTCTGGGTCTTCCTTCTCTAGAATTTCCCCCATAAACCTTGGATCCCAACGGGGCCCCAAGTCCTGCTAGTCTACTGACTGACGAGGGGGAGGAAGATCTCTTCATCATGTAAGGGGTGGTTTGCACGTGGGCAGGGTGGCATACGGAGCTGCTGTAGGCCTAGGGCTTGGGAGGATTCTGTCGCGCATTTGGAGGGAGATCTTTTTATCCAGAGGGCCAGGGATGCTTGTCCGAGGCCGCTGGAGAGTTGACTCAACACAAGGTTTGTCTGCCTTTGAAACGCTTGGGACTCCCACACGAAGAAGGCAAATACACGGCGGGATCTGACCAGTCCCAGCCAGCTTTGAGGGGACCAGGATGTGGGTTCACGCATTCATTGGTTCATTCAGCAAATATTTATGGAGCTCCCTGGCATGTGACAGCCGCTGTCCTTGCCCAGGAGGGATGTCGGCTAGCAAAGCAAACACCTTCAGCCCTGCGGAACAGCCATGCCAGCACCGGACGTGGGTAATAAAGCAGGTGACTCTGCAAAGAGTCCGAGGACCGTGGCTCGGCGGAGGTCACCAGGGGAAGGAGGTGTGGTAGAGAGGGACTCAGGTTTGGGCCATTCCAGGGTCACGGGGGTCCGTGGCAAGGTGGCCAAGGGTGTGGCAGAGAACGTGGCACCCAGAAGCCACGGAAGACGGAGGAGGGCTAGACTGCATTCCGTGTTGAGCGAGGAGGGAACTGGGGAATGAGCGTTGTTGTGGCCACGTGGCCAGCGCCTGCGACCTCCACAAGCCCGATCTTGGTGGAGCCTTGGACGTCTTGGAAGTTAAGAGGAGAGCTGAACAGTGCCAGCAGAAGCTTCCATCCTGGGATGAGCAGCTGAGGCCTCTGCCCTGGGCACTCAAGGTGGATTCCTGGGGGTGGACTAGGTTTTTGCAAATCTATATTTAGCAACACTGATGGTGGCGATGGTGGCTGATGGCTCCAGCCATGCGCCTTGGGGTGAGCTCAGAGCATGGATACACACATGAATCCTGGAGACCCTGGCTCTGAAGGAGGTGGAGTCAGGGCTGATGTCATGCAAGGCAGGGAGGCATGGAGCCTGGTGTCTACCGGGCTTTGGGGAGGCCAGGAAAATGTGTTCGTTTCTGTGAGAAGTGAAAGGGGGGAAAAAAATCAAAGGTCAAATACAATGTTCATCTACAGTCAGGCGTCGCTTGCTGATGGGGAGAAGTTCTGAGAAATGTGTCATTAGGTGATTTATTCTTTTGAAAAAATATTTATTTGGAAGAGCTACAGACAGGGGAGAGAGAGAGAGAGAGAGAGAAAGAGATCTTCTATCTGCTGGTTCACTCCCCTGAGGGCTGCAATGGTTGGAGCTGGGCCAGGCTGAAGCCAGGAGCCAGGATCTTCTTCCAGGTCTTCCATGTGGATGGCAGGATCACAAGCACTTGGTCCAGCCTCCTGTACGTTCCCCAGGGACCTAGATCAGAAGTGGAGCAACTGGGACACAAACCAGCACCCATATGGGATGCTGGCATTGCAGGCAGCAGCTTTACCTGCTGTGCCACAGTGCTGGGCCGGGGTTTCTTTCATCATTGTACAAACATCATGGTGTATAGTTACTCAAACTAAGACTGCTATGATGTCACTGGGTGAATCTTATGGGACCACCACTGTATACGTGGCTTGTCATTGACCGAAACATCATTGTGTGATGTGTGACCGTATTTATCTTTATATGAATATGGTCATAACATTTAAAATGTAGAGGAAGCAATCCATGAAAACACAAGGGCCCGGGGTCCAGGAAAGCCACAAGGCAGTCCTGGATGGTCCTTACCCTGGAGGCCTGGCATTGAACTTGACCTTGGAAGTGGTGAATTCGCCTCTCCCCTGGCTCTGGGGCCTATTGTGCATCGCCATGCTGCACTCAAGAGTGGAGTTTGATGCTTGGGGAGCCCTTTGCCTGGGCCAGATTCTGTGGGCCTCACAGCCCCCTCCCGCTACAGTCAGGTAGGGAGGTCTTGCAGAGGCCAGCTGGCTGCTGATGGCCCCACAGGCACTGAGCACGGAGCTGCTGGTGACCCCAGGTGGCCTCTCTCCAAGGGCCAGGCAGCCCGCTGACCCCTCTGCAAGCTGCAGAAGTGGTCCCTGCCTGCCCGCTGGATGGGCTCAGCGAGAGCGTGTGGATGGGGTGGGGGTTGGGGGACGAAGCCCAGTCAGATCCAAAATAGGCCAGGAGGCAGAGCTGGGAAAGGCCCAGGCTTTGGCCCCCGGGGACCAGGGCCGGGCCCCTGCCCCACTGCTGAGTGGTAGTGCGTGTGCTCTGTGGGCAGTCTGCTCCCTGTCTGTGACATGATGACAGCGGTGCTTGCCACTCCAGGGGCTGGCAAGGAGATGAACGTGCTGGCGTACTTGGAGACCTGTCCTGGGCACCGCTGTCCCTGGGGAGCCCCCTCTTACCCCCCAACCTTGGCTCCCTGTTGAGTTCCCTAGGGCTCCTTCCAGGCTCTGCAATGGCTTAGCTGCTTCTTTGCTTCCCTTGCCCGTCCTCAGGACTTTCCCAGCGCCCCCAGGGCAGGGCTCCTCTCTGCCTTGTGTCCTTTTGCCTCCTCACAGCCCCGGATGTAGCAAGCACTCCAGGGCTTCTGCCAGGTTTCCCCCGGGACCCCGTCCTGTTCCAATCACGCCAATCGCCTTGCTGCTCCTCAGACTCAGAGAACACAGGCCCACAGGGTGGCTCTTGCACTGGCGGCCCCTTCTGCCTGGAGCACACGTGGGCCACATTCTGGCATAGCCTGATCCCTCACCTTCAGGTCTGGGGATCTCCCTGACGCCCTTGTGTGGGGCGGGCATTTGGCTTAGCAGTTACGAGGCTTCTTGGAAGGCCCACAGCCACATCAGAGTGCCGCAGGTTCAAATCCTGGTGCAGCTCCTCGTTCCAGCTTCCTGCTCGTGTGCACTCTGGAGAGCAGCAGGTGATGGCTCTGGTAGGTGGGCCTCTGCCACGCGTGTGGGGGACCCAGACTGAATTCCTGGTTCAGCCTGGCCCAGCCTCGGCTGATGTCGGCATCTGGGGAGTGGATGAGAGGTCTCTCTCTCCATCTATATATCTATATCTATCTATCTATAAATATATTTGTCCTTATATATATAAAGACACACATATATATACACACACACATATATATATATCTGCCTATCAAAAACCTAAAAGTGAATAACTAGAGATTTTTTTTGACTGGCAGAGTTAGACAGTGAGAGAGAGACAGAGAGAAAGGCCTTCCTCCCATTGGTTCACCCGAAATGGCCACTACGGCTGGCACACTGTGCTTATCCGAAGCCAGGAGCTAGGTGCTCCTCCTGGTCTCCCATGCGGGTGCAGGGCCCAAGGACTTGGGCCATCCTCCACTGCCTTCCCGGGCCACAGCAGAGAGCTGGACTAGAAGAGGAGCAACCAGGACAGAACCGGCGCCCCGACCAGGACTAGAACCTGGTGTGCCGGCGCCGCAGGCAGAGGATCAGCCTACTGAGCCGCGGCGCCGGCCAATAACTAGAGATTTTTAAGCTACTAACATAATAGCCCCTCCCCACCTGTACTCCTGGCTTCCTCCCCGTTTCCTTCCTCTCCATTGCAGTGGGCACCATCGGCTGTCACAGCCTTGCTCAGCCGTCAGCTTGCTTCTGGGGCAAGCCAGATGGGTGAGGCAGGGCTGGGCCGCTCCCCTCTGCAGAGAGCCAGCTCCTGGAACAGCCGTCTGCGAGGAGGTGCGTGATAAATACTCAGAGCAGACGGATATGGGAACGCTCTGTGAGCCAGGGTCCAGTGACACGGGGTTCCTACAGGAGCTATTCCCTGGCTGTGGGTGCTGAGACAGAGGAGGAAGTAGGGTCAGAGCCAGAAGGCACCGTGCAGGCCACCTGGGGTGGAGAGGGGCCCAGTGGATTGTGGCCCCCACTTTCCTGCTTACACGAGCCGACCCTGCCAACCCCCAGCTCCCTGGGCGGGGGAGGCTGCTCGCAGCTCCCAGGGCAGAACTCTCACACCCTCTGTCCTGAGCCGGCTGGAGCAGACACATCCACTCAGACATTTTTGCTAATACATACATACATACATACATAAGCAAGCTTTCCCCCAGGGCTTTCTGATTAGCTCTGAGTCCATGTAACATTCAATCATCCAGAACTCATGGGTTTTCTGCCTCATCAGGGCTGGATATGTATGACCTCTTACCCTTCCCTGTGGTGTGTTTGCGGAGTATCCCCACAGGGGGCTGGGGGCAGCCCTCCCGGAGCCCAGGTCCGGCAGGTGATCCGGCGAGAGGCACGCACAGCCACAGCGGCTGAGCAGGGCTCTGAAGCTGCCCAGAGAATCCAGTGTGCAGAAGCCACACTGGTTTGTGTGTGTGTGTGTGGGGGGGGGGGGGTGTCAGGCTCCGCAGGAGGTGATGAAGGCAGAGGCTGGGAAAGACTCCATCTTCTAGGAGCATCTTGAAGGCAAAAGACGGCCGGTGCGGTGCTCTGATGGACAGCATTGTGGGCCCTCGGGAGAGTGGGCAGTCCCGGGGTCTGGGGTTGTTTTCCTGAAGATGTAGCATCTCCACGAGCTGGGCCTGGATGGAGACAGGTCCTCCTGCAGCGCTGGGCGGCTTCAGCCAAGCTGCCTCAGCTCCCTGAACATCTATGCCGTGTTCCTGAAAGCCCGGTGGTGCGCATGCCACTGAGCATCGTGCACGTTAGCAGGTCCAGGCAGAGAATGCCGGAAACCTGGCTGGGACTTTGCAAATATTAACGTCCTTTGGTCTCCCTTCTTCCTCCTCCTGCTCTGGTGGGGTCCTCATTCAGAGCTGAGCTCTGCCAGCAGCTGGACCTAGTGATGAGTGAACACGACCCCTCCCTGTCCAGCAGAGGGCGGCGGCCATGCACAGACACAGTGCTGCCAGGGCCTGGTGTGCAGGTCATCACCTCTCTGCCCAAGGGGTGCTTCGCTCTCCCCTGGGACTGCACAGCTGCCAGGGGGCTCTTGATGCAGTGACGCGTCCCTGACCTGCCCCCTGCTGCTGACTTCACTGACACAGGACCCACAGGCCACCCAGGAAGTGAGCACAGGGGGCTCTGAGCAGCCAGAGACATGGCAGAGTCCTTGCTCCTGGCTCGCTGGAAGCCCCAAGTTCTCAGCCTCTGCTTGTTTTGCAGGGTTTCAAGAAATACATCCACTGCAGCTTAAGTTCATTTTTAAGTTTTTCTTTGTTTATTGAGCGAGAGAGCGAGCAAGCGAGAGAATGAACCTCCATCTGCTGATTTATTCCACAAATGCTTGCAACTGCGGGAGTTGGGCCAGGCCAGGGCTGGGCACGGGGGACTCTGCCCAGGGCTCCCACTGGATGGCAGGGACCCAATTCCTTGAGAGATCATTACTATGTCTCGGGGCTGCCCCAGCGGGAAACTGGAGTCAGGAGCGGCAGCTGGGTGTTGGACACAGGCTCTCCATCAGCCACGAGACTTGGCATCCTAAGTGATGTTTGTCTGCTGTGCCCAGTGCCTGCCCCCTCAGCACGGCTAAGTAGCAGCACATTGGGGTTTGGGAGGACTCGAGACCCTGATGCACGCAGGTGGGTGTGTTGACAAGAGCAGGCTGGGGAGAGAAAGTAAGAAAGACCATCCAGAGCAGGTGCAGGAATTCAAGCAGCATGTGTACTGCCACTTCTAGTAACAGCTGACCCGGGGCTGCGTTTCAGTGCAGGGAGCTCATCCCAAACGTGTGAGCATCCTGACTGTCTACAGTACCACAGTAAATACCATAAGTGGCCGGGAACTCATTCACTCACTCATTGATACGTCCCACAGACACTTCTGAACTTGGTCAGGTGCCGGGCATGATCCTGAGCACAGAGGAGATGTGTAGACATAAACACCTTCTGACTCCAGACCACCAGCCAAATGTCAAACACAGTAACTGGCCCATTTTCTCCTGTAAGTCTTACGCCTTCCGCACTGCATTATGTGTGTGAGGGTACGTCAAACAGTTCGTGGAAACATGGAGTCGAAAGAGAAGTTTATTTCTGTGCTAAAATATTCTGAAAGCCATGCATAGTTCTTTATAATATCCATTTTCCAGGAAGTTGGTGGAGACTCTTTGTATGCCTGGATTGGAACTTTTTTTTTTTTTTGCAACAGAATAAGCTTATCTTTTAATGGCACTGTCTGTGAGCTTTGGAAGCACCCTTGTGGGATGTAAGCCATGTTTTATAGAGGGGGGGAAACCGAGGCATAGAGGCTTCCATGGCTTGGCCCCTTTTCACGCGGTGATATGTGGTGGAGTTGTCCAGGTTTCCTCAAACGCCAGCACCAAACCCACTTACTTCTCCAGCCTTGTCTCCTGCAACCAGCCTCGCCCGAGATTGTGCTCGAAGTTACTTGGTGAATGGCATTCAAGACAACTTTATGTGGCACGTGAATGCATGCACTTGAGATATTTAATAATAGCATATTTATCGCCATTCATTTTAGAAAGTGAATACATCCAACCTGCAGTAGAGGTCTCCTTTGCAAATAAATGTCCTTAGGAAACCGTGAGACAACAGAATGAAATAAATTAAGTGAATTGCAACATGCGGGATATCTGGGTGTAAATGAGGGTACTTCAGAAAGTTTGTGGAAAATGGGCTTAAAGGAATTGATTTAGGTGCCAACAACTTTTGAAGTCCATGCGGTTTTTTCCATAATATGCACTGTTTCATGAACTGTTTAAAAACCCCTTGTATGCCTGAATTTTAAAGGAATTTGGTCCTGAGATAGACATTTGATCCAGTTAAGATGCTCATGTCTCACATCAGAGTTCCTGGGTTCGAATCCTGGCCTTGGCTTCTGACTCCTGCTCCCTGCTAATATGGACCCTGGGAGGCAGTGGGGTGACAGCTCAAGCAGTTGGGCCCCTGCCACCCCCGTGGGAGACCTGGATGGAGTTCCGGCTCCTGGCTTTGACCCCCCAGCTGTTGTGTGTTGTGTGTCTGCTTCTAAATTAAATAAGTAAATTAAACAAAAAGAGCACCAAAGTAAATATACCTATTTATTGCTCAAAATTCCCTTATATAGATCAAAATTCCTAGAGATTGTGTGTGCTAGGATGTTTGAAAAACGTGGGCACTAGGCTTGAGGAAGCCACGGGAGAACAGAATCGGCTCAGGGAGATCACTTGTACCAGGGGAAGTGGAGGTGCCCGGAGCTGCCGGCTATGTCTCCCAGGAAACACACTCACATGGAGAACTGTGTCCTTGGGGGTGCCGACCCCTTGCAGAATGTCCCCCCTGCCCCAGCACTCACACATGGCATCTGATTTCAGGGACCTCTGCCCTGCGCTCCTGTGAACAGCCCCTCCAGTGTGAGATCTTCCACCAGCTGGGACATGATCCTGTGCGGTACGACCTCACAGGCTGGCTCCACAGGGCCAAGCCCAACCTCGCAGCCCTGGACGCACCGCAGGTTCTGCAGCAGTCAAGAAGGTGAGTGAGGCGAGGGCTGGGGCCTGGGTAGGGGCATGGGAGGGGCTGCACTCTCCTCCACCTCCCACCTTTGCAAGGATTGCCCAGCCTCAACAACACCCAGAGTGAGGGCTGGTCTGAGAACCCCATGCGTGCATCATGGAGCAAAGAGCATCTCTGAATTGGCGCTGTACCAGGACTCCCTGGGGCCCGAGTGAAGCCAGCCGAGCAGAGGAGCTGGCCATTTGGGGAGGTGGCTATGACTTCGCATTCTAGCTTTTTGCCTGTCATTAAGCAGCTGGGAGATGATGTGACTGCAACAACTTTTATGGACATCCTCAAACTCGGTGGGGTCGTAAAAGCGAAATGATATGTTTTGCAGCATTAAAAAAAAAAGGCTCCCGGCGTCCCTTGACTGCTCGGCCCAGAAGTGCTGCCACAGAGCTGCCAGCAATGTCGCTTTCAATTCAGAGGCTTATCGGAAAATGCTTGTTGTGCCTGTACGCATGTGCGTGCGCGCGCGCGCGTGTGTGTGTGTGTGCGCGCGCGCGCCTCCCAAGTTCAATGCTAGAATCCTGCAGGAGCAGAGCTTGGAGACAAGAGAAGAAGCTCAGATCACACCAGGAGGGTGCTGGTGTCTGTGAGGAGGGGGCGTTTTTTGGCTACCAACTATGCACTTTGCATCAGCACCGATACTTCATAAGTCTCATTATTCCTTACGGCAATACCGTTTCCTTAGCCCCACTTTATAGAGGAGAAAACTGAGGCCCCCAAAGTGGAGAGACTTACTTCTGATCACAGGGCAGAAACATGGTAGAGTAGGGGATTCCATGGCACCTCAGTGACCCTCGGAGAGTTCTCGGGACAAGGCCAGAGTTGACTGGGAACTCAGCACCCAGGAGGGTCCGTGGGCATACAGACCCTGCTGTGAGATTGAGGCAGGGTGTGGGGTGAAGGTTGGTGAGGACTGAGGAGGGAGCCAGGTGCCTGGGGGAAACCCCGTGACTTCCCTTTGTCACCTGAGTGATGGGGGGGCGGGGGCTGTCACTTTGCCTCCTCCGGGCTGTGCTCCCTCTGCGATGCAGTAGGAGTTGGACAAGGCTATGAGACCCAGTGACGATGGCACAGTGTGGAGCCAGGCTTCACCTCTTTAAAGCCACCTGACGTGGTTCTCCATGTCACAATCTGAGAAATGGGAGCACGACACCCACGCGAGAGACGTGGTGATGCAAAGTAGCAGACAGCTTGCACAGGAGCCCGGGGCACAGGGGCCCTCTGCACGTGTCCATGGCCTTGTGAATGTCCTGCCTTCCTGCTCTGAAATCCTGCGCTCAGACTGAGCCAGACAAGCCTCTGTGAACCAGACGGCAGCCCCGGGGGATCCAGGCCTACTCTGGGGGAAAAGTCCGAGACCAGAGGCGAGCGAAGACCCGGACCTTCGGGAAACACATCCTTGGCTGCACACTGGTGATCTTTTGAGAGCAAACAGAGCTGCTTCTTAGAGCGCTGGTTCTGCAGCCCCCGGAGGCATCAGAACTGTGTGTTTAATACTCAGATTCCTGGACCCCACAAGGTCTGGCATTGCTGACAAGCTTTCCAGAAGGTTCTTCTGCACACTGCAGTTTCAGAAACACTGTCTGGATCAAAGCCTTGTGTTTTGTGGACAGGGAGCTAAGACCAGGAGGGACAAGGGCCCAAGGTTGCAGCATAAGTGGAAGCCAGAGATCTCAGCTCAGCCCTGCAGACAGAGCAGTCCACACACAGAGGGGGCATCAGGGCCTGAGCTCCTCTCCCTGAACCCGTGAGGGGCCCACACCCCCCAGGGACCCACCTCCTCCACTCCTGGTTCCTGCTTCCTAGGGATGCCCTCAGCACCCCGCCCAGACTCAACGTTTTAACACGAGTGTGGCCATGCCTTTTGTACCTCTGCACCTGCCATGCATTGAACTGGCTTTGTATGTTTTCGGCTCAGCCAGGCGAGACTCATTTCCTTAACAGTTGGGATAGCTGGTTAGACACAGAGGGAGATGCACCATGGGTCTACCGGGCTGGGGCCTGGATGAAGATGCCTGGATGCATCCACGGGAGGGGCTGGTGCTGGTGGGCCCCGGAAGGCCGACTGTCCGCTCTGAGTTCCACTCCTCCCAGCGCACAGCAGGTTCTGTCCAGTCAGCCTAGGCTTCGTTTGCTCAGACCGCAAGCCAGGCTGGCTCAGGCTGGCCAGTGTTGGCCTTCTGTCCTTGTCACCATTCTCAGAACCTGTGCCCTGCGGGGCTGCTCAGGGAAGGCGCAGTCCTCTCCCAAGCTGCCTGTTTCAATGACACGATCTTGCAGCCCCAGAAACCGCCATTTGGGCCTGTGAGTCATTCATTCATGCCTGAAAACATACAGTAAGCACCAACTGTATACAGGACTTGTTCTAGGGCTAACAAGATGGTTTTGTCCTCTAAGCAAATGCTGGCTTAGTAGGTTATGCATAGGTTTGAGGGTGCTTTGGAAAAGTTCATGGACAAACAGAATGAAAAGATGTTCATTCTTGTGCAAAGGTCACGGGTTTTTCCACGGACTTTTGGAAGATCCTTGCTGTGTAAGCGACAAGGCTTGTAGAAGGAGAGATGATTGGAAGGCAAGGGCGGGAGCTGGCATTTGTCATGAAGCCAAGGGTCAGCCAGCAGAAGGGACAGAGGCAGAAGGGGTAGCAGCTGGGGCATGGGAGTCCCAGGGAGGGTTCAGGTAGCAAGGTGGGCTCCTTCCCTTGGGCCCTTCCTGCTCCGGCCACGCCTTCCCCAAGGGTCCCTAACATTCTCCCAATCCTCATCTTTCCCCTCCTGCCCTCCAGGGAGGAGCTGCGGAGTCTGTTCCAGGCCCGGGCCAAGCTGCCCACCGTGTGCAGGGCCGTGGCGGGCCTGGAGGGCACCTCCCAGCAGGCCGTGCAGAGGAGCCGTGTGTTGCGCAGGACGTTCGCCAGCAGGCTGGCCGCGGTGAGGAGGAAAGCGCCATGCTCCCAGATCCAGCTGCAGACGGTGAGCGGGCGCCCCCTCTCGTGGGAATGCAGCCGTCAGCCTCCCTGGCCCCATCTCCCCCAGGCCCGGTCAGCTGCCGGCTTCATCTCCAACCTCCCCAGCAGGCCCCGAGGGCAGGCATCCATCACCCCACGCTCCAAAGAGCAGGACATGGAGACCCTGAGCAGCTAAGGAATGTGGCCGCAGTCACACCCCCCGGGAAGTGACAGACCCAAGGCCAAGGCCAAAGCCTCGGCGACTCGTTACTGAGTTGAGAGTCAAGCCCACTGTACAAAAATGACAGATGCCACACCAGCCCCGTCTGCCTGTCTCACACAAGACGCCCCTGCGGCAGAAGCCAGCACAGGCTGCGCATGTGTTACCTGCACAGGGAACTGGGGCCCACTAACTAACGAGGACACTTGATTAGGCCATGCTCCGGCTAAGCCCAGATGAGAATGGGCTGGAACGTGGGAAACACATATTCTGAAAAAAACCTTGGTCTATGCCTCAGTTTCCCCATGTGTTTCAATAGGGAGTCATTGTAAAGCCTTCTTTTTAAAATAAAGATTTATTTATTCCCTTTGAAGTCAGAGTGACAGAGAGAGAGGGAGAGAGAGAGAGAGAGACAGAGACAGAGACAGAGAGACAAAAAGAGAGAGAGACAAAGAGAGAGAGATTTCCCATCTGTTGGTTTAGTTCCCACGTGACTGCAACAGCCAATGCTGAGCCAGGCTAAAACCAGGAGCCAGGAGCTTCATCCAGGTCTCCCATGTGGGTGGCAGAGGCCCAAACCCTTGGGCCATCCTCTGCTGCTCTCCCCAGCTGTTAGCAGGGAGCTGGATTGGAAGTGGAGCAGCCAGGACTCTTCCAATGCTCATGTGGGATGCTGGCATTGCAGGCGGCGGCTTTACTCACTGTGCCACAACGCCAGTCCTATAAAGCACTCTTACATCTCAGGAGTATGTGAATAAGTGGGAGGTCCTTGGGACAGGACACAGGGGCCCCCAGAAGATGCCCTGGCCAGGCTAGATGTGGGTCGGGGAGAGTGCAGACACCCGTTTGCCTCCCTTTGAGTCTACTGGTCCTGACCTCCCTATCCTTGGCCCTAGGATGCCCTGATCAATGTGATCAGACGGTCTCACCTGCACTTTATCCACTGTCTTGCACCAACCCCACTGCTGGAGAGCAGGGCTGGGCAGGGGGCTCCGACGCCACCCCAGCCAGGAGGAGATGAGACCGGGGCAGGCGGGCCTCCAGCCCTGGACATCCCCGCCCTGAGGGTCCAGCTTGCAGGGTCCCACATCCTGGAGGCACTGCGACTGCACAGGGCAGGTAAGTGACAGGCGGGAACAGAACACCTCGTCCCCGCACCCCCACCGCGACGTGCCTGCCCCCAGTGGCCGCCCAGAGCCAGGAGCACCTCCCTCCTGCCAGCAACTTGGCAGGCTGCATCCTGTGAGGGCAAGGCATGATTCTCCCCATTTCACAGATGAAGCAGCTGAGGCCAGGAGACGTGCAGGGACTTGGTCAAGGCCTCTGGCGTAGACTGGGCTGCAGTCTCCCAGTCCAAAGTCCTTATGGTTTCCAGCTCCTGGCCAGTGAAGGCCGAGTCTTCCCCCTTTAATTTCAACAACTCGTCTGCCTTGGGTTAGGAAGGTGGGGGCGATCACAAGGAGCCATTGCGTATTGTGCAGGATGCCTGGTGAGGTCTCAAGAGAAGATGACGCTATGAGCCCAGGGCATCCATCGCCCGGGGATGCAGGAGGGACCCGGGCATCTACAGGGAGTGCGAAGTCCTGATGAGTGAGAAGCAGCCCCAGGAGGTGGGGGGCGAGGGAGCTGAGCAGAGGAGTCAGCAAGGTCCAAGGCAGAGAGGCAGCGAAGCCTGGGCGTCCCCGGGCAGGGTGTCCAGGATGAGCCAGTTGTACTCAAGCCATCAGCTGCTGCCTCCCAGGGTGCATGGTCGCTGCAAGTTGGAAGTGGAACCAGAGCCAGGCCTGGACCTCAGGCACTCTGATAGGAGACACGGGCGTTCCCAGCAGCCTATTAAGCACTGCCCCAAATAACCACCCCAGATCTGTATTTTAATAAGCACACTGATTCCTCCATAGCCAATCCTACACGTCGGATTTGATCTTAATCCTTCCTGTTCTTTTCAGTGTGTCCCCAAAGGTCACCCCATTGATTCTCCCCCGCCTGCCAGTTAGAACTGGCGGCTCCGGAACAGCCATTCTGGCCGCAGAGGACTGGGTGACTGGGACTGGCTGGGAGCCCTCTAGTGGCCACCGGTGCCCCAGCTTGTGGTCACCGCCCCGTCCGCCTCACCCCCACCAACCAATCAATACTGGAGCCCTAGCAACAGTGCGGGGGTGAGACCCTTACTCTCCTGGAGACAGCTCTGATCTTCTCTCCTGCACCACCATGGGCAGGTAGAGATGATGCCCAGGGGAAGAGTGAGAAGTCACAGCTGGTGGCTTCATCCCTGTGGCCAATCGATTCCACCCAGGTCTCTGCAGGTGCCCTGGGAGACTGGTGCACCCTTGGAGCCCCTGATGCACACGCTGTGGTCAGGGAACCCCTTTCCTCGGGCCTGGGGCCTCGCTGCTGAGCCTGGCCCCTCTCGTCTCAGCCTGGGTAGGTTTCCAGCTAGGCATAGGCTTGATGTCTCCTGGTAGAACTTGCCAGTTTCTGTCTCCTAGACCTGGTGTGTTTCCTTTTTTTTTTCTTTTTGTTTTCTATTCTAAGTCACTTCTGTCTCCATCACACCCACGTAAGATCTATTCGCATGCAGACATATAAATATTTATGATTTTGAATTCATGCATATATTATCTGTGCACATTCACACATACATCCGTGATAGGCACACATCCACGCGGTTTATTGAGTGGCTACTCTGTGCTAGGGACCGTGTTGTCACCTAAAGCCCTTGGCGCAGTGCCTAGCAGGCTGTTGTGCCCCAGTATCCTATGAATTCAACCGACCACAGGTCAAACAATTTTTGTCTTGTCATTACTCCCTAAGCACCAGAGTGTGACAATGGTTTGCATAGCACTTACATTGCATTAGGGATTATTGGTAATGTAACAATAATGAGATGCGCAGAGGAGGCTGTGCCTAGGTTATGGGCAAATACTATGCCACTTTATATGAGCAACTGAGTGTCTTGTGTGGGAGTGGCCTCGAGCCAGTCCACTGTGGACACCGAGAGATGACTGCGTAGCATTGCTCAGTAAGCTAGTCACACAACTACTGTGTACTGTATACTAAGGGATGCCTACATAGTAGTTGCTCATTAATAATTCCCTGTTGGACACAGCTGAGATCTGGAGTGAGATGGCCTGGGCTTGACCAGTGGTGTGACCCCAAAGCACACCTCCCTCTGCTCTCCCATAATAGACTGCATCTCTGGGAGTTGCTGCAGGGGTTGGGGAGTTAATAAAGAGAATAATGCAAGGCCGGAGCCGCGGCTCAACAGGCTAATCCTCTGCCTTGCGGTGCTGGCACACCGGGTTCTAGTCCCGGTTGGGGCACCGGATTCTGTCCCGGTTGCCCCTCTTCCAGGCCAGCTCTCTGCTGTGGCCCGGGAGTGCAGTGGAGGGTGGCCCAAGTCCTTGGGCCCTGCACCCCATGGGAGACCAGGAGAAGCACCTGGCTCCTGGCTTTGGATCAGCATGGTGCACCGGCCACAGCGGCCATTGGAGGGTGAACCAACGGCAAAAAGGAAGACCTTTCTCTCTGTCTCTCTCTCACTGTCCACTCTGCCTGTAAAAAAAAAAAAAAAAGAAAGAAAGAAAGAAAGAAAGAAAGAAAGAAAGAAAGAAAGAAAAGAGAATAATGTGGGGCCAGCGCCGTGACTCACTTGGTTAATCCTCCTCCTGCGGCACCTGCATCCTGTATAGGCGCTGGTTCTAGTCCTGGCTGCTCCTCTTCCAGTCCAGCTCTCTGCTGTGGCCCGGGAGGGCAGTGGAGGATGGCCCAGGTCCTTGAGCCTTGCACCCGCATGGGAGACCCTGAGGAAGCTCCTGGTTCCTGGCTTCGGATCAGTGCAGCGCCGGCTGTGGTGGCCATTTGGGGGGTGAACCAACGGAAGGAAGACCTTTCTCTCTGTCTCTCTCTCACTGTCTATAACTCTACCTGTCCAAAAGAGAGAGAGAGAGAGAGAGAGAGAGAGAATGATGCTTAAAAGAGTGGCTGGGTGGGGAAGAGCACAGAATACCTGTTGGCCGTCTCGCCGTGAACAGGCATCAGTTGTAATCCTCAGAGTGACCGTGTGAGAATAGATCTTATTATTCTCATCTGACAGGTAAAGAAAGCGAATCATAAAAAGGTGGTATCATTTGTCCCCAGTGATGTAGCTAATCATGCCAAAAATGGCATGAAAATCCAGATAAGTCTGACTTAAAAGTGCAGCCGTGAGCTCTCAGGGGTTCCCTGTCTGTGCTGGGTACATCCTGCAAAGCTGGCTGGAGATCCTCCTCCTCCCCCAGGAAGGCTTCCTGGATTAGCGACACACGCCCAGCATCTTCCTGCTGACGCATGCACCCAGCTTACGGTGAAGCCAAGTCTCAGAAGCAGGGTGAGAGGTCCCCAGACCTTTTCCCACCCAGCCCCCGAGGGGTCTTTCTAAAAGCCACCGCCATGCCTTTGTCACCAGGAAAAAGGTCCAAACCTTGAGGCCTGGGGTCTGAGTTCGAGTTCCTTTGGGCCTCATCACTGCTCATCTCTGTCCATCCTCCACTGCCCTGGTTATTGTCAGTGCCCGGGTTTGAATCCCAGCTGGGGCAGTTACTCTGCAACCTTGTATGACGTCCTAGTTAGCGTTCGGTGCCTCAATTTCCACATTTGTAAAATGGGCACAACAAGATAGCCCTCCAAGCACCCCTAGCCCATGGAAGATGTCACCCAGGTGTCACCCAGCCCTTGGTGAGTGTCGACTGTCGCTCCGACAGCAGAGCAAACCTTAGATTTCCCTGCTCTGGTCTTTCCTGTACGGCTTCCTCTGCCTCAACTTCCCTTCCAGACCAGAGTCTCCTGGGAAACTCTAATGGCTCCGTCCAGTGCCAGCTCCAATGTTGCTTTCTCTCCGGGACTTTGGAAGGCCCCTTGTCTGCCCAGTCTCCCACAGTGAGGATTCAGCCGTGTCCACCCTACGTGGTAGGACAGGGAAGCCCTCATTTGCTGCCCAATGTTGCCTCCCCATGTGCAGCCTGTGGGATAAGAACATAAGTGTTAGACAGGAAAGTTTGCGTGGTCCAACAGCTTCGGGAAACTCTAGGCCCAGTGGGGCACCCCCCCCCAGCAGGTGTTGTCTGAGCCTTGGCCTCGGGTGCTGACACACATCCAAGAGGCAGAGGAGTGTGTGTGCAGCTTTTCCAGACTTTCAGCGGTGCGCTGTGTCGGGTTTGTATTCTGGGCGATGCATTTGGGAAGCGCCGATCAAGTTCAGTTCCTTCAATTAGCAAACAGAAACTGCAGCCCCAAGACGTGAGTCCGCAGAGCAAGTTGTAGCCAGGCTGGGAGCAGGACCCGAACTCCTGCCCGGGGTTCCATCCAGAGCACCGGGGCTCGGTCTTCTCATCTGTACTCCGTGTCTCCCCGCTCTCCCCAGGCTACGCTGACCACATGGGGCTCACCCAGTTCCGCCGGCGCTTCCAGGTGCTGGACCCCCCGCTCCTGAAGAAGCTCGTGTTGGCCTCGGAGGGAGTCGACGAGAGGAAGGTATGTGGTGCTGAGTGCGGAGGGGTTGTGTCCCGGAAACTCCAACTGGGGTCTCATGAGCTCTTGTCCCACTGGGGATTGTCACAGTGTATGTGTGTGTGCGTGGGGGGGGGTCTCACTCGACGGAATCTGAGAGCAGGGCTTTGGGGGTCAGTGCTGAGGGTGGCATTGGGTCCCTTACCCAACAGTGCCACCTGGGACACCGCCTATCCCAGAATGGCCCTTCTGCACTCTGCATAGAACAAAATGATGAGAGTAGCACCACCCGGCTAACAGGGTCCCAAACAAAGACGAAAGGTTACCATTCCCAAAGCAACCTGAGCTGATGCATGAAAAGAAGTCTTGAGTTCCAAAAACTGGGGAGTATCTCTGTGAGGGTGTCCCTCTTTGGCAATGACAGTGAGCATCCCCCTCATCCAGGCCTCTGCACCGGCAGTCCCCTCTGCCTGGAGCACGTGCTGTCTGTCTCCAGTCTTTGCCTGCCTGGCGTCCTCTTGCTATTCACACCCCAGTTCAGCTCTTCTTCTCCAGCACACCACCTTGGCTCCGTTTATCTGCGATGATGTAGATGCCCTGAGTGTTTTCTGGTTCGTGACCAGTGCTCAGTAAGCTGGTGAAGGAGGGAGTGAATGGATGCGCGTTCCGAGCTTTGTAGATTAGGCCCTGTGTGTCTCCGTTCTCCACGCCTACTGTAAACGCATGGAAAACCATCCATTTCCTCCTGGTGCTGAACTTTCAATAAGTGTTTCTATCGGGGACGGCTGATCAATGGTGACAGAGTGCATCAAGACCCTGTGAAGGTCAGTTGCGCCCTCACAGCCCTGCAGGTCGAGTTTCTATGCCCCTTTTGCAAATAGGAGCGCTCACAGGTGAAGTGACTTCCCTGATGCCATGCTGCCGGACATTCGTGGGTTTGCTCCTTGAACTCAAGGTTCAAGGGAAGGGTCGTTGCCCATGGACCTCAATGTCGAGCAGAGCGGAGTTTGATTCCCGACTGGGGCTGTGCAAACCTAGGCAAGGAACTTCCGCGTCCTGCCTGCGTTCTCTCACTTGTAAAGTGGCAGCAGTGATACCGCCTACCTCCACGGGTGCTCTGAGGCTGACCTGTACTTGTACAGTCGATATGATTGGCACAGGGCACCTGTGATGTTGGGAGAGCCCCATAGACATTAGCAGCTATCATCAGCTTCTTCGGCATCGATATCAGCACCAGCGTCAGCAGCACCTTTCGAGTCCAGGGTCATGGCGACCAAACCACGTAGACCCTGCATTCACAACCTTGTTGAAGCATCACCTCCAGGTGGGCGTGCCTGTGCGTGCTTGAGACTGTCAGCACTGCCATTCTCACCCTCTGAGTCAGAAGGCCAGGAGAGTAAACAGAGTTATAATGCTTAGGTGGCTTCTTGGCCTTGGCTCTTCTCTGCAGTGGGCACCGGAGCACAGGCTACCTCCAGCAGGCGGCCTCCTCCATTGTTGTTAAATACACACGGTATAAACTTGACTAAGCACTGGCTTCTGCGTGGCCCTCCTAGCTCATGCTGGGAGGGGACAACAGTCTGAGCCGTTCAGGTGCAGGCCTAGGTGAAAACCCATTCCATTCTGAAGGCCTGGCTTGGAGCCACCCACCACTCTGTACTAATCTTCATTTAGGGTTCCTTATCCTTGATCCCCCAAAACTTGGTCTCCCTTCAGGGGGTCTGGAATGGAGTCATTGAGGCTCTGAAACTCCTGTGCAGTTGGAAATGGGGCAGGAGTGGAGAGTGGGGGATTTTCTGTGGGGGCAACGGGTGCAGCATATGGAAGCATTTCTATTCTGGATGACTCAGCAGTTCTCTGTAGTAACCAAACCGAAACCACCCCCGTACACACTGGAGGCCTCGGAAAATGGAAAATTACAAGTGGAATGGACTTGGTTGGGAGTTTCGGCCGCCGCTGCTTCTTTTTATTGGATCACAAATTTCATTTGCTGCAGCATAGAAATTCGGGAGCAACAAAAGGAAACACCATCCTGCCTCTTATGAAAAACCCGATAAATATTCATTTGTCGGGCAACGTGATCTGCCATGAATTATACATGAACACGTGCCTGCATGGGCAAACCATCCGCCTCTGTGTGCAAAGCAGTTAAGACCTCAGGATTTAATAAGACAAGTCTGACAGCGAGAAAAGGTCAATATTGTCGTTAAACACTAGGCGGCAGCTGAGGGAATTCATTGTCAGGGCCTCGGCAAAGTCCCCCGTGTGCCCAACATGTGGCTTATAAACAGGGGCTCTTCCTGCCAGGGCTATCTCTCAGCAAAGCGCTCTCGCTTTGTGGGAACCTACTGGATCGTTTTGTGTTCCAGAAACAAACAAAAAAGCATGTGCCTTTGGCCCCAACGTGCAGAGACTCTCATCCAGAAAGTTCACGCAGTGTGCAAAGCCTGCAGAGCCACAACCTGCGATTGTTCTCAAAAGAGGAAGCCTCCCTGCTCTGGGAATTAGCCCCGTCTTGCCAGCCAAGGGGGCTGAAGCCAGGACCACCCATGCAGGGAGTGGGGCAGCTGGGGTTCCAACTCAGGCTCTCAGATTCCTCACCCAGGCTCTGCTGTCATCCGCATTGTCGTTGTTGTTGAATACACACGGTGTACAGTTGACCACGCCTGCTGTGAGTATACAGCCCGGTGGCATGTAATGGTCTGTGCCCACTGAACGTGGACTCCCCAAGGCCTCTGCCCCCCAAGTTCTCAGCAGCCGCCGTTGACGTCTGCCTCTGTGACTTGGAGTACTCTGTGTGCTCGCTGGACGTGGAGACAGACAGTGTGTGACTCCCTTATTTCACGTAGCGTCAGGTGCTCCGGCACCACCCACGTGGCAGCGCGTTCAGGATTCTGCTCCTTCTGGGGCTCCATGGTGCTCCTCTGTCTGTTCTCTGCTCACCTCGCCATCCTTTCACCATCACTGGACACTTGGCTGGCTTCCACACTTCAGCTATTGGGAATTATACGGCTGGGAACCTGGGTTTCTTTCATTTCAAACCCTACTTTCAATTCTCTGGGGTATACCTCCAGCAACACAATTGCTAGATCACACAACAGTTCTATTTTTAATTATTTGAGGAACTGTCATACTGTTTTCCATAGTGGAAACCATTTTACGACTCTGATAATATTGCGCAAGGGTTGGAATTTCTCTAAATCCTTGTCAACACTCGCGATTTTCTGGTTCTATTTTAAGTAGCAGCCGTCCTACTTGGTGTCTTCTTGTGTATGTACGTATTTATTTTTTAACTGAACATTAATTATAACATTTACAGTCTGCCACATGATGGCTTAGTGCATGTATACGTTATGTGCTGGTCTGATCAGGGAACCAATATTTCTCTTTCTTTGCTATTAATTTATTATCGGAGGCTTGGAGCTCCCTTCTCGTTCTTCACAAAATGTAAACTAGGACATTGTAAAACTCCTCACTCTGCCGCGTAACGGGAACGTATTCCTTCTTTAACTCTGGTTTGGTCCCCATTCTCCAAGCTCCCTCTGGAACCCCTCCGCCTCCCCACCTCCGGTAACCACCGCTATAATCAGACTGACTATTCTATTACCAGTTTCTACATACAAAGGAAAACATGCCATACTTGTCTTTCTGTGTTTGCCTTATTTCACTTACGTAATGCCCTTTGGTTCCGTTCATTTTGCTGCAAACATCAGAATTCATTTCTTTGGTTGAATATTCCATTGTGTAGTCCAGTGTGTATATATACTACATTCTTCGTATCAGTCCATCTGATGATGGGCACCTTGGTTAATTCCCTATCTTGGCTATTGTTGAGTAGAGCTGAACTAAACATGAGCAGGTATCTCTTTGATGCAATGATTCTATGTCCTTTGATATCTACCCGGTAGTGGAACTGCTGTGGAAGTTCTCTTTCCATTTTTAAAGCAATCTCTGCTGTTTTCCAAAGTAGCTGTACTAATTTACATCCCCATCAACAGTGTGGAAGCATATCCCTTTCTCCTCCTCCTCGTCAGTGTTTGTCACTCTTTCTGATATTGGCTATTCTAACATGGGTGACCTCATTATGGGTTTAAGTTAGGATTTCTTTTTTTTTTTTTTTTTTTTTTTTTTTTGACAGGCAGAGTGGATAGTGAGAGAGAGAAACAGAGAGAAAGGTCTTCTTCCTTTTTGCCGTTGGTTCACCCTCCAATGGCCACTGTGGCCGGCGCATCTCGCTGATCCGAAGCCAGGAGCCAGGTGCTTCTCCTGGTCTCCCATGCGGGTGCAGGGCCCAAGGACCTGGGCCATCCTCCACTGCCTTCCCGGGCCATAGCAGAGAGCTGGCCTGGAAGAGGGGCAACCGGGATAGAATCCGGCGCCCCAACTGGGACTAGAACCCGGTGTGCCGGCGCCGCAAGGTGGAGGATTAGCCTGTTAAGCCATGGCGCCGGCCATAAGTTAGGATTTCACAGAGGATGTCTGAATGGAATCCTCTGAAGTCAGGCCGAGCGACTGGTGCAGTTCTGCACAAGATGTGCCATTCATAGATAGATGCCGATTTCATCCAAATGTAACCACACACCTGCTTTTCAGTGGGTCCCATGCTAGGTACCAGAGATGCATGGACGAACAGAACACAGTCTTGAGGAGAAAGACCCTGATCCATGCGATTTCCATACAGAGCTTTGGCTTTGGGACACTCCGGCAAATGCTACTAAACGTTCTGATGTTTCCAGTGGATGTGAGGGTGGGGTATTCAGGATTTTGCTTGAGTTATCAGACAATTTGGGTATAGCGTGCACAACAGTCTGCAGTCACAAGGATAAACATGGATGGCTTCGTGTAGCTGGAGCATGAGGAATGCCACGCTCATGAGCCACCATCCATCATCGTGATGGTTAGCTGAGCCAGGGAGCCTGCACTTTATCTGGCAATCAGGGATGGTTCACTGGGGTGGGGGGGTGGGGCTTCAGCAGGGTCGTGCTGTAGAGGACCTGGGCAATCTTCAGAAAAGATATTAAGGGTGGGAAGCCCAGTCTGCCCATTGCATGGTCCTTTCTAGGGAGCAGTGTCCTCCAGCCACATCCAGCTACTCAGGATGACCTTGACACACTTAGGTCTCTACCGTGGCCTTGGCTTCCCCCTCTCATCCTCTGGGAACCCAGTCCTCTCTCTAGCCTAACCCAGCTGGTTAAGATTATGATTTAACCTGCACTGAAGCCCACTGGAATCCCTGGCAGGTCGATGAAGGAGCCCTTTTAGCTCACTCTGGCCATGTCCTTCCATCGCTCTGTTGCTGGAGCAGTTGTCAGGTCTCTGATGGATGTGAGGAAACCCTGGGGCTTCCCTCTTTCCCTCAGAGTATCTACAGTGTTGATTCATTTTATTTTATTTTTAATTATTTATTTATTTGAAAGGCAGAGTCATAGAGAGGCAGAGGCAGAGAGAGAGAGAGAAAGAGAGAGTGAGGTCTTCCATCCGCTGGTTCACTCCTCAGATGGCTGCAATGGCTGAAGCTGGGTCAATCTGAAGCCAGGAGCCAGGAGCTTCTTCTGGGTCTCCCACATGGGTGCAGGGGCCAAGAACTTGGGCCATCTTCTACTGCTTTCTCAGGCCATAGCAGAGAGCTGGATTGGAAGTGGAACAGCCAGGACTTGAACCGGCGCCCACATGGGATGCCAGCACCGCAGGCGGCAGCTCCACCCACTACGCCACAGCGCTGGCCTTGATTCATGGTAGCTTTTCAACCACAGAAAGCATGCAGACAGCATAGCCATGTGTCTGGCACATAGTACGTGCTTACCAGATGAACGCCATTGGACCTTGGAGTGGGGTTCATGGCAGCAGGTGCTAGAATTCAGCAGCTGAATTGCTCAAAGAGTGAGCGTCCTATGCCACAGGCAGACTCGCCCCATTACAGTATACATTGTAGAGTGAGTTGGGACAGTGCTACCCACCATGGTTCTTCATGATTCCTGTGTATCTCACTGTCTGGTAGACACAGACCAATGTGACGTGGCAGCCTTTATGACTTTAGGGTATATTCTTCTTGAACATGGGAGAGAAAGCTCTTTGTAAAAT
This sequence comes from Lepus europaeus, assembly GCF_033115175.1. NCBI lineage: Eukaryota > Metazoa > Chordata > Mammalia > Lagomorpha > Leporidae > Lepus > Lepus europaeus. The sequence goes on from NC_084849.1 coordinate 19,255,587, forward strand.
TCTAGGATGCAGTTAATGTCTAACTCTTCTATCGATTATTAAGTCAGATATTAAAGCCTCCAACGATTCCCCACATATTTCCTTTTTTAAAAAAGTGTTCATTTTTTATTTGAAAGCCAGAGAGACAGAGATATACAGACATAGAGGAATCTTCCAGCCACTGGGTCACTCTCCAAATGCCCACACTAGCTGGGCTGGACCACACTGAAGCTAGGAGCTTGGACCTCACTTCAGGTCTCCCGAGTGAGTGGCGGAGACCCAACTAATTGAGACAGCAGCTGCTGCCCCCAGAGTGCATGTGCAGGAAGCTGGAATTGGAAGTGGAGCTGGGACTTAAACTTGGACACTCTGATATGCAGTATGGACACTCCAAGCAGTGTCTTAACTACTGCACCAAATGCCTACCCTGTCTCCAGCCGTTAATGCTAAATTATCTATGTTTGCATCTTACTAACTTTTGTTTTATGTGCTTTGGGATTCTGTGGTTAGGTGCATATATATTTACAATCACTCTATCTTTCTGATGGGTTAACCCTTTCCTCAATATAAAATGTCCCTTTTTGTTTCTAATAACGATTTTTCTTGAATGCTGGTTTATCTTATTTAATGTAGCTACTTTAGTTCTCTTACTGTTTATATGGTATCTCATCTAATTTCCCCCTTTCAGCCTAGCTTTCCTTATAAACTGTATCTCTTATAGGAAGCATATAGTTGAATCTTTTAGGTATAAGATGCCAGTCTCAGCCTTCCTGTGAGAGTCTGTGCATTGGCATGTAGGGTGGCTAACAACCCTCACTTGTTACTCGTTTTCTGTATGCCACATGTCTCCTCAACACTCTCCTCTTTCACTTCCTTCTTTTGCATAAATCAGGTATTTGAATGCTCCTTTACACTGGTTGTTCCAGGGAGTATAGTACGTATTATAACAGTCTATTTCAAATTAATACCAGCTTAATTCTGGAACATATAAAATCCTTGCTCCAATATAGCTCCATTTCCTCCTCCTACCTTAGTGATTTTGTATAATATATATATATATATATATGATATTATACATAAGATCTCTATATATTAAAAACCCAACAGTACAGCTTTATAATCTTTTATTTAATCTACATCTTTTAAATTACTTAAGGGAAGAGAAAAATGTATCTCCATAATCTTTTATATTTACCTGTGTATTTATGTTTTCTGCTCCTCTTTCATTCTTTGAGTATTTGGACTACCTCTGGTGTCGTTTGCTTCTTCCCAAAGGGCTTCCTTTCACTAAGTAAGGGAGAAAGGCCGAGAGCAGTGAGCTCTCCCAGCCTTTGTTTGCTTGAGAAACTCACTTTTTCACCCTCATTTTTTTTAAAAGATTTATTTGCTTATTTGAGGGTCAGAGTTACACACAGAGAGAAGGAGAGGCAGAGAGAGAGAGAGAGAGAGAGAGGGAGGGAGAGAGAGGTCTTCCATCCACTGGTTCATTCCCCAATTGGCCGCAACAGCTGGAGCTGCGCCCATCCGAAGCCAGGAGCTAGGAGCTTCCTCCAGGTCTCCCATGCAGGTGCAGGGGCCCAAGGACCCAGAGCATCTTCCACTGCTTTCCCAGGCCATAGCAGAGAGCTGGATAGGAAGTGGAGCAGCCGGGACTCGAACCGGTGCCCATATAGGATGCTGGCACTGCAGGCGATGGCTTTACCTGATGCCACAGCACTGCATACAGAATTTTTGATTGATATCCTTTTTCCTTGCAGTACTCGCAATGTCCAGTCCCCCTGCGTCTGGAGTGCCTTGCTTCTGATGAGCAGTGGCTGTTAAGTGATTAATTGTCTTGCTGTTTCCCTGTCACACAATGGATTGCTTTTCTCCTGCTGTTTCAAGGTCTCCCCCCACACCGTGTCTGCCTGGCCGCAGTTGGACGGTGATAACTCCCAGTGTGGCTGTTTGTGTCTGTCCTGCGTGGATTTCGTGGGCCTTCTGTCTCTGCCTCTCAAATTAAAAAAAAAAAAAGCAGCATTCCCAATTCACAGGAGCAAAGTCATGGGATCCACCTAGATGTCCATCAACTGATGATCGGATAACTAAAATGTGCTATACATACATGATGGAATCTTACCAAGCCATAAGAAGAATAAAATCCTGACGCTCGCAACAAAATGGATGGAACTGGAGATGACTATGCTAAGTGCAATAAGCCAGATCCAGAAAGACACATATCACACGTTTTATCTTATCTGTGGAAATTAAAATGTAAAGTGCAAAAAATAAAATTTCGGGCTGCTGGTGTGGTGCAGCTGCAGTGTCGGCATCCCCTATGGACACTGATTTGTGTCCCGGCTGTTCCACTTCTGATCTAGCTCCCTGCTAATGGCCTGGGAAAGCAGTTGGAAGCTGGTCCAAGTACTTGGGTCTCTGCACCCACGTAGGAGACCTAGACAGAGTTCCAGACTCCTGGCTTCACCCTGGTCCAGCCCTGGCTATTGCAGCCATTTGGGGAGTGAACCAGTGGATGGGAGACCTCTCTCTCTCCCTCTCTGTCTCTCCCTCTCTCTAACTATGACTTTCAAATAAATAAATCTTTAAAAAAATAAAGTTTCTACCACCCCCATAAAATTTCTGTTAATGTGTATAGTTTATAAAATTTTTCATATTATTGATTTCTAGTTTAATGGCACTGTGGTCAGAAATAATTTTTAATATGACTTCTATTTTTATATTTAAAAAGTGTCTTTCCTAGATCAGAGAAATAATCCTTGATTACCTGGACGGTTCTGATCCACGGAGGAGCTGCTTCCATGAGGAGGTAGACAAAGGTGAAATCGCTCATGGTCACTTGAATCCTTGCCAGGTTTTCTTTCCGCAGCTGGCTGTTAAACAATGATTACATTTTATTGAAATAAATGAATAATTGATATTTGGCTTCAACAAACAGCGATTTCCTGTGCTTCCATGTAGCCCTGATGTTAACGAGGATAACAATAAGAGCGGTTAAGGGCGAAGTCATTTGCAAAGTCTTTTTCCTATATACTCAGTCTTCCCAGCTGTGTAGGGTTCAGGCAGGGGTTGTAACCCCGGCTTTGCTGGTGAGAAGAGAGGCAGTGCCTCGCTCACCTCCTCACTCCTCCCTCTGACTCTTCTGTGCAAAATGAGGTGATCATATCCATGGCTGCCTCTCAAGACAGGTATCTAAAGGGTCCCAGGAAAACACGGAGGCGGAGGGGACCCCTTGGTTACCGTGGCGGCTGAGCGTGTGCTTCTGCAAGACACAGACGCCTTCTTCCAAGTTCTGCTGCGTCTCCACTGGGGCTTGACCGAACAGAGGTGGTTGGGGGGGTGGAATGGCTCCTCGTGTTTATTGAGCACTTCCTGTATACCGGGGACTATGTTAAGGTCTCCGCCAGCACTCTCTGCTGGAGTAGGTGTCCTTGTTTGCCCCCTTTTCCTGACAAGAGTCTGAGACTGAGGGTGCAGAACCTGCCTGCCGCCAGGCAGCTGATAACCCCAGCATCTAACTGACCTGTTGTCTCCCCAAACATCTGTATCTCCCCGGGGGACTTAGAATAATTTCACTGGCTGCGGATTTCATTTAGTAAAACCCATCTGTCTTATGTTAAGCCAATTTTTATTGTGTTTTCATTTTGCACAGAGAGCAAAGACATTATATTTTCGGTATATATTGGTTTTGTGTGTTCCTGCCGCCCACAGCTCCCTTGGAACATTTTTGGCCAGACTATAATAAGTGAAACCATCAGAATGCTGGAGCCGTGCCATTCCAGGAGGTCAGCAAAGAAATCTCCCTCCCTGGTTACAAGCTGGGACTAGACTTTTAATAAGCATTTTTTGTTTTCTGATATCTCAGGAAGTTTTCTGTGATGCGGTTGACCCAAAGAATGGAAACTTATCTACCACGTGACTCCAGGCTCATAAAACCCTTTGCCTCTGAAGTGTGGCAATTACTGTCCTGACAGTCGATTCTGCAAGTAGCCGCTCTGGCGCTCGGTGAATGGGAGGCGAGTGATGGAGGTGGAGGCCAGTGATGGAGGTGGAGGCTGGAGCAGGAGGGGAGTCGGCCTCCATGAAGGAGGCAGGCATGACCTGCGTTTGTTTCAGGCAGGGTTGTTGGGAAGCCTGTGTGTTTATTTCACAAGAGGAAGATGCCAGGCTGGTTTGGTCTATGCGCACCCGAAGTCCTGAGGGACTTTGTTTCCTCTGCACGGGGCTGCCCGCCCCACGCCCACCACCAGGGGACCGCTGTTGTCTGAGTGTCCTTCAGGTCGGTCAGCACGTTCATCCGCCGACAGCTTGAATGCAGAGTTGATGACTGAGACGCCTCGTGGATCCGGCGGCGCCCAATCTAGGTCAAGCGGGCGGGGTTTATGGCCGTGCCATTTATTTAGCAAACGTTTGTGGGAGTGGAGCTGTTGTCTGCAGGTGCACGGAGCGAAGCGCAGAGCGCTGACGAGGCTGTCACGGGCGGCTGAGTGACATAGCGAGGAATTTCTTCCTGCCCTCGAGCCCCGGGGAAAAGGAGCAGCTCGAGACCCAGACAGTCCCAGATGTCACGGTGTGGCCACACTGACCGTGCTCAGGCTCTGCCTCTGTCCTGTGTGTAGCCTTGGGGACAGGCCTATCTTTGGGGCTTTTCGTGTTTTTTGTTTTGTTTTGTTTTGTTTTGTTTTGTTTTGTTTTGTGTGTCTGGGTGCATGGACATAGCATTGGCCCATCTTAGCCATTGCAAAGTGTGTAGGTCGGTGGCACTGAGTGCCTTCAGAGGGTGCAGCCGTCACTGCTGTCCACCGCCACAAGTTATTTTTCCTCTGGCCAAACTGGAGCTGTGTGCCCATGAGACACAAACTCCCCATTCTCTCCTGGCTGCCACCATCCGACTTCCTGTGAATCTGGTGCTCGGGTACCCTGTGTGAGTGGAGCCAACCATATTCATCCGTTTTTGTGGCTGACTTACTTCATTGAATATAACATCCGCAAAGTTTATCTGTGTTGCAGCAGGTGTCCTAATTCCCTTCCCTTTAAAGACTGACACATTTTCTTTTTCTTTTCAATTTTTTTAAAAAAATATTTTTATTTGAAGTGGGGCTAGGTGGTGGTGGGAGCTATCTTCCATCCACTGTCTCACTCCCCAGATGGCTGCAATGGCTGGAGCTGGTCCAGGCCAAAGCCTGGAGCCCAGAGCTTCATCCAGGTCTCCCCCATGGGTGGCAGGGACCTAAGCACTTGGGCCATCATCTGCTGCCTTCCCAGGTGCATTAGCAGGGAGCTGGATTGGAAGTGGAGCACTTGGGACCAGAATCGACGCTCTGATGTGGGATGCTGGTGTCGCAGGTGACAGTTTAACTGGCTGCACCATGACGCCAGCCCTGTGGCCCAGGTTCCATGGTGTGGATAAACCACTTGTTGTTTATGCATCCATCCACTGGTGAGCACTTGGTTTGCTGGCATGGTTTGCCCATTGTGAATAATGCTATTAGGGACACAGGTGTCGTCTTTGAGACTCTGATTTCAATTTTGGCAGAGGGGAGAAACCCCCAAGTGGAACTGCTGGCTCCTACCCTCATACCACGTCAAATAGTCCAAGGAACCGCCATACTATTTCCTGTAGCAACTGAATTCGTCATCTTGTTTATGATCTTTGATTTTTTTCCCCCTCTGAGCAATAGGTATGGTGCCAACCAGGAAGGCAGCAAATGATGACCCGAGTACTTAGGTTCCTGCCACCCATGTGCGAGGACAGGATGGTATTCCTGGCTCTGACTTGGGCCTGGCCCAGCCTCAGCTATTGCAGCCATTTGGGGAGTAGACCAGCAGGTGGAAGATCTTTCTCTCTCTCTTTCCACTGCTCTGCCATTCAAATAAATACATAAATCTTTTTAAAAAATATTTCCCACCTAAGGTTGCTGTAAGGATGAAATAAATGAGGGCCCCTGTCGGGTGCATGGTATACAGCAGGTACTCAAAATATGCTCATTCACTGTACTTGCTGGCCAAGGCCGGGCTCTGTTGGACAAAGCTCGCAGACACACCCAGCATCTTCTGTCTCTCCCAGCGCTGCAGCCGTTCAAAGTGAGCCTGACCTTCCACTCTGGGATTCTACCTGCTCTCTGCCTGCTCCTCCAACTCCTCTCTTCTCTCTTCTCCCTAGGCCGTGGAGGAACTCCTACAGAGCCTGGATCTGGAGAAGAAGGCCGTGGCCCTGGGACACAGCCAAGTGAGTGGAGTTTCTTTCCTACTGACCTTCTGCCCAGCAGCTCAGAGACCCAGTGGGGCCCTGATTGCTGTCCTGGCTTGGTTGTCCATGAGCCCTGTGTGTCTGCTCCACCTACTTAGATGACAAAATGCCACAAGCTGGGAAGACCTAACATCAGGAGAAACCACGTGGTGGGCATCGCAGTCCCAGGTGCCTCCGTGGTCTGGCAGGGTTGATCTCAGCTCCAGGAAGCGCCGCTCTCCTGTCCGAGAGAGAACACGCCTCCCACTCAGAGCCTTTTGACTTCTCCATCGCAACCAATGATGGTGCACCTACAGCCCTGGCTGATTGGCAGCGGCAAGTAAAAAGAAAGACAGGGCCTGAGAACAAGGCGTGTGACTATTTGGGTGGAGAGAAATAGCTTTTGGGAAACTGATGTTGAAAAAGCGCTTCCAAAGCTACCTGAATGTATAGAGAAAGATTTCCTGCTTTCCCAATGTGAGGGCACTTTTAAAAAACTCAAGGAAAATGGAGTTAAACAGGTTTATTTTGGTGCAAGAAATTCTGAAATGCATGCATTCAAGTTCTCCCACGTGGGTGGCAGGATCTGACTGGAGCCATCGCCACTGCCTCCCAGGGTCTGCATCAGAAGGAACTTGGAGGGGCCGGTTCTGTGGCTCACTTGGTTAATCCTTCACCTGCAGCACCAGCATCCCATATGGGCACCGAGTTCTAGGCCTGGCTGCTCCTCTTCCAGTCCAGCTCTCTGCTGTGGCCCGGGAAGACAGTGGAGGATGGCCCAAGTGCTTGGGCCCCTGCACCCGCGTGGAAGACCAGGAGGAAGCACCTGGCTCCTGGCTTCAGATTGGCATAGCTCCAGCCGTAGCGGTCATTTGGGGGGTGAACCAACAGAAGGAAGACCTTTCTCTCTGTCTCTCTCTCACTGTCTAACTCTATCTGTAAAATAAATGAAAAAAAAAAAAAAAAAGAAGGAACTTGGAGTCGGGACCCAGAGCCGAGAATCAAACCCAGACATTGCGAAGTGGGATGCAGGGGTCGCCCTCCATGCTAAACTCCCTCTCCCTGCCACCTCCTTTACACGGAAGTCTTCGTGTCCCAAGTGAGGAGAGTTGGACTCCAGTGTCGGGGCTCCCATTCTTGTCACATACTCTGCAGTTCTCAGAGCCCGGTCCCGGGACCAGCACCCACCTCCCCCGAGAGCTTGCCAGAAGTACACCTTCCCAGACCCCACCTCCCGTGCAGGGAGTCAGAAATCTCTGGGGGCAGGGCCCAGCTGTCTGTGTGCTCAAAGCCCTCTGCCGAATTCCAGTGCACGCCCAAGGCTGCGAACCTCTGGCCTGGAAAATCACTCAGTTATTTCATGAATACAAAAATCAGCCCCGAGATCCTGACAGCAATTGCAGAGTCAGAAAGAAAACAGAATAAATCGTCACACGCAGGTGACCGTGGCAGGGGCCAGGGAGTCGATGAGCCCGAACAGCCCAGTAATAGGACATTGTTGTTACTGAATGATACTTGGGACTCACAAAGAAGCCATTCCAAGAAAACCAAGGTCAACATATGCTTTTGGAAGCCAGCGTAGACAAGAGACCAGGGCAGCTGTAACACGGGCGATAGACCGGAAGTCTCGGAAGCTCGTGGGCAAGGAGAAGCGACTGCCCTGGTCGGTGCCCAGGCTCGGCCCCTCCCTGACCGTGGGCTCCCTCACTGTGCAATTCCAGCTCTGCAAGCCTCCATTTCCTCCTCTGCCAAGTGGAGCCACTGCTTCCTAACCCCTGTGCCCCCAGCAGGTTGGCTGCAGGAATTGGTAACTGACAAGGGCTTCCCGCTCCTGACCTGGCTGGATGCTTCTGTTAGTGGTGCATGTGTATCAAATAGGATGACATTCTAATGTGTAAGGAACCAAGCACCTCTAATCGGCAAAATTACCGAGAGGAGAGGAGCTAATTTCTCAGCAGGCCCCCCAACACGGGAGCGATCGTCCCATCCGATCTTTGAAAACCCCTGGCCTGCGGCATTTTTAGAGGAAAATCTCGCCTGCATGGCAGGGCCCCTGTGGGTGCTCTCGAGGCGAGGACGTGAGGCCGCCACGCTCTGTTTGGGTCTGATAAGCAGCTGGACCTACGGAAAGTGAATAATTTAGATTGTTCTTGGTGATTTTTCAGCCCCTGGAGCTTTATCAAGGCTTGAGCCAGGGGCTGTGACATTTAGGAGAAGGTAGGATTCCACAGGCAGGCAGGTTTCGCTCAGCACTCTGCCCCTAAAAGGCAAACCAGAAACGAAACATCCTGATAAGGTACTGACTTTTTCGCATCCTGCAAATGGTGGCTTCCAATTATCTTTTTAATGAAAGCTTCATATTTAATCAATGGCGGTTTGGACAGTGCCTGCCACCTAGTGTAATATACAAACTGGCGCTGTCATCGCTTGCATCATTGATTTTTTTTTTTTTAACAGCAGCTTTTGGGATTCACTAGCTTATGAAATTAATACAGACATTATTGAGGCAACCTGATAGGTAATGAGTCAATTGTATCTTTCTTCCGATGAGACTAATTGTCTCAGTGGCCCCGGCTTTTTATAGGAAGTGCTCCGTAAAACAGTAGAAGGTTGCAAAACAGAGGTAGCACCGATCCGGAGTCCTTGTTCTCATCCCCCGCTCCCCCGTTACCCTGGGATTGGCCCAGCGGCCTCCACTACTAGAAATAGGCTTCGAGTAATGGAGAATCGATTGAGACCCTTTGTTCCACCTGGAATCAAATTGCAATTGCGCCTCAAGCTTCAGCTGTTTGTATTGTAATGAACAAGGAGGGCAAGCCTCATGCTGGCATTGGGAACAGGTGCAGGAGATAGAAACCTGGAGTTTTAGGCGCCAGTCTAGGCTTTGTTGGTCATTGGTGATGTGAACCAGAGTCAGTGACAGGACCTACCTGAGCCCAAAGATTCGTGGTAGTGGTGGTGGTGGTGTTGTGAGGGATAAACATGGATGTAGAAGGAAAGACTTGGAGAAAATGCATGAGTGTACACCAAAAAGTTCTAGGAAAAATGTAAATTAAAAGATAAGTTTGGGGAGCCTGTTCGGTGCGTTGAAAGCCTGCCCATTGGAATGCCTGGTTCCAGTCCTGGTTACTCGGATTCTGATCCAGCTCCCTGCTAACTCTGGGAGGCAGCGGAGGATGGTTCAGGTACTTGGGCCCCTGCCACCCACAGGGAGGACCCAGATGGGAGTTTGGGCTCCTGGCTTCAGCCTGCTCAGCCGTGGCTAATACTGACATTTGGAGAATGATCAGCGCATGGAGGATTCTCTCTCTCTCTCTCTCTCTCTCTCTCTCTCTGGCTCCTTGCTTTGGATTGGCATAGCTCCGTGAACCAGCGGATGGAAGACCCCCCCCCCCCCCGCCTTTCAAATAAAATGACAAAAAAAATTGAAAAAAGAAAGTTAGCACCTCTTGACTGAGAAAAATTAGCAAAACAGTTTATCTTGGTGCAGAGTTTTTGCAATTCACATAATACCAGGGGTCCTTAAAACACTCACGGAAAATGTGTATTCTGAAAACATGACACATGGGTTTTTAGAAAATTGCACCCAAATAAGCTTGTGTATGAATTCCATTGCTTTTCCATGGATGTTTTGAAGCATCCTCACGGAGGCCGTGCAGATGTTACTGAAGTTCAGTGGGACCTGGAGTCTTCTCTGGGGTCAGGTGAACGGAAATCCTGATGCCTTTTTTAGCCTCAGTTTCTCCATCCATAAAATGGGAAGATCCTCATAACCACCCTATGGTTCTTCCAGAAGCTCATGAAAATGGCATTATAAGAAGTTTGGCTCAAGAGAGTTTTGAAATTCATTTTTTTAAAAATAAAATACATTATCCATGACTATTTTGAGAATCCCTCACGTGTGTGGATTTCAAAGACTTTTTGCCCCCAAATGCATTGATTTTGAGGTCCTCTAGGCCTGCCAGGGGCCTTCCCTCCATGCCCAGGGCGAATGGTAGCAAGAGCTCCCTGAATGTTACTATGAATGGATAATGTTGCCAGTGACTATAGAGCTACAGAGGGCCTGCAGGGGGAGCTGACACCTCCGGGGGTTACAAACCACATCTGACAAAGAATCAAAGGCTGATCTTAGCCGACAGCAGGAGGGCCTCTGAAAAGCGACCCCGCCTCCATCATGGACTGGAATCCCTGACACCTTTGCTTCCTTCCTTGGGGTGCAGAGAAAATGGTTACCCCGAGCCATAACTGTGCCAGCACCTTGGCAGGATCAGCACTGCCCCTCCCCCCCAGAGCTAAAGATGCTCTTAGAAAATCCTCGAAGGCAAACCTCCAAGACTCTGCCTTCATCTTCTGCTGACAGTCGGTCCTAGGTCCCGGCTTCCCTGTTCCCTGCCGTTCCCTGCCTGCCGTCTGTTTGAAGGCAGCTCTGTGGGGGTGCCGAGGAGGCATTGATCACACCCTGCAGAAGCCATCCATTATGGATGAACCATCCAAGGCCTCGCCGTACCATGGGCTGTTGCAGCACCCCTGTGGGTGGTACCAGCCCAGCCCCATTCTCTCCAGACCGAGGAGGGCTGTCCCCACTTCCCCACCTCCCCTACTGTCTCTGCCGCTGGCCCTCCTTAGTAGGCTGGATCCAGGTCCTTCTCAGATTTCCAGTGGTGCTTATTTAAACACACACACACACACACACACTTTCTGAAGCTTGGTCCCCAAGCCCACTGATTCAACCTCTCGTGGGGCAAGGCCTGGGAATCTGCATTGACTATACTTCCCCGATTGATTCTGGTGCTCGGTGAAGTTCAGGCAGATCTGTCCCAGCAATAGTTCTCACACTGACGTGCACAAGTGTCCCCGAGGGGCTTGTGTTACCATGCAGATTCTGATCTGGCAGGTCGGAATGGGGTGCGAGACTTTGCATTTCTAACAAGCATCCAGGCGATGCCTATGCTGCAGGTGCATGGACCAGGCTGAAGTCCCAGAGACCAGAGGAAGGGAGAGAGGAGCCGTGAGGAGACACCACGCCTTGCTAACTTGGGTCCTCATTAAGGGGCAGCTGCCCACAGATCCTGCAGGTGGATGGACTGGAACTGGGGTCTGCGTTGCAAGCCCCTCCCATTGCAGGCAATCTGATTTGGCAGAGGAGTCACCCATGGCCTTTCCCGCTCGCAGGTTTTCCTCAAGGCAGGCGTGGTCTCCAGGCTGGAGAAGCAGCGGGAGAAGCTGGTGTCTCAGAGCATCGTCCTCTTCCAGGCGGCTTGCAAGGGCTTCCTGTCTCGCCAGGAATTCAAGAAGCTGAAGGTACTGCTCGGGGTTCGCCTGCAGGTTCTGGGCCAGCGGGTCTGGGGTGGGCACGCAGGCTCACGCATCTCCCGCGATGATGTCAGTACTACCGATCCAGGCACTTGATCTGGGTAGCGAGACCCTTTGCGAGGGGCACTGTGCAAGAGTCAAGATGTTTCCTAAGCCCACAGCCAGGCTGCAAGGGACCAAATCCCAACTCTGCCATGGAGAAGCTGGGTGACACTGGGCAAGTGACTTCTCTGTGCCTCAGTTTCTCCATCTGTAGAATGGGGATAATAACGACACCGCCCTTCCCAGGGCTAGGATGAGGACTGGGTTAACATGGGTCAGGGTGTTGTCTTAGCTCTGCATCACCTGTTTATGCATTGGCTGTCGCCATGGTAATGAAAAGACAGCACCTCCTAGCCTGCCTGTCAGCATGGTTCCCACCTGCACCTGACAGAGATGAGTTGGGTCAGCACTTCTCAACGTGCGGTCCCCAGCCCAGCCGCCTCAGCAGACCTGGGCATTTGTCAGAAATGCATGTGCCCAGGGCCTGTGCCCAGGTTTTCTGAATCAGAGCCTGCTGTTTCCATAGCCCTCCATAGGACTCTGAAATGCACCCGGGTTTGAGAAGCGTGGGGTTCCTGTTGAAATATGCTTGCAAAGTCTGGCTTTGCTAACAGTGGCGTCCTGGACATTGTTTCCTGTGGGCAGGTGCAAATGTTTCCAAGGAGAGTTTTTGCCTGGCAGAATCCCCACCTAAGATGTTTCCCCATCAGTCAGTATTTTCTATGCCTTGTCCCATTATTGTCACTTGGCCAAGCAAGACTGAAGCCCAGCAGAGAGCCTGGTGCAGAGAGTCCAACTCCACAAATGGAAGGGTTTTTTTGGGGTGGGAAAAAAAAAGGTCCTCCAGTTGTTCCCCCTGGGACTGAAGCGCACGGGCTCCACCCTGGGCCACATTCTGCCTCCTCTGCTCCCCCCACCCCCAGCCCGGAAAGGAAGGAGCCACTCACGCTTGCCTTTTGCTCCTGCAGATTCGCCGGCTGGCAGCAAGGAGCATCCAGAGGAACATGGCTGTGTTCCTGGCCGTCAAGGACTGGCCGTGGTGGCGGCTCCTCGGCTCCCTCCGGCCGCTGCTGAGTTCCAGCATCGGGAGTGAGCAGCTCAGAGCCAAGGAGGTCGGTCCGTGCAGCAGGCAGGGCCTGGGGCCCGGGATGGGGTAGGGGGGAAGCGGGGAGGGTCGGTTTCCTCCCCTCCCCCATCTTGGTGCCTTCACCAAGGCACCAGGGCCTGCACCCCCGGGGGGATCCTTGATGGTGGAACACTGGGCCCAGCAGCCCTGGACGCCCCCTGCTGGATGTCCCCTGAGTCCCGCCGCCCCCCCGGGTGAGGGGTGTAGACACGCTCTGACCACCCGGCGGGCCACAGGAGCACTTATTGCTCAGCCAGAGAGACCCGGCGGTGCCATCTTTGAGTCTTGAGCTTTCTTACGCTCCCTTCCTGCTACCATTCTCATTGGTTATGAGTTGTTGCTTCCTGTTGTTTCATTCTTACAAAAGTCGGCAAACACATGCGCGCACACACACACACACACTCTTCATTTCTTTCTTGCACAAAAAGCCAACTACCATCCAAGTGGAGCTCATCTCAGCTGAAGAATCCCAACCAGTGAAGTGCACGCAAATATTCCCAAGTGCCCAAAACTCCACATTCTCAAGCACTTTCTGCCCCCAGACGTTTCTGATGAGGGAGACTCAGTCTGTATCTACTCTCCTTCACCTTGCATCTCCCGAGAATCCCTCCAGGGTTCGATTTTTAGGGCGCTCCTCCTCGTTCCCTTCTTGTAGCTGCAAAGTAGTCCTTCAGAGGTCAATGCCGGGGCTCGGTCCACCAGCCTGCTGCAGCCGGGCACAGGCACTGCCCCTAACGGTGATGCCCCAGGCTGCGTGTTGAGCCAGAAAGTGAAAGCCTGGGTGGGTGGTTGGCGGGTGTGGACGTGCTGAGCATGCGCAGTGGGCTCTTTCTACGCACTACGTGGGGCCTCGGAGTGAGTAGAGACGCTAAGCAGCAGCGAGGGCAGAAGGCACTCGCGGGACCTTCAGTTTCGGACCTCACCACAAGCGGGCAAGTGGATCAGCCGCCCCGTTCCCCAGCCACCCTGCTTTTTATTTAATTCTATTTTAATTGGCAGATACTCACTGTGTTTCTTTATGGGGTACGGTATGGTATTTCAGAATATGAGGATTCTTCAACCAGTTCAGGGGAGAACGGAGATGAGCTTGCTTCGGTGCAAAAATGTTTGAAATCCATGCGTAGTGATGCTCGTTGCCCTTGCACTTTCAGGAGACCCTCCCCCCCCCCATATGTTTTCAGTGCGGGGTGATTAAGCCAAGCTGGTTAACAGATCCGTCACCTCACAGACTTAGGCTTCCTATGTGTGCAGTAAAAATGTTTAAAAGCCAACCCTTCCAGCAATGGTGAAATATACAACACGTTATCATTCAGTCACCACCCTGTGCCTTGTGCGCTAAGTCCCTAATACGTCTTCCTCCTAAATCAAGCTTTCTTTTTTCTTTTCTTTTTTAAATTATTTTTATTTATTTATTTGAGAGGTAGAGTTAGGTACAGTGAGAGAGAGAGAGAGAGGTCTTCCATCCACTGGTTCACTCCCCAGATGGCTACAATGGCCAGAGATGAGCCGATCCAAAGCCAGGAGCCTGGAGCTTCTTCCAGGTCTCCCACACAGGTGAAGGGGCCCAAGCACTTGGGCCATCTTCTACTGCTTCCCCAGGCACATTATTAGGGAGCTGGGGCAGGAATGGAGCAGCTGGGACTCAAACTGGCGCCCATATGGGATGCTGGCGCTGCAGGTGGAGGGTTAACCCACCGTGCCACACTCCTGGCCCCTAACTCAAGCTTTCTATCCTCCAATCACTCTCACCACAAGGGCATCACATACTTCTGGTCCAGAATGGCCTCTGTTTAGCTGTTTGCTTTTTGTAGGAGGAGCTCACGGCGCTGAGACACAAGCTAGAAAAGTCGGAGAAGTTGCGGAATGAACTGCGGCAGAATACAGATGTGCTTGAGAGCAAGGTATTCCCATCCCTCTGCGTGGGTCCGTGTGTGTGTAAGGTCCGTTGAGGGGACAATGACGGTGTTCCTGCCCCTGTGCTAACTGCTTTGCAAAGATCCTTAAAATAACCTGTGGGTCACATGCTGTCATCAGACCCAACTTACAGAGGGAGAAATCGAGTCCCCAGGAAAAGAAATATCTCCTCAAGGCCACACAACCAGCAACCCACGCCATGTGGCTTCAAAGGGAAATTTTCCTTTTTAAAGATGTTTTTATTTATTTGAAAGAGTTACAGAGAGAGCGAGAGAGTGAGAGAGAGCGCTCCCATCTGCTGGTTTACTTCTCCAGATGGTGGCAAGAGTGGACCAGGCCAAACCAGGAACCAGGAGCTTCATCCAGGTCCCCAACATGGGTGCAGGGACCCACACACTTGGGCCATCTTCTTCTGCTTTCCCAGGCACATTAGCAGGGAGCTGGGTCGGAAGTGGGGCAGCCAGGACTCGAACTGGTACCTGTATGGGATGTTGGTACTGCAGATAGTGGCTTTACCTGCTTCACCACAATGCTGGCCCTGGGGAAATTTTCTTAAAGAAGTCACAAAAGCACCAACCATAGGGGGGAAATGATAAATTTGACTATACTGTAATAATAAGCTGTTGATCTAAGCATAAAACAAAGACACTTATGTATTTGGAGTTGAAATTTGCAACATATACACTTGAGAGTCTTCAGAATATGGGAAGAACCTCCTCAAATCAGCTGGGAGAGACACTCCAACAGAAAATAACTGTGGGCCAAAAACATGGAGAGGCGCTTCCCAAGAAGGGGGTGTGATCTGAGAGTACAAGTGTTCAATGATTCAAGTGACCATGAACTCGTGAAAAGATGCCCAGCCCAGCTGGTGATTGAGAAATGCAAATCAACACCACTCCAGGTACCGTTTCACACCTGAGATCGGCAAAGCGTGATGCAGCCAAGTGTTGGCCAGGCTGTGTGGCAGCGGGGACTTACCCGCTGCTGGTGGGAGTGTGAATTGATGCCACCACCCTTGAACAATTCACCACTGTCAATGAGAGTTGGTGGTGCCCGCGCCCTGTGCCCGGCAGTTCTGTTTCAAGGTTAATGAGAGGGGGTCTTCCAACAGTTCGTGGAAGATGCATACTGGGAAAAAAATAATGCATGGGCATCAAAATTTGTTTTACAGCAAAATATAGTTATGTTTTAATTTCACTTCCCATGAACTTTAAAACAATTATTTACTTGAAAGTCAGGGTTACAGAGAGAAAAGGAGAAAGCGAGAGAAAGCGAGAGAGAGAGAGAGAGAGAGAGAGAGAGAGAGAATGAATATCTTCCATCACTGGTTCTCTTCCCAGATGATTGCAATGGCTAGGGCTGGACCAGGCTGAAGCTAGCAGCCAAGAGCTTCTTCCGGGTCTCCCACATGGGTAGCAGGGGCCCAAGGACTTGGGCCATCTTCTGCTGCTTTCCAGGCCATTAGCGGGGAGCTGGATTGGAAGTGGAGCAGCTGGAACATGAACCGATACCCATTTGGGATGGCAGTGTCGCAGACAGCGGCTTTACCTGTTACGCCAGGATGCCATTCCCTTCCATGAACCTCTAAGAGATTTATTTATTAGAGAAGGGGAGAGAGAGACAGAGAGACAGAGATGGGGAGGCAAAGTGGGAGAGAGTGATAGACAATTGTAGAGAACTCCCAAGTTCAGTGCAGTGCCCAAGTGCCCACCATGGCTGGGGCTGGGTCAAGACCAAAGGTTCAAGCTGGAACTCATTGCAAGTCTCCCCTGCAGCTGGTAGGAACCCGGTTCCTTGAACCATCACCTGCTCATCTCCAGGATCTGCACAGGCAGGAATGCTGGAGTCGGGGGCCTGAGCTGGGAAGAGAACCCAGGCGCACCGATGTGGCATGCAGGCAGCTGTGGGGCTGACTCCCAGCCCTCCGTGAGCTTCTGGACGTCCTTTGTACTATGGTGATCCACGTGCATAGGAGAAGACAAGTGCGCGGCAGCCCCATTTGTCATACAGAAGGCGTGCACACGCCCAAATGAGGCTATCAATAGGAGAACAGATGAACTCATTTTGTTACATTAAAAACCGAGCTCCTCAAAGTGAAACTGAATGGAGCAGCAAGTGAATGATGGCCCCCAGGCCAAATCCAATCCAGGGCTCGCTTCTGTAAACACCGTTTTCCTGGCGCACAGCCGCGCCCGTTTGTTTCCGGGCGGTCTGCCGCTGCTTTCGGCTCCAGTGGCAGGGCTCAGCTGTTGTGCCGGAATCCGCTGACCCTGCTGTGTGGCCTGCGAGGGCTGCCACGTTCACTTCCTGGACCTTCGCGGAAAAACCTCCTGACCCTTCAAGAGAGACACCTACAACAATGTGGATCATGGTCACAATGTGCTGTAAAGGAAAGTGGTCGCCAATGGATATCTGAAGCCACAGAGCTTGCTGAATCTCACACACACACGCACACACACACACACACACCCCAGGTCATCCTGAATCTCTCTCTCTCTCACACACACATACACCCTAGATCATCCTGAATCTCAAACACACACACACACACACACACACCCCAGGTCATCCTGAATCTCCAGTTCACACACACACACACACACACACCCCAGATCATCCTGAATCTCACACACACACACACACACACAAACCCAGATCATCCTAAATCTCTCTCTCACACACACACACACACTCACCCCAGATCATCCTGAATCTCATACTCTCTCTCTCTCTCTCACACACACACACACCCACCTGTGGTAGGGCTTACGTTATAAGTTCGGCTCAGTAAGAGATTAGTAATAACTAATAAGGAAGCCTACCAGGAATACCAGGAATAACAAGATACTGTTAGCGACAGTGCTGTGAATGGCACTTCTCTCCCCAGAATATCTTAGTGCACTGTGCTCACCCTCCTTGTGGTATGAGATGATCCGGTGCCTATGTGAGGAGAGGGAGGAAGGAAGTGAAGGCTCTGTGATACAGCACAAGGCTACTCTGTGAGAGTTACCTGGATAAATCATTGCGTTACTACAATAGGCAACCTGATAGCCATGGAGTCACCCACTGCTTACGGGCTGGATCTAGGGGACAAAGGGCCAAGTCAGTCCCAGGCAGGACGGAGCAGGCTCGTGTGAAATCCCAATGCTGCTCAGACCAGTGTTCAGTCGAGAACTTACAGATTGTCTGTTTGTAGTTTTCCATTGATATTCTCAGACCATGCACCGTTGCCTACAGATCCATACAGCTGAAGTCGTGGAAAGTGAAACCGTGGATCACCGAATCTAAAATATGACACCAGACATATTAAGTTTCTAAATTTACAGGCTGTTGCTCTGCATAGAGTTGGGGCATATGTCTCTATAGTTACGGGGTTAAAGTTATCTATGGATAATAACACCAAATTCAGGGTAGTGGTTACCTGTGGAGAGGGGCGAATGGTTGGGGCAGGTTCTGTTGGGATTGTGTGACTGTGCTGCTGGGGTATTGTTGCTGATTTTTTTTTTTCTTGAGTGTAGAGTTTATGGGTAGGTGGGTGAGGGAGGGATGAGGACATGAGCCAGACACTTCCTGCCCCCAGGGAAGGCTGCTGCCAATGACAGAGGAAATCGTCAGCTCCTAAGTGGTTTTATACCCTCTATCATGGTGCATGTCAGGGAGCTCTGGGTAGACCAAGGAGGAGCTGTTGGAGGGGACTCTGCTGCAGCCCCACTTCAACTTTTCAGGATTGGAGTAAGAGATAGATGGAGATAGGACACTGCCATCTATTGGTTCACCTCCCAAATGCCTGTAACAGCCAGAAGGCTGGAACTGATAGCTAGGGATACAATCCAAGGCTCCCACATGGATGGCAGAAGCCCAGTCACTGGGAGGTCACTGCCGCCTCCCAGGGTGCACATTGGCAGGAAACTGGAGTTAGGAGCAGAGCTGAGAACTGTACCCCATAACTCTGGCATGGGACATGGGTGTCCCAACCAGCATCTAACTCCTAGGCCAAACACCCACCCCCAAACTAGAACTTTCTAGAGCCAGGAAGATCTGGTGTTGTAATTACTGATGCCATTGGTTGTTTTTGTTGATGGATGAGTTAATGATGAAACCAACAGAACTTGGCCTTCTTGTCCTGTTGGCAGTCCTGGGTGGAGCTGGCTGGCTCCTGTGGGGACGCAGAGTGAAATTTGAGAAGGGATTATCTCTTTGCCACGTGATCCCCTTGAGATTGTGGTGGTCCTCTCCAGCAAGGGTTCTCTGTCTGCTTAACCCATGTCTGCTCCTGCAGCCACATTAAGGTGTCAGCTACGGAATCGGCCCTGGAAGAGAAAGCAGGGGCTGAATGGGTACCGAAGCAACACAAGTTGGAGGATCTGGGCTGAGGCTGCAGCCCTGTTGTGGAACAGACCGTAAGGAGGAGAGGGACTGACAGTTAGCAGCCCCACGTCTAGTTCTCGTCCCCAACGCTGCCTAACCTCCCTTGATGGAAGCAGCAATGGGTAGAATAGCAGAGTGAGAACCCAGAGATGTGGGAGTTGGCTGGGACTAGCCCTGTGGAGATTTCTGCCGGCTGAGCTGTCATTTGATGCAGTCTTTCATCTTGAGCTGTGAGGTCAGACCTGGAATCTGGGAGGCACTGGCAGTGCAGGAAGATTCGCAGGCATGTGATGAACGAATGTCCTTAGTATCTGGGGCGAATGACATTAGCTCGGGGACACTTGGGGAAGGAAGGGAGGTCGCTCAGGCTTCTGAGACTTGAGCTAAGCAAGCCCATGTCAACCCCTACGGAAGACACTGCCCAGGCTCTTTGCATCTTTGTTTGTATCACACGTGGTTACAAACAGAGGTCTGGGACCCTGAAAAAACTGACTTAAAAGCAGAGAAAGAGCAAAGGGAAATAAGAGCTGAAGAATAAGAGAGAAAATGCAAATCCACCACCCGCTGCCGGCAGGCATCACTGCCTTTGCAAGTGCTGTGCCCTCTGCCTGGGACACGCCCCTCCTGTCTAGTCACCTGGTTAACATCCCTGCACCCCCTCTTTCTGCAGGAGCCCCTCTTTGATGCTACAAAGATGTGTTGGAGCCTACAGGTGTGGCCACAAGCCCTGTGCTTGCCCTCGTGGCATTGACTGATGACTTAATAATTATTTTTCAAACATTTTATTTTAGATACAGAGATGTCCCATCCACTGGCTCATTCTCCAAATGCCTGCAGTTTTGCCGATTGTACAGTAGTACCATGTTGTCCTTTTGTTCTTAGGATTTATTTGAAACATAGAGTGAAAGATACGGAGAGCTAGAGAGGTCTTCCTTCTGCTAGTTCATTCCTCAGATGATCACAAGGGCTAGGGCTGGGCCAGGCCAAAGCTAGGAGCCAGGAGCTCCATCTGAATCTCCCAGGTAGATGCAGGGACCCAAACACTTGGGGTATCTTCAGTTACTTTCCCAGGCACGTTAGCAGGGAGCAGGATCAGAAGTGGAGCAGCTAGGACTGAAACCAGTGCTAATACTGGCTCCTAACATTGTCATTTTAATATGGGCTTGTCCACTTTTTTTTTTTGCTAATTGGTTATGCTGTTTGACAAAGTAGTCTTTCAGGTCCTTTTTAAATTATTTGTTTGAGAGAGAGAGAGAGAGAGAGAGAGAGAGAGAGAGAGATCAATCGACCCCATCTGCTGGTTCACTTCCCAGATGCCCACAATGGCAGGTGCTGGACTGGGACTGAAGAACTCAACCCAGGTCTCCCATGGGGAAGGCAGGAGCTCAATGGCTCAAGCCATCATCAGTGCCTCTCAGGGTCTGCATTGGCAGGAAGCTAGAGTCAGGAGCTAGAGATGAGCATGAAACCCAGGTCCTGTGATACGGAACGAGGGCATCCTAACAGGTGTTTTGATTGCTAGGCCACTCACTCCCCCCCAACCCCCTGCTGAAGTGGAAGTGGTCCGGATGCATGGGGGTCTTGCTGCTTTGGAGCCATGCTTTCTGTGCTGGAAAGTGTCCAAATCCTTTGCAGGATTTTTTAGCAAACAGATTGCTATTCTCGGGCCTCACGTTCTGAGTCTGCAGGCTTGGGGTGCCCCGGAGGCTCTGTGTTCCTAGCAGAGTCTGGCAAAATGCTGCAGCTACTGGTCTGGAGATCACACTTTGAGTCAGGAGGTCACAGAAGGGGTAGAAGGTATCTGTTCCCTGTGGCTCTACTTTCTTAGATGGGAGGTGCTGGCAACAGTTGGGGATTGGATCCCCCTCAGGGCAATGCATCCCAAAGACACCCCTGCTCCGTTCCCTGCTCTGTTCGTGGCCTCTGCACTGCCCCCCCCCCCGCCCCCTCCCCAGTCTCAGTAGGAGGAAGTCAGTTATGGAATCCTGTTGTGTCTCGTCAAGCTCGGTGTGACTAGGCTTATTAAAAAGACAACATTATTGCAAAATGATTTAAGTGCTTCATTTGGGAAAGAGTGGTGGAGGAGATGAGGAACCTCCGGGAAGGTGACTATAAATATTCTTCAAGCGTGCAAAATCTGCCTGGGTGCAAAGTAGGATTTTTTTTTTTATTTTTACAGGAAAGCAATGCTGTAGCTGCTTGCAGGAAATACCTATAAAGCAAGAGGAGCACACGGGAGCATAGGACAGGGTGGAGGGTGGCGTGTGGCGTCTCATTCCTGCTGTGGAATGTGTTCTGGGTGCTCCCCAAGATGGCATTCATGGCCCAGGGTTGAGGTCCATGCACTCGAGATTTCTGGCTTCATTTGCCAGAGAGGTTTCTCTATTTGGTAAAGAAATTGTGTGTGTGTGTGTGTGTGTGTAGGCGGGGTGGGGATCTACCAGGATCCAGCAGGAGATTTAGGTCAGAAAGTCCACTCGCAGAGCATCAGGGGAGTTTGGTCATGAGGGGTCTGAGTGTGGTTATGGTTTATCTTTAAGGTACAAGTGGACGTGATTGGCCAGGGTCAGGTTGTCCATTGGTGAGGGAGTCCAGACCCCATCCCAGGCTTTGGGACTCCTAATCCACACTCCCCTGTGAGTCTATTTGTAATCCATTCACTTCCTATCTGGTTTAGGATACAGTGTAGCTTAGGTGTTACTTTGTAGCACCTGTCTCCTTCCAATGGACAGCTAATGCAGAGGCCCTGCGAATAGCGTAGGCATGTTCACAAACGACCCCAGTGGGGCTAGCTGGGGCCCTCAGAGAAACGTATGTCAGCAATGTTTTTTCTGTGTGCCTCGGTTTCCCCATACAAAAGCCAGAACCACAGTCTGTTCCCTCTCTACTGTGCAACACCAGTGAAGATGCTGGGAACTCTAAAAGATAAGGAAGTAGTCCAGAGACCTGACCTTGTATGAGGACATTGCAAAAAGTTCCTGGAAAGTGCTTATTATTTAAAAAAAAAAGCGTGAATTTCAAAAAAGCAATTTGTACCAAAAGAAACTTTTAATTCCATGAACTTTTTTTGAGAGGTAATGAGACAGAGGGAGAGAGACAGAAAGAGAGCTCTCATCTACTGGTTAATTCCCCAGATGCCTGCAGAGGGCCAGGCTGGGCCAAGCTAAAGCTGGGAGCTGGCAATTCAATCCAGGTCTCCTGGCAGGGATCTAACTACTTGAGCCATCACCTGTCATCTCCCAAGGTGTACATTAGAAAGCTGGAATCAGGAATGGAGCTGGGACTCAAACCCAGGCACTCTGATGCAATTTTTAAAAAAGATTTATTTATTTATTTGAAAGGCAGAGTTACAGAGAGGCAGAGAGAGAGAGAGAGAGAGAGAGAGAGAGAGAGAGAGAGAGAGAGAGAGAGGTTTTCCATCCACTGGTTCACTCCCCAGATGGCCACAACGGCTGGGGCTGTGCCAATCTGAAGCCAGGAGCCAGGAGCTTCTTCTGGGTCTCCCACATGGGTGCAGGGTCCCAAGCACTTGGGCCATCTTCCAATGCTTTCCCAGGCCGTTAGCAGAGAGCTGGATCTGAAGTGGAGCAGCTGGGATTCAAACTGGTGCCCATATGGGATGCCGGCCCTGCAGGTGGCAGCTTTACCCACTATGCCACAGTGCCGGCCCCTCTGATGCAATCTTAACTGCTGGACCTAACACCTGCTTCTCCACCAACTTCTTTGGAGTCTCCTCCTGTATCTGATGTGGAGGAAGAGAGTGGAGCTGCTCTGATTCAGACAACTGACTTTGTACCCTTTGGGCTCCAGGGTGGGTGGCAAAATTCTTCAAGGCTCTGAGCCTCTTTCTTATGTCAGCAAAATGATGATGGGAACAGTAACTTCCTCTTCAGAAGGCTGTGTGAGGATGTGCAGGTCAAATAGTTGCCTGTGCTACCACAAGCCTTGTCACCATTGTTGCACACCCACTCCCTACCTCCACCCCCACAAGCATCCTCTCCCGATGGACTGAATTCCTCAAAGACAATGCATCTTAGACCTTTCTTACCCCTCAGTGTCTAGCACAAAGTGTGCAGTGCAAATGCGATGAGCGAATGGCCTCATGCTGAATCTAATTACAAAAGCAACATTTAGTGAGAGATACTTCTGCTGCTGCTGTGATTAAGTCCTTGACCTGCATTACCTCATTCTAGCTTTAAATCCGACTGTGGAAAAGGGGCTTTTAACCCCATGCTGTAGACGAGGAAAGTGAAGCCCGAAGAGGTGCAGTGATTTATCCAATATCGTATAGCAGGTGCATGACAGGGCTGGAATCTGAACCCAGGTCTGGCTGACTCCATACAGGCTGTGATGGAAGAGGGAGCGTCCACTCAGGCTGGGAGTGGGGTCCAAGGGGGCTTCTCAGCAGAGGTGTCTTGTAAGTAGCTGGGTGACAAGGTGGGTGAGGGGCACATTCCAGGTGGAATGCACAGAAGGGGAGGGGTCTGGCCTGGCAGGTGCAGCCCTGGTTATTAGAATGGCAGGTATTAGAATGGAGAGAGTGGCCACAGCTTTGAGCCAGGCCACAGGAATACATGAGAATCCTCTCAAAGGCTTGGACTCCACTCAGAGGGAAAGGCAGGACCAAGGATGTTCAAGATGAGGCTGGTGGGGGATGGGATTGCGAGGGATGGGGTTGGAAGTGTTATTTTCTTTTGGGGGACAAAGCACTTGGTGAGTGCTAGAGGCCATTGAAGTCCCCTTCTAAGGCTCCTGCTCTCGCTGTCTGCACGCTCCCTGGAGGAGTCCCGAGGCCAGGCAGTGATGTGTGCTCCTGGGACCCTTCTCCTACCATTCTTAAGAAAATGGTCCAATTTTTATAGACGGTCAGGGGCTGTGCAGCTCACCTCACTTCATTCCTGGATCTTCTCCTGCATGTATGAGTTTGTTCTACATGTGTTCTTTGAACCTCGGGAAGTTACGGATGAGGGCCTTGTGGCAACCGACTGGCTGGGGCCCTTGGTGAATGTTTCCACCCTGAGCCACAGTCTCCTCATCTGCACCCTGGGGACCGAATCAGTGCTCACCTCCCACCGCTGCACTGAGGCTTCCGTGGGTGAACCTGTGCCTAGTGCCAGGAAATTGCTCTCCATCTGTGGTCATGGTTACTATAGTTACCATCCATCATTGTTACTTAGTAGAAGGTGGTGTGTCCAGCTCGGACTCCTTCCTGGCAGAAAAATGTACAGGGTGGTGCCTGGGCTGGTGCATCCCTGGGGCAGCTTTGAGGTCTCCCACAAAGACAGAGATTTGTCCTCATGGTCGTGGCAGCTTGGGGCAGTCTCATGAGACTAAAGCCACGGCTTAATCTCCTTGACAAACAGCTCACAGGCCAGCTGGTGCAGCAGCTGGGCCAGCCCTTCATTTACTGATCTATTTTATTTTTCTTCTCATTGCTCAGGATGATGGGGATAGGAGTAGAAGGTCCATGGGCTCCACACAGGCTCCCTTTGGCCAACAGAGTAGAGAAGTCTGGATCTTGTCTGGCCTTAGATTCGTACCCTGCTGGCTGTTGCACTTCACCTCTCTGAGGTGCTTCCTGTTCTGTTCCAAAGGGACAATGGCTCCTGCCCTGCTGACCCTCCAGAGGCCCAGGGTCGGGGGACTGAGTCAGACAGGGGACTCAGGACACAGAGTGTTTGAGAGCCACAGGCTGGAGTCAGGCCACCTGGGCTGGACCAAGTCAGCTGCTTAGTAGCTACTACCCTCAGCAAATCATGTCAGTTCTTGATGCCTCAGATACCTGCTCTGTGGAAAGGAAGAACAAAAATTCTCCTTCTCAGGAGGTATCTGACGGGCTTCAAAGACGGCGACTTTCGCAGTGTCTTGTGCATTTCTGTCCTCGGTTCGATGTGTGTGAGTTCTCCCCTGAGGGTCACAGTGAGCCGATCCTTTTGGGGTAAATTGAAGAGGACCCTAGAGGAGTGAAAGATCCCTGTTGACGGTTGTCTATGGGTAGGATGCTTTTTGGGTTTGAGAATTTTCAATTTCTTTTCTTTTTTTTTTTAAATTTCTAATTGACCCAGTAAGGTATACATACTTCCGGGGTATGGTGTGACATCTCGATCCATGTAGACAAAGGAGTGATCAGGCCAGGGTAATTGGCATATATCCCAGCTCAGATGTTTACCACTTTGTTTGGTTGGGAGCCTCTAAGCTCCCCTCTGCTAGCTGTTTCGAGATATATGATGAACTGTTGTTGATTATAGTCGTGCTACTATGCTGTGGACCATGAGGTCAGCCCTCCTACTCCAGGGCACCCCTGTACACGGTCACCATCCTCTCTCTCCATCTCCTCCTCCCCCACATTCTTCCCAGGCTCTGCTGTGGGTTTGAGATTTATTGAATATAAAACACTGAAGACGGGGTCTGGCCAAGGCATGCAGGTACCCCTGTGGTTTACTTGTTTCCCCGGTTCTTCCATGGCTCCTGATAGGCAGGAATTGGCACACAGTAGGTGCTCACATAATGCTGCTGGATCTGTGAATGATCAGCCAGAGTGACAGCCCTGGGGACTCTCTCATATAATGTTCCTTCAATCCCTGTCGTCCCCTGCTCTCCGAAGCTGCAAATGATGCCAGTGCATGGGACATATGATTCCTCTTCGACTCCAGACAGAACGTGCTGGGCACTCATTCTTCAGAGCAGGCCCTGGGAGTCATTGTCCCTAAGTAGAAAGAGCGTTTCTGCTGATGTGGCCAAGAGGTGCCACATCATGTCCAAGGAGATTTTCAGAATAATTTCTAGTTAATTGATCCTTGAGTAATCTGCGAAGACCCTTCTGGGTTTGCAAATGAATCTTTCCCCCTTGTTAAATTGGTTTTCATTTTGCATCCCCTAACAGCTCTGGGCATGGTGCCCACTCCTCACCTCCAGGAAAAAGCCTCTGGGCTCCTCAAGGTGGGGACAGGGGCAGGTCAGGGGCTACTTGTCTGTGGAAAAGCTTTCTGTCATTCTCCCAATTTGAAAAGGCAAATTGTCCTTTGGGCTCCAGACTTCGGGTTCTGTAAAACTCAAAATTAATGCATTAAATTAATTTTCTTCTCCCCTTGCTCAGGCCAATTAGCACAAATTAAATTTCAGACTAATTGGCTGAGGCAGAGGCACCACAATCCTGGGGCTTGGGATGGATGCTGATTTCAGGGTTAGGGTGCCATCAGAGACTCCCTGGAGCATGCTGTCTGTGCTGTGTGGCCCTTGTGTGGTCCAGCTCAAGTGCCTTTGTGTAAGCGACCCTTAGCCGCCCAAAGCCAAGTGGGAGGCCACAGTCAGACAGAGAGCCTGGCGATTTCTGTTGTAGTCACTCTTGAACTTCATTGTGCATGAGGTTGAAATGTGAGTTCCTGGGCTCCTCTCAGAGATCTTGATCTGGGAGAGCTTAAGGTCCAGGTATTTTCACCGCAGTAACTATCCCAGCTCACTGCGAGGCAAGAGCATCCCCAGCAGACTTTAAAGACAACAGGGTGAAGAACAGCACAAGGCGGCTGTGTCCCAGAGGGGGCCGGGAGTACTCTGGGAGCACCCGTCCTTCCTAACTGGTGGCTGTTCCATGGATCCCATGGACCTGAGTTCAGGTCTTGGTTCTACCATCTCTTGTACTGACACAGAAGAATCCCCAAAGCCAGTGGGAGGCATGGCTATAGAACCGCCAACGTCGTGTCTGCTCATCCAACGTGCAGAAAGCCAGTCACTGACGCTGGTGAAAAGAGGAAGAGTTCATTGCAAAGCAAGGCGCTGGGCAGCTGTCACTTAATTTCTGGGCTCCCCAAGGAGTTAGGGGTGAAGGTTCTCACAGCTTGAAGTTGGGGCTGAGAGATACATGATCAGCTCATGTCCAGTTCCTGGTTGGTCTGCAGTGCCCATCGCTCTCCTCCGATTGGTCAGCGATGTTGCATTCTTTAGGGAATTTGGGGGGCTTCCCCCAAGTCTCCTCTTTGCTCTGTTTCTGCTGAAACCTGCAGTTGCCACTGTGGTCACCAAGTACAAGGCAGCTGGGCTGGAGGAGGGCAAGCGACAGAGTGTGGGAGGACAGAGCCGCCCCAGGGTTTGGAGCACCACTGGTTTTTTTGACTCTTTTTGGAGAGTATGTTTTTCTGATGATGAAAATGGTTAAAAATCAATGATGCAGAAATGCATCCAAGGAAATGGGAGTCCCTGGGTGCCCACACTTCCAGGGAAGAACCAGTCCGTCTTAGCGGTTTAGGAGGGCTCTATTCTATGCCCGCACACACAACAAGGATCAGGCCCATCGCGCTGTCCTGCCACTTGGCTTTTTCCCCCTTTGGGCAATAAATCTTGGGGATTTTTTGATTTCAGAACATACAGATCTGTAGCTGCTTTGCTTAAAGTTATTTTATTTAAAAGGTAGAAACACAGACACACACTAAACACACAGACACAGACACACACACACACAAACACAATCACCCATCATTGGTTCGATTCCCAAATACCTGAAACACCCAGGGCCAGGCCAGGCACTGTCAAGGAGCCAGGACTTCCATTTGGGTCTCTTGTGTACTTGAACTATCACCTGCCGCCTCCTAGTGTGCACACTATCAGGAAATGAGAGTGTTGAGTGGAGCTGGCACTTGAACCCAGGTGACCGTTAGGGATACAGGCATCCTAAGTGGCACCTTAACCACTGCACCAAATGTCTTCCCCTCATCTCTCTTAATTCTCACTGATAATACACAACCATGTGATTTCCAATGCAGAAACCTAATCTGTCATTCCTGGTCTTTTTTTTTTTTTTTGGCTTGTTTCACCTCCACTGGTTTGACAGCACTTTAAAAAGCAACTGACTTTTATTAATTCCTTCCAAATCATTCAACCCAGTTTTCATGGAAACTCCTTGTCTAGTCATATTTTGTAGGCTTATGTAATATCTTACTGAATATACAATTACAGTAAAAATACAACTGGCAAAAATAGGTTGGGAACAAACACACACACACACACTCACAGTTGGTATTGGATGTGTGTGGCTGCCACCTGGAAGGAGCAGATGGGCCAGGTGTGGCTGAGAACAGGCAGGTGCACCGGGCATCCATCAGGGGGAGAGTGTTGCTTGGTCTAGCAAGATAGAGCACTGGAAATTGTTTAAGAAGAACTTCCACCACAGTGGCTGTTTTGTAATTGACCACTGTGGGCCGGGGGGTGTGCTCAGCCTTCTCTCTCTTTGACTCCTCAAACAGTTCTGTAAGGCATGCCTCCCCGGTTAACACTGAGAACACTGACATTCAGACAGACATCCTGCCTGGTTGAACGTCACACAGCTAGTGAGCGAGTGTCGGACCAAGAACTGCACACCAGTGGGTTGCTTTCCCTTGACAGCCAGGGAGCTCCCGTGGAGTACACAGGGGGCGAGAGGGGTTGGTGGCCTTGCGAGTGACTTTTCTTTGGTCACTCCGTTCCCCCCACCCCCAGATTGCTGACTTGACCACGGAGCTTGCTGACGAGCGCTTCAAAGGCGACGTGGCCTGCCAGGTGCTGGAGAGCGAGCGGTCAGAGCGGCTGCAGGCCTCCCGGGAGCTCCAGGAGCTCAAGGTGAGTAGGCAGGGGTGGCCGGACAGGGTGGCCGGCTGGCAGTGGTCAGTGCTGCACTGCTGTGCCCACATCCGGGGTTAGTAAGGTGCACGGGTTGACTGAGTCCCATGCACAGGAGCCTGGGGGATGGGTGGGTCTTCCAGAGGCTTGGTTTTGGCTGTGCCATGGAGGCACCGTCCTTGGCTATGAAGTCGCTATGGTCTGGGATTGTGCAGAAGGTGGATACTTCCTGGCCTGGGAGGTGTTTTTGGATCACAACCGTGCAGGGGGCAGGCAGTCCCTGGCCGTGGAGGCACCATGGGTGCACCGAGGTCAGTGGCTCCATTGGTTTGCCCTCTGGCTGGGGACCTAATGGCAGATGATATTGTGGCAGCAGCATGTACAGGGGGGAGAGAGAGAGAGAGAGCGAGCATGAGAGAGTGCCCGCTGCAGGGCAGGAAGTCAGAGCAAGGGGGAGGGCCCAGGCTTACTCCTTTGACATCAGCTTTTCCCTAGGACTAACTTGGGAATTCCAGAAAGGCTCCCTTAATTCCTTCCCAAGGCGCAGCCTCGGTGACCTAAGAGGCCCCACCTCTGAATGTCACCGGACTGAAGACCAAGCTCTTGATACGGGGGCCCTTGGGGGACAAACTCAAAGCCCATCCCAACCGTAGCAGACCCGGAGCCCTGTCTTTCAGAGCAAGTATGAGCAAGTCCAGAAGAAGCTGGGAGAAGTGGAGAAGCAGTTGGAAGAAGCCCAGCAGAAAATCCAGTTGAGCGACTTGGAAATGAATCGGCCTGGAGGAGGTGAGCTGCCTGGAACTCGGGGGTTGGGCGCTGGGGGACGAGGTTGCTGTTTTATCTCCGTCATTCATTCAGGGATACCCCCTGAGCACTTACTGTGTGCGGGGTGTTGCGTTAGGGCCTGGGACTTTGGCAGAGCAAACAGGCGCAGCCCCTGTGTTCCGGGAGCTCCCAGTCTCATGGGACAGGCTGGAATGGAACAGGTGACCCAATGAGGGCTCAAATGAGAAGTTTATCATTGTGGCCGGAGCTGATTGTAATAATACCAGGGTGAAAAAAGCACGTCTGTGGGAAGGCACCTTCATACTTACACATTTTTAAATGTGAATGTGAGTGAGTCAGCTTGGAAGTTAAAAGTGAGACCAGTGAAATCGAATTTCTGGATTTGAACCCTGATCCCACCTTCGGATGAGTGGATTTGGGCCAAGCACTTGTTGTGTCTTGGTTTCTTCATCTTTCAGACGGAGGTGATAATAGATTCATAGAAGAAGGTACAGCCCTGCGGGTGGCACAGAGCACAAAACAGATACTAGCTGCTTTATTGTTTTACTACTATTAATGGTGAAATTGCTAACGTCCTCTTAACAACCAATAGGACACAAATGACTACCTTTCCAGTTTGAGAGCTGATAAAGTTGTGTCAGGCACTCAGCAGGCATTGAGTGATGAGAAGGTGCGAGAACTCTTACTCTCCGCCCGCAATGCACAGGCTCAGAAGTGCCCTTCTCCCGCAATTGCCCGAGGACACTTCTCTTACGGTTGGCTGGCATGGTGACATGGCTGTCAGCTTGCCACTGCGCCTCTCACTCTCCCCAGCCTAACAGAGCCAGGTGGAAAGGACGCCTAGTGTGTCAGCTTCCCTGCCATCACCCCTTCGGCATCCACAGAGAATGGATGCCCTTGAAATGTCGGGGGTACACCCAGAAGAAGGCAAACCAGGAGTGTGTGTGCGTATGTGTGAGTGTGTGTGTGTGTGTGTGTGGACAGTATCATTTCCCCAGCAGAGTCTCAGCCCCAGTTTCGTCCAGCTGAGATTCATGTCAAAAATTGTGCTCCCCAGTTTGTTTTCTATGGGAAGACTGGGGAGTGGCCAAAGGAAGGAGATATGTTTGGCTCCCAGGGACATTCATCACAATGCTAAATAGGCTCTCAGCTCTGGCTGCTCATTCCAGGAAGCCAACCCACAAATATTTTGTTTTTCATTATGAAAGTAATATGTACTCATTACAGAAAAATCTCTAAAATATGGGAAAGTTGAAAGAAGCAATAAAACACTTTAATCATATCCGCCACAATGGCACCACAGCCTCCTCTATGGATCGAGCTGGGGTATAAATTATAAAAAAATGTTTTTCCTTTATGCATGGCTAAATATTTAAAGAGAATCTCGTATGATATGCACCCAGTGCGGACTTGGACTCTGTGGGGGAGTACAGGAGAATTTTACTTGGG
Organism: Lepus europaeus; assembly: GCF_033115175.1. Taxonomy (NCBI): domain Eukaryota; kingdom Metazoa; phylum Chordata; class Mammalia; order Lagomorpha; family Leporidae; genus Lepus; species Lepus europaeus. The sequence goes on from NC_084849.1 coordinate 19,286,378, forward strand.
CTGTGCGCTCCAGAAACTTGGAATGCTAGCCTAGAGATCACGTGAACCCAGGAAGGCAGTGACCGGATGTAAGGGGCTGACTGACACCTGCTGATTGAGTGCCACCAGGGGTGGGGGGGGGGGCGCTGAGGAGGGCAGGACAGTTTCCTCACCTGGCCTGCTCGCGTTGCCCACTCGTGTCACTTGCTCCACAGCCTGGCCTGATGCAGAGCTCAGAACTGCCCCCTGCTGCTCCCTCTTGCTTTGCGGGCTGTGGTGCCTGCTGCTGTGAGACACTTTCCTAAGGGGACACGGGCTTCTGCTCCCCTAGTATTGTTTATTTTGATGGCAATTTGAACAAATGTTAACTCCTCAACTATTATGTCATTCTCTTAGATTAGTGATGTGGAAATTCCTATTGGGGTCATCTCTTCCAAGACCTTAACTGTATCCTCCATCCATTCATACAACCTCCTTTCATCGATTTATCCAGCTGTCAATCCACTCATCTGTCTATCCATCAGACATCCACCCATCCACCCACCATTCCTTCTGTTCACCCAACTGTCCACCCATTAATCCTCTACCCTGCCATCTACCCAACCATACACATCCATCCATCCACCTATCCAATGGGAATAGTTGAACACTTACTATATAGTAGGCATTGGAGTGTGTTCTGAAGGAACAATGATTAATGAGATAAATTTGTTGCCTTTATGAACTTGAGTCCTCTTTTGGATTTTCTTATAAGGTCTCTGATGATACTGGGGTGCAGCTGTATTTGTATTTTTTTTTCTACCACTAGATTATCTTGGAAGTAGATGGAAAGGTTTCTTACTCATTTCATTATCCTTTGTGTGTAGTTCAAACTCACATGCGCAATCAGTACTAGGAGGAATGGACACACAGATGCATGGACGAACAAGTAGATGGTCTCTCTCTATTTTTTGTAAAGATTTGTTTATTTGGCTGGTGCCACGGCTCACTAGGCTAATCCTCTGCCTGCGTCACCAGCACCCCAGGTTCTAGTCCCGGTTGGGGCGCTAGATTCTGTCCCGGCTGCTCCTCTTCCAGTCCAGCTCTCTGCTGTGGCCCGGGAGTGCAGTGGAGGATGGCCCAGGTGCTTGGGCCCTGCACCCGCATGGGAGACCAGGAGGAAGCACCTGGCTCCTGGTTTCAGATCGGTATAGCACGCTGGCCGCGGCGGCCACTTTGGGGGTGAACCAACAGAAAAAGGAAGACCTTTCTCTCTCTCTCTCTCTCTCACTGTCTAACTTTGCCTGTCCAAAAAAAAAAAAAAGATTTGTTTATTTATTTGAAAGGCAAGAGTTAGAGAGAGGCAGAGAGAGAGAGAGAGAGAGAGAGAGAGAGAGAAGTCTTCCACCCACTGGTTCACTCCCCAATGGCCAGGGTGGACCAGTACGAAGCCAGGAGCCAGGAGCTTCCTCCAGGTCTCCCACGTGGATGCAGGGGCCCAAGGACTTGGACCATCTTCCATTGCTTTCCCAGGCCATAGGAGAGCTGGATCGGAAGTGGAGCAGCTGGGACTCGAATCAGCGCCCATATGGGATGCCAGCACTGCAGGCGGTGGCTATACCTGCTATACCACAGCACTGGCCCTGATGGTCTCTATATTAACCTATCTACTTATGCAATGTTTTCTACAACTCCATTAACTAAAGAGGCATGATTCCATTATTTGTATTGCCAAAAAATAAAACGTAAGAAGCTAAAGGAGTCCACTTTATTCCACCAGATAATTTTAATCAAGTGAGCAAATGATTTTTTAAAACAAACCAGGATTATTTTTGCATGTATTAGATCCTTAAATTATTGCTAATTCATTTATTTGCTAATTCAACCAACAGTCAATTATTGTGTGAACCTTGCCACCCAACAAGGTTGACTAGAGGGATAATTCTTTTTTCCTGATTATTTTTCTGGTTTCATTAGGCAATGGTGAGCGTATATCAACAACTACAGAGAATCTTTTATGTGTAGGGAACACTTCTGGGTGTCACTGATGATGAAAATAGTTCCTTGGCCCTTAAGGATTATTATGGAATTGCCTTGGGAAAAGAAAGGCATGAGCACCCAAAGCTTGTACAGATAAATGGTATAAGGCCACCCCGTTCTAAGCCAGTATAGACAGTTGGGAGTAATCAGGACAGGCTGCCTGGAGGAAGTATTTTTTAAAAACTTGAACTGAAAGCAGTTTCTTAGTGTGAAACCCAGGGTTGAGGGCCAGGGACTCGCTGGGTACTGAGAAGTTGCATGCGGAGAGCCTCTCTCACTCTGGCGTCACGCTCACCTGTGCTCATACCCCGGCCTCCCTGGCTCTGTTCCACAGCAGACGAGTGGCAGATGCGCTTGGACTGCGCCCAGATGGAGAACGAGTTTCTCAGGAAGCGTCTCCAGCAGTGCGAGGAGAGGCTGGACTCCGAGCTGACAGCCAGGAAGGAGCTGGAGCAGAAGGTGAGAAGAGGGTGTGCACCTTCTGGGCCACAGAGAGCCGGGCGGTGGGCGGGTTCTGTCTCACTGTGAGTGAGCAGGGAGCCGGCCAATCCTGGGGCGGGAGCAGGAAGGCACCTGTTGCATCCACTCCTGTGGTGGATTACAAATCCTGCTTCCCGTGGGAAATGGAAAACGCCTTCCCGACCTGCGGGTCTGCTACCCAAGGAAAGGCTTCTCTGAAGAGCATCAACACCAGCTCTGGGGACCTGCATCCCACTCCATTCCGCACCGCACGGGCCTTGTGGGAATCACTTTCCATTTGGGGCTGAGATCATTGTAATATGCTCCTAAAATAATCGCTCCGTAGCCACTTCTGCTGCCTCTAATCTCTCACCTCGGCCAGGACAACGGCTCCCTGCGCTTGCCTCCACCGCCAGCCACACCGCAGCCAGGAGATCTTTCCGTGACTCCTCGCACGGTTCCCGATCCATCCTGATGACGCTGATCCTCGGGCTGGATTGTTCCCCTTGTGCGCTTTATGGATTTTGATTGTGAGCTCATCTCCAGCAGGTCCCGCTACCCCAGTGGCTGCAGAATTTCTTCATTGCAGGATGTTTCTTTCTTCCCCTCTTCTCTCATGGTGGATTTTTTCCTTGGTCTGTGTATGTTTAGCTATTTTATTATTATTATTATTATTATTATTATTGTGACTGGATCTCAAGCAGGAGATTTTAGCTTTCTTTCTATTTACTGGTTTGATGAGGAGGGAGGCTTCTGATGACAGAGTTGCAGGTGCAGCCCTGTAGAAGCAGCTCGATTGCACCTTCTATGGGTTCACCCGGAGATTTCTCTGTCACAGATCTTCACAGTGTGTGGAAAGAGTCCAGTAATGTCTTCACCCATGTGAGGCATAGACCTGGAGTTGTGATTCCCTAGGGCAGTGCTTTCTCCCTAAGCTAGAGCCAGGGGACCTCAGCTTTCTTCCCTCCTTCCAGGCCAGGGGGCAGGGTGCATGTTGTTCCTTCTGACGGACGTGCAGGCTCTTTGAATGGTGTGAGGATGGGAGAGCCTTTGTCTGTCTCTGCACCTGCCATGGGCTAGGGCCTTGTCTCCAACTCTTGTGCTGACCGCCGCCAGTGTGCTTCTTGCTTTGTGTCTCAGCATTCCTTCCTTCCTTCCTTCCTTCCTTCCTTCCTTCCTTCCTTCCTTCCTTCCTTCCTTCCTTCCTTCCTTCCTTCCTTTTTTAACAGGCAGAGTTAGACAGTGAGAGAGAGACAGAGAAAGGTCTTCCATTTTCCGTTGGTTCACCCCCCAAATGGCTGCTGCAGCTGGCGTGCTACGCCGATCCAAAACCAGGAGCCAGGTGCTTCCTCCTGGTCTCCCATGCGGGTGCAGGGCCCAAGCACTTGGGCCATCCTCCACTGCACTCCCAGGCCACAGCAGAGAGCTGGACTGGAAGAGGAGCAGCCAGGACAGAATCCGGCTCCCCAACTGGGACTAGAACCTGGGGTGCTGGCGCCGCAGGCGGAGGATTAGCCTAGTGAACCGCTGCGCCGGCCTGTGTCCCAGCGTTTCTGATAGCCTGGAGCTTCCCTTTCTTTCTTGTAGCCAAAGCTGTTACCCAAGCTGCATTGCAAATACAATGTAACTATGTAAAAAAGTACATTAGGCAGCATCAAAAATATACAATGTTATATGCATTTATTATGTATGAGGGCCTTTCCAACATTTTCTGGAAGAACAGAATTAAAAGCTAAATTTCAGGACTGCACTGTGGCACAGCAGGTTAAGCTGCTGCCTGAGGCACCAGCATCCCCTATGAGCGCTGGCTCAAGTCCCAGCTGCTCCGCTGCCCATCCCACTCCCTGCGGATGCGCCTGGGAAGACAGTGCGAGACGCTCCAAGTGCTTGGGCCCCTGGCACCCATGCGCGAGACCTGGGTGGCGTTCCAGGCTCCTGGCTTCAGCCTGGGACATCCCTGGCTGTTGCAACCATTTGGGGAATGAGGCAGTAGTTAGAAGACCTCTCTCTCTCTCTCTCTCTCTCTCTCTCTCTCTCTTTCTCTCTCTCCTTCTCTCGGTGTAGCTCTGACTTTCAAATAAACATTTTAGGCAAAAGCTTAGCTTATTTTGATGCAAAAATCATCTTGGCACTAATGCAGTGTTTGTCATCATAAGCATTTCCCACGAAGGTTCTGCAGCATGTTTGTGGAAAGTTCCCGTGATGTAAGTTTTTTTAGTGTGTGTATGAGTGTGTGTGTGTGTGTGTGTGTCAGGGTCTTCTTAGCCTTTCTAGATGAATGTGCTGGTAGCTTGACTCCTTTGCCTGTCTTCCATTGTCTCCGGCTATCCTGAATCTGCGTTCTGACAAGTCTGTCTTGATAAGCCTAACCAGTGGTGTGCTAATGGCTTTCGGAGAAGAAACGAGCCCCGATTTGTAGCATTTGCCAGTGTCTGTGGTGTTAACACCGCTCTCGGCCAGTTGCCGGCTGCCACCGTGGTGCCGCTGGCCGTCAAGCTTGGAAGAGCTGTGCGTGGCTGGCTCCCGTAAGTCAGCCGGGGCCGCTCAGCCTGGGCTGCCTTCCAGCCACACCGGCTGCTTTCGCACCTCTGGGCCTTTGCGTGCACTGTTGTTGCTTTGCAGGACACCCCCTTCCTCCTGCCGAGGTAGCCCCACCTGTTTTTAAAAAAATTTCCATTGTAATACTAACGTTAAGAGAACAGATTTAACGTAGTTCATGGGTGCCGTTCTAAGAGTGTAATGATCCTTTCCTTCATCCTCTGTTCTTAGGGTATCCACCCACAGGTCACTCCTTTTTATTATTTTTTTAAAGATTGATTTTTTTTTGAAAGTCAGAGTTATGGAGAGAAAGGGAGAGAGAAAGAGAGGGGGAGAGAGAGAGAAAGTGAGAGAGAGAGAGAGAGAGAGAGAGAGAGAGGTCTTCCATCTACTGGTTCACTCCACAAGTGGCTGCAATGGCCAGGCCTGTGCCAACCCTAAAGCATGAGCCAGGAGCTTCTTATGGGTTTCCCACATGGGTGGCAGAGGCCCAAGCACTTGGGCTATGTCTGCTATCATTCCCAGGTGTGTTAGCAGGGAGCTGGATGGAGAGTGGAGCAGCCAGAACACGAACCAGCACACACACAGGACACCAGCACTGCAGGCGATGGCTTTACCCGCCACACCACAATGCTGACCCCAGGTCACTCCCCTTAGAAAGTCTTGGCAGGCCTTTGCCGCGGCTCAACAGGCTAATCCTCCGCCTTGCGGCGCCGGCACACCGGGTTCTAGTCCAGGTCGGGGCACCGGATTCTGTCCCGGTTGCCCCTCTTCCAGGGCAGCTCTCTGCTGTGGCCAGGGAGTGCAGTGGAGGGTGGCCCAAGTCCTTGGGCCCTGCACCCCATGGGAGACCAGGAGAAGCACCTGGCTCCTGCCATCGGATCAGTGCGGTGCGCCGGCCGCAGCGCGTCTACCGCGGTGGCCATTGGAGGGTGAACCAATGGCAAAAGGAAGACCTTTCTCTCTGTCTCTCTCTCTCACTATCCACTCTGCCTGTCAAAAAAAAAAAAAAAGAAAAAGAAAGTCTTGGCAGATGTGGGCTGTGCCTGAATTGCTTCTCCCAGTACGAGCCTGAGCATGGTGTATTGTAATTGATCTTATTCTGCTGTAGGGTGGGGAGGGGAGGTGCTTGTTCTCCTGTCTCACTGATACATCCTCAACGTGCAAGATATGCAGAGGTGGGTGCAGGCGAGATCGCGGCAGGTTCTGCCAGCAGTGGAGGAGAGAGCTCGGTGGCCTCCATGGTGGCGGTGCTGGTTCAGTGGTTGCTTGCCAGATGGACATCCAGTTGTGAGTCTCCAGAGCTGTCCTGGGCTGTAGACGAACGCAGAAGCACAACCGCAAGGAAGCAGCCGGGTTCTTTCCCTAACAAATTATAAAGTCAGGTCAGCCTCCCCGAGGAAGGGGGATATTCATGCTACATTAAAAAGTAATAAAAGCTGCAACCTTTTCAGCGTGGTGGAATATAAGAAAACATCCCATTTGCCTTCAAATACTGAATCTAGAATTACAGGCTTCATTAACCCGGAGTTTTGCTTATTTAAAGCAATTCTTTAATGAGGCCATTTCTTCAAAGCCAGAATGCTGAGTTGCACTCTTCCCCACGTCTAAACTAGGGCACCCGGGAGGGTGTTTCCTGCGGGGGGTGCGGGAGGCTCTGCTCCCCTGGTTCTCGGAGGCTGCGCACTGTGCAGCCCAGCCAGGGCGCTATTTCCAGCTTTCACCCGAAAGGTGAGGCCCGTCTCGTGGGTTTCCTGCTCAGGTTTTCTAGGTGTGCCTTTCTATTGGCTCCGTGGCTCACCCTTCCTCACCTCCCTGGACTGATGCAGCTCAGTTATCTGGTGCCCAAGGGGATGTCGAATAGAGGCAGGGCAGATGGAGAGTCTGGTGCAGTGGGTAAAGCCTCCGCCTGTGGCACCAGCATCCCACACGGGCACTGGTTTGTGTTCTGGCTGCTCCTCCTCCAACCCAGCTCCCTGCTAATGCACCTGGGAAGGCAGTAGAGGATGGTCCAAGTGCTTGGGCCCCTGCACCCATGTGGGAGACCCAGAGGAAGCTCCTGGCTTTGCCTGGCCCAGCTATAGCCATTGTCGCTATTTGGGGAGTGAACCAGCAGATACAAGACCTTCTCTCTCTCTCTCTCTCTCTCTCTCTCTCTCTCTCTCTCTCTCTCTCCCTCCCTCCCTCTCTCTCTCTCTCTCTCTGTAACTCTGCCTCCTAAATAAACACATATTTAAAGAGTCTGTGGGTTGCTGGCAGAAGGTTTACTGGGAAAAAGTAAAAACAACCCTAGGAGACTGGTGAATTTACCCCCATTTTACCTCTGAGCAAGCTGCGGCTCAGAGCAGTAGCTTCCTGCGGGTGCCACAGGCCAGAGGGGGTCAAGACTGAGCGACTCCGGCTCCAGTGTCTCCTGCCCATGACTCTCACTTTGGCCGCAGCAGCTCCTTGAGCTTCGGTTGACCGCCTGCATCCATGGGTCCCGCGTCTAGGGGGTTCCGCCTGCCACGTGTTGGAAATACTTGGAAAAAAATCAGTCGTGCATGCGCAGACATCTTGGTGCTCGATGTTACTCCCTAACAACAGAGTTTACGTGGCACGTGCATTACATTAGGTGATGTAAGGCATCCAGAGAGGATCTAAAGGATGTGGGAGGGGGTGTGTGGGTCCCATGCAAATACTCTGACTTTTTATTCCAAGGGACTTGAGCGATCATGGATTTTTGGTGTCTGTAAGCATCCTACAAGGAGTCCCCTGTGGATCCCAAGTGATGACTGTTTGAACTACAAAGCCCATTCGGTAGCAGCACCGCGGGCTAATGCTTTCTGTTACCCCCGCAGCTTGGGGAGCTGCAGGGTGCCTACGAAGGGGCCAGGAAGGCAGCCCAGCAGCTGAAGAGGAAGTGCCACCACCTGACCTGTGACCTGGAGGACACCCGGGTCCTGCTGGAGAACCAGCAAAGCCGAAACCACGAGCTGGAGAAGAAGCAGAAGAAGTGAGTTGCGGCCCACACCATCCCCTGGGCTAGCAGGGTGGGCTGCCTTGGGGCTGGCACCTGCTGGGGACTCCATGCTCTCCTGCAACCCCCCCCCCACACACACCTGCCAGTCTTTCTTTTCCACAGGGCTTAGTCCTTTTGATCCACGTTGATTTTCTTCCTCTCTGCCTCACATCTTACCCCTGCATGGCTCTCCCAAGAATCCAGCAAGAAATGATTCTTTTATCTTACCCAGGCTTGGCTGTTATCCATTGACCATCTGACCTAGGGGAACTTCCCCGGGCTCTGGGCTTCAGCATCCACATTTGTTAAATGAAGGATTTGTCACGAGGGGGTCAAAGCAGCTTAGCATGATCGTTAGGAGCACAGATAGTGAACCATCCTGGGTTGGGGTGGGTGTCTGGCTTAATGGTTAAGACACCCACCTCCTGCAGGGGAGTGCCTAGGTTTGAATCCCACCTCCGGCTCCTGACTCCAGCTTCCTGTTAAGGCAGAGCCTGGGAGGCAGCCATGTGAGCAGTAAGAGCTCCTGCCATCTACATGAGAAACCTGGCTTGAGCTCCTGGCTCCCAGTTCTGACCCCAGCCCAGGCCGGCCATTGCAGACTCTGGCGGTCAGTCCCTCTGTCTCCCAAGTTCAAGTGCCAGCTGTGCCTCTTTCTAGTTGTGTGGCCTTGAGGAGCAGAGCATTCGACCCTTCTCATCCTCGTTGGTAGGCTGGGGCTGAGGACACGGCCCTTTGGCCAGTAGGGCCGAGTAGTTCAGATTCTCACTCCTACCCCATTGTTGACAATAAGGAGGAAGCCAAGAAATCCCCGCCCTTCTCATTTCAGCCCCAGACTCCCAGATCATGGGAGCAGTTCCAGCAGGGACTGGACCTTGCCCACAAGTGAGATCTCAACCTTGAACCTGCAGGCTCATTCGCATACCTGCTTTCCTGTTGGGATCTGCCCGTTAGGTGACGGGGGAGCCTGGATGGGTGGCCAGGCCCACACTCCTGGGCTTCCTTAGGCAAAATCTTGGCTCCTGTGAGGCTTTGACCCCTGGACAACTCGGCTGTGTCTGCAGTTCTTCTGCTGTCTTGTCTTGGCGTGGGCAGAGACCTACTGGGGTCCTGGATTGAGAAAACCCGGCCCCATCAGAGACTCCATAGGCGAGAAATAGGTGAACACAGCCTCTCTTAGAAGATCCAGAACAAAACAGGGAAAAATGTTCCTGTGTGAGTGAAGACATGAGTTTGCTGAGGGAGTCTCTTTCCCAAGAGGTAGCGAGTAGAGAATCGCATTTCCATGGGGATGGCATAGATTTCTTTTTTACTTTTAATATTTAGTTATTTATTTGAGAGGTAGAGTTACAGAAAGAGAGAGAGAAATAAAAGAGAGAGAAGCAGAGAGAAATGTCTTTCATCTGCTGGTTCACTCCTCAAATGGCTGCAATGGCCAGAGCTGGGCCGATCTGAAGCCAGGAGCCTGGAGCTTCTTCAGGGTCTCCCATGTGGGTGCAGGGGCACAAGCACTTGGGCCATCTTCTGCTGCTTTCCCAGGCACATTATCAGGGAGCTGGATTGGAAGTGGAGCAGCTGGGACTCGAACCACCCCCATAGGGGAAGCCTGCGCTGCAGGCGGGGCTTTACCTGCTGTACTACGGCGCCGGCCCCTCTCGTTGATATTTACAGCCTCTTTCTCCCTCCCCATGGATGGCCTGGCTGAACCTTCACCGGGAAGTGGGGGAAATGGCACAGTTTCACCTTGGCCACCTGCAGTGTGGCCTTGAAAAATGACACTGCCTCTCTGGGTCAGGGAGCAACTGATGTTCCAGAGGTGGTCTTGGACTCCACAGGTCACAATGACCAAGAATGGCTCTGGCAGGCCCCATGGGTAGCAGGAGAGCTCTGGACGCTCCTTCCTGCCCCAGGTTTCTCCCAGCCGTGGCCATCTTGGTGCTCACTGTGGGCTCCTCACTCCCCTTCCATGAGCCTTTCAACTCCCTTATTGGGGGGGGGGGGGGCGCTGGCCTCCGGGCCAGAAAAATTCCATCTCTGCTTTCCCACCCTCCCTTAGGCAGAGCCCCTCGTTCCTGGGACTCGTGATGCCCTTCATGGAAAGTCCCAGGTCTTCCTCCTTTCATGCCATACCTTGGGATGCCGTCTGCTCTGCCACCATCTCTTGGCAGAGGCACGTTTTGATGTGAAATGCAGGTAGCAGGTGCATTAGTATTTTATTAGGGAACCTATGGGGGCAGCAGAAATGTCAGTCTAGAGGTCCAGATCCAGGAGAAGGCGGGATCTAGCAGGCTCAGCCCTCCATGTAGAGCCAACTTGTGGACACAGCTGCCTCCTTGCTTTGTGTATACAAGAGGGCGTGGTGTCTCTGTCCCACCTCGTCCCCTGCCATGGCTTCTACATCAGAGTGTCTCAGAAAGATTCCTTGTGGGCGTGGCTTCTTGTTGCCATGGTTACCCTGCCCCTGAGTCACAAGAGTTGGAACTCTTAGAGGTAAGCCCCAGACGAGGCTCATGGACTCCAACACTTGTGGGAGGCTGGACCCCAGGCCTGCTCTTTGAGGGAGGGAGGGAGGGAGTGTGTGTGTGTGTCAATCTGTCTGGCCCCAGGTGGTTGGCCGCTCATTGTGTTCTAGAAGGTGGGGGTCTGTGTCCATTCGTTGGCATCCGATGACCTGTTAAATCAAGGACTGCTCTGGAATATCAGTCACACCTGGTCCCTGCTGTCTCACCTCACCTGTCCCGGGGCATGGACAGGTAGATGGGGGAGGGGCCATCTAAGACACTGGGGAAGCTGGGCACAAGTGTACGTCCACCACTTGGGGATTTGGGGCTGAACTACCCTCCCTCTCTGAACTTCCACTTCCTCCTCTGCAAACAGAGAGGGCATCATGTCATCATGTTTCTTTCTGTACTGGTCAAAGGCCTGGCATCTTGGGGCTGCTGGGTCATCGCCATCCTCACAGCAAAAAGCACGTCTTGAATGACGTCACCAACAGCCAATCAGAAAGCTTCTGGGCTACGGGGCCTACATTACATCATGTGTCATCGGCCTTGTTGGGAGTCTGAGACTTTGAGTGACCACCAGGTATAAAGGGGCATTGCGTCCGCTTTTAACAAAGGAGCCCTCTTGTCCCTAAGGCCCAATGCCCGTGCCCAGTTCTGCTGCTTGTATTTCTCTGGAGCACCGGGGTTTCCTGTTTGAGCTGAGGACCGCTGGCTCCACGTGTCACCTTGATGAGGTTTGGCCAAGGCCTCTGAACTGGTTTCTTCACCTGAGATGGGGAGAGGAGGCTGGATACCGTGAATGAATGACAGAAACTCCTGGAACTTGCCCTCACCTAGTGTCACTGTCGTGGAGGTAGCAGGAGGGCTGCCAGCTTGGCATTCCTTAATCCCCTGGCGGCTCCCAGAGGGATTGTTGAGTCTTTGCTTTCCTGCTAGGGAAAACAATGAGGACAAGAGAGAATGTAACCATGCCTGGTGCTCTACCAGCCATCAGCACGCTTCAACATGGCCTGTGAGCACATCAGCCAGACAACGTGTCAAGTAGGCAACGCAGCATCCCCTTGTTAGTGTGAGCACAGAAGGGTGACTACCCATGTATACATAGGTTTGTTCATCGGTCAGGATGTTAGATGCCAAACCCAAGCCGGGGAAGCTAACAGATCTTTACAAATAAACTCACTGAGCCTTTTTTCTATATATTTATGTATTTGTAATTTTTCTTTTATATCTGCATATAATTATATTATACTTTTCATCTTTGCCTGTATATATCAGATTTTTAATAAGCATCCAATATTTTGTGGAAACTCAAAACCTTGCTCTGAATTCTTACCCCACAACTACAACCTTATAGAAAAGCATCGAGTGATACTTCCACCATTCTGTCTCTCCTCTCCATCTCTATCACCTATCTTATCTATCTATCTGTGTCATCTATCATTTGTTTATCTATCTATCCATCCATGTACCCACCTACCCATCGTCATCCAACTCCCTTCCTTCCTTCCTCTCTTCCTCCCCTCCCCATCATCTATCTCTGTCTCTCTTTCCTTGGCTCTCAGGAACCTAACTGCTTCTATTGAGCCCCTCCCTAACCCCACCTCATTTTCCTCTGCCATGGGGCCACGGTATATGTTTTGCCCTAAACAGGTTTGACATGCAGCTGGCCCAGGCCCTGGGTGAGTCGGTGTTTGAGAAGAGCCTCCGGGAGAAGGTGACCCAGGAGAACACCAGTGTCCGGTGGGAGCTGGGCCAGCTCCAGCAGCAGCTGCAGGTAGGTGTTGAAGTGAGCGCTCTAGGCTCTTGGATGCTGGAATGAGTGCCATCATGTACCTGCTGCAAGTGGTGTCAGGAAGAGAACGCTGGGCAGGTGTTCTGGTCTGCCAGGTGGCTGGAGTCACAGGTCCCAGCGTGTCTTAAGAAAACAAACAGCAGCTGGCAGGTTGACCATGAGATCCCCTTGGCTCCATGTCATGATCTTGCTCCAGTCACCTGCACAGGTTCCGAGTAGCTGCCAGGGAGGTGTAACCGGCTCAGCAGAGAAGGACTGAGCTACAGTGCTGTCCAGGAACAGTGCCCTGCCCCCTGCAGGCTCCAGCACAGAGGGATTTTATTCAGATGTGATGTGGGCACCTCCCTTGGCTTCTCCTTATCTTTCCATGGCTCCCTATCACCCCAAGAAGAACCCTTAGGCCCCTTAGCCTGCCATCCAGCAGCCTCGGGATCTAGCACCCACTTCTTGGACCCCGGGGGTTGACTTTCTAACGTGGGAGAGTAATCACTGGATGCTTTGCTCATGTCCTGCAGCGTCTCCATTGCCACTTCGGCAAGAGCACTGGGAAGCTTTAGTGTTGTGCCCTCCCCCACCCCACGCACATTGCACGTGGCGCAAGCACCTGTGGGTGCTCGAGGGGCCACGTCCTTGCTCTCCCACAGTCCCATTCCCGTGCCTGTCCCATGAGGTGGTGGGAGGGGCTGGGAGGCCGAGGTGTGAAGGCTCACATTTGTTCCAAGTATGCCAATGCCACTCCCACAGCCTGCCGGGGAGGGGGGCGGGCTCCTGGGACTCCCAGCCTCCGCCCTCTCTGTCGCCGTAGAAAAAGGAGCAGGAAGCCTCCCAGCTGAAGCGGGAGGTGGAGATCCTGCAGGACCAGAAGCGGGAGCTGCTGGGGTCCTCCTCCCTGGGAGAAGAGTGTGTCGCTGCCTTGAAGGAGAGGCTCTGGAAGCTGGAATCCAGCGCCCTTGAGCAGCAGAAAATCCAGGGCCAGCAGGCAAGCACCATCAAGCAGCTGGAGCAGGTAGGAGGCTCAGCCCCACGCTGGCTCCAATGTGATGCCGTTAACCTAGGACACGGGTGCCTCCCTTAGTTGCGTCTCATCCTTCGGTGGCTCCCTAGTGCCCAAGAGAACCTCTCGACTCCTAACTCTGCCATTCAGGTTCTTCATGGCCCTAGCCCTCTCCTGGCCTTCTGCAAGGTTCAAGGTCACCTCCTCAGGGAAGCCTGCCGTGATCACCTTGCACATAACCCGAACTCCACTCCATGTTCACTCTCCAGGTCTTTGGCTGTTGTGTGTTTTCCTCTGTGGCACCTGCGTATTATATATAGTGCTGTTTAGAAATTGCCTGATGCCTTTTTCCTTCATTAGGATATACGCTTCAGGAAATTCGTTTTGTGTTTTTTTTTTTTTTTTTCCGGCAATCTTGCTTATCAGTGCATCACCAAAGCATAGAATAAGGTCAGGTATACAGCTGGTGCTCAAAAGTTGCCTGTCGACCACCTGATCACATACTGAGCACTCTGCATGTTGGACTCAACTGTATACTCCTCCCTCGTAGCCCCTTATGACTCCTCATAGGTGGAGCGATCTTCTTAGTATTAACCCCACTTTATAGATGGGAAGTTGAGGCTCAGAAGCTGATGAGGTTTGGAACCTGTATCATGTGACCTGCTGGTGCCTTGAATGCCTGCTATGTGCATGGCCCCAGGCACAGCCTTGAGGACAATTGGAAGCCTAAAGTAACCAAGGAAGGAAGGCAGCAGGGTCCAGTATTCCAGTGCCTGCATTCTTAATGAAATGGCCCATGAAAGCTTTATTGGTCTGCTTGTTGATTTCCACTTGTCTACTTCACCCCATAAAGAATTGGATGCCCTGGTAAGACACGTGCACGGTAACATAGTACAATTACAAGTCAAACAACCGAAGCCAGAAAAATACTTATTAACATACACCCAAAGGAGCAAGTGGGAAGGATGAATTAATATGCAGATATGCAAATCACAGGCTCTTACACACATCACAGTTTTAGCTTTAAAATTCCTGGTGTCCAGAGAGAAAAAGGAACGGTGTTACGTGCCTTTTCTTATTCCTAAGAAAAAAAAAAATCAAACCAGGTTTTCAAAAGGGGAATGAGGTCATTTCTGATGTTTAGCTTTAAAAAGCAATCTCTCCTGTGGAATTTCACGTGAGTGTTTTGTTTTGCTTTTTGTTCTTAAAGATGTATTTATTTATTTGAAAGGCAGAGTGACACAGAGAGAATGAGACACAAAGAGAGATCTTCCACCTGCTGGTTCACTTCCCAAATGCCTGAAACAGCCAGAGCTGGGCCAGGCTGAAGCCAGGAGCCTGGAACTCCATCCAGGTCTCATATGGGGTAACAGGAACCCAAATACTTGGTCCACCACCTGGTACCTCATAGGCTTATTAGTAGAGAGCCGGATCAGAAGCATGGAGGAGCCAGGACTCAGACCAGGCAGTCAGATATGGGATGCAGGGGCCCCATGTGGCAGCTTAGCCCTTGCTCCTCAGTGCCTACCTAGTGTGTTCTGTTTTGTTTAAGATGGGGAGCCCCCTGTGTGACTAGGGAGCATGAGTGTTTAAAGCAGGTGAGCTCTGAGCAGCCCTGTTGAAGCGAGGGTGGGGGTAGGTGAGCCAGGATGCCAACCTTGGCTTCTCCTTCCTCCCTTTCCACGAAGATGGAGCCCCCTGCATACAGGGGTGCTGTGTGTGTAGGGCAGGAGCTGGGGAGTCTTTTGCTCATGAGGGGGCTCCTTTCCTTGTTCACTCAGCCCATTTTCTCCCCCACCCCACTTTTAAAAAAAATATTTTATTTATTTAAGAGGCAGAGCTACAGACAGAGGGAGAGACAGAGAAAGGTCTTCCATCGGCTGCTTCACTCCCCAAAGGGCTGCAACAGCTAGAGCTGGGCCAATCCAAAGCTAGGAGTCAGGAGCTTCTTCTGGGTCTCCATACAGGTATAGGGGTCCAAAGACTTGGGCCATCTCCCACTGTTTTCCCAGGTGCATCAGCAGAGAGCTGGATCTGAGAGTAGAGCAGCCAGGACTCAAACCAGCACCCCACGGGATGCCACCACTGCAGGTGGAGGATTTACCCACCCCCCATGCCACAGTGTCAGCTCCTTCCATGAGCTATTTTTGAAGTCCCTTCTTGTAACCTTAGGAAAGCTTGAGTCTTTTCTTTTTTTTTAAGATTTTATTTATTTGACAGATAGAATTACAAACAGTGAGAGAGAGAGACAGAGAGAAAGGTCTTCCTTTTGCTGGTTCACCCCCCAAATCGCTGATATGGCCGGAACTACATTGATCCGAAGCCAGGAGCCAGGTGCTTCCTCCTGGTCTCCCATGCTCGTGCAGGGGCCCAAGCACTTGGGCCATCCTCCACTGCCCTCCCAGGCCACAGCAGAGAGCTGGCCTGGAAGAGGAGCAACCGGGACAGAATCTGGCGCCCTGACCGGGACTAGAACCCGGCGCCCATATGGGATGCTGGCGCTGCAGGTGGAGGATTAACCAAGTGAGCCATGGCGCCGGCCCCTCGAGTCTTTTCTAGACTTCAGCCTCCTCGCCAGTGTGATGGGGTTGAGATACGGGGGAGCTGTCCTTCCCCTGCCTTCCCCGCAGTTAGTCCTTGGGGAAGGCAGCGTTGTTGGTAGAGGTCACAGAGGGACAGGAGACCTGACACAAGGTCAAGGAGCAGCCCAATGTTCTTTAAAGGAACAGGGGCTGTCTGGGACCCTGAGTACAGTGAGCACTGGGGAAAACTGTGTTAACCCTGCAAGGAACCCCCGGCGATGACTCAGGGCTTGGGAAGTGTCCCACTGAGACCAGATGGCGGGGACAGGGAAGTCACTGCTGCTCCCTGAATTCCACGCTCAGCTGACACGGGGGAGAAGCTGACTCCACGTCCACACTCAGCTTCAGCCGTAGCCTTAGGCTGAACCGGACCCTTGCAGACATCTCATAGATATTTATTGATTCGAATACACAGCACATTCCCCAGGGAACTTTACGTGAACTCCGGTGAGCTTGACATAAAATGGTTTTGCAGATGTCATAGTGTCCAAGAGGCTGGGGGAAGAAAATGAGAATGAAATATCATATTTACTTGCTCGGGCTTTTGGTTTTGGATTATCTTCCCATAACCCTTGTTGTTTTAAAGGAGAGAAGGAAGGAAGTTGACATTTAAAGCGAGCCTGCTTTATGCCAGGAGCTGCAACGGGGGCTCTGATGTGCGCGAGCCTTTTTTGCTCTTCACAGTCCTACACAACAGGAAATATTTTCAGCATTTCAGAAGACCAAGCTTGTTTTTTTTTTTTTTTCTCCGCTCAGTTTTCACCTTGGGGACATCAGTTCTGAGCTTCCGGAAGCTTGGTGGGAGGCAATGGGGCAGTGCTGTGGTCCCCTCTCACTTGTAGTCTTACTCTGTGTGGTTTCATTTCCCTGTGGGCAACAGGAATCCAAAAGTAGTAAATGGAAAATTCCAGAAACAAACACTCTATCAGCTCTAAATCTTGTGCCGTTCTGAGTCATGGGATGAAGTCCCCAGCCATCCTGCTCTGTCCCACGTGGGGCTTGAATGCCCGTGTGTCCGTGCTGTGTGTGCTGCCCTCCTATTAACCACCTGGAGCCCTCCTGGTTCTCAGGTTGGCCGTCAGGGTATCAGGGTGCCTGTGTACAAGCAGCCCTTATCTTGGTTAATAACAGACCCCAAAGTATAAGAGCTGTAATGCAAAGAAGGCAACAGGGCATAAACGTGGACGGACAGATTAGTTCTAGGGCTACCTGGCGATACTGCAGTGCGTACAGGAAATCATATACCTTAGAATTCTATACACATATATAGGGGTTGGCACTGTCCATGGTTTCAGGTACCCACCGGGGTCTTGAAAAGGATTCCTATGGATAAAGGGGCACCGCGTTAGCATTAGCGCTCAGAACGTTGTGTTTTCTTTCTTTCTTTCCTTTTCTTCTTCTTCTTCTTTTTTTTTTGACAAGCAGAGTGGACAGTGCGAAAGAGACAGAGAGAAAGGTCTTCCTTTTGCTGGTTCACCCCCCAAATGGCTGCTATGGCCGGAGCTACATTGATCCGAAGCCAGGAGCCAGGTGTTTCCTCCTGGTCTCCCATGCGGGTGCAGGGCCCAAGCACTTGGGCCATCCTCCACTGCCCTCCCCGGGCCACAGCAGAGAGCTGGCCTGGAAGAGGGGCAACCGGGACAGAATCCGGCGCCCCGACCGGGACTAGAACTCAGTGTGCTGGCGCCGCAAGGCAGAGGATTAGCCTATTGAGCCACGGCGCTGGCCAGAACGTTGTGCTTTCTACCAAGTCTTTCATCTGCTGGGCTCCAAATCTTGCCCCATGGAGCAGCAGTGTGAGAGAATATGAGAGTGAAAGCTTTGTAGTTTAGGTCCCTGAGCTCTGATCTCTGGAGAGTCTGATGGGAAAGATCTGGAGTGGAGCCCCGGGGTTGAAATGCTTTCTAACGGAAGGAAGTCGTGTGCCCTGGAGTGTGGGAAGCAAGGGCTTGTGCCAATTATGCAGAGCAGGAAAGAGAAATCTTGCACTGGAGCCCATGACTGCTGCCTCCCGTTCTAGAACCTTCTATCCAAGCTCACCCCAGGTGAGCCGTGCGCAGCTCTCTCATGCCGCAGATGTGTGTGGGGGACTGTGGTTTACAAAAACAGCTCCTTTCTGGCACCGAAGGTCTTCACTGTGTCCGGCTGACGGTGAGGGAGGGGACAGTCTTGCAGGGACTGGGCTCTGTGGTTTGTGTGGGTCGTCTTATTTAATTTGCATAGTAGCATTCCAGGATGCTACTGCATTTCTACAGAGAAAGGAAATTAGAGGGAAAGTGAATTGAATGTCATTTCCCTCTTGATATCTTCATAAACTTTGTCCAACTATCCACTCACCTGTGCACACACCTGCAGAACCATTGCTGATAGCTGTTTCAGGAACGACATGCTTATTTCATCTTGAGTGTTGAGAAGGATTCTGAGGCTGCACCCAAACTCAGTTAGAGGATGTGATGGATCAGTGATATCTGTTACAGCCGTCATCAAGGATACAGGCAGTGTTTTGGCTATGTGTCTACCACTTCTGGCCTTCCAGGGTGCCCAGGGAGAAAACTGACTCGCACTCATTCATTCCCAAACTGACAAGTGCGGTAGGAAGGCTAAGGGTGTCAGGGAGGGCCCGCGGAGTCGGAGTGGGTCACCCTCATGTGCTGTCCTTGCCTCTCGCCAGCTCCGCCAGCAGTTTGAGCTGGAGATCGAGCGGATGAAGCAGATGTATCAGAAGGACCGTGAGGACAAGGAGGAGGAGCTGGAGGATGTCCGTCAGTCCTGCCAGAAGCGGGTACGTGCGCAGGGAGCACAGCTGTGCCCGGGGGCCTGCTGGGCCTGACCTGGGCGCCCTAGGTCTGCGGTCAGGCTCTTTTTGCAACTCTCTGGTGGCTTCGAAGGGTTCAGGAACAGAAGTACATGCCCTAAATATGTTTCTGAAACTGTCTAGAAATCCCTGGAACTGTCTCTGGAGGTCTCCCATCCACTGGTTCACTCCCCAAATGGCCACAATGGTCAGAGCTGGGCTGATCCAAAGCCAGGAGCCAGAAGCCTCTTCTGGGTCTCCCATGTGGGTGCAGGGGCTCAAGGGCTTGGGCCATCTTCTACTGCTTTTGCAGGCCATAGCAGAGACCTGGATGGGACATGGAGCAGCCAAGACTCAAACTGGTGCCCATATGGAATGCCAAGGCTGCAGGTGGTGGCTTTACTCACTATGCCACGGCACTGGCCCCACCACCCACCCCGGACAGATTTATAAAGGTGTTTTCTCCTTACAGCAGATGCTAGCATGGGCTTCACATTCTAGTGACTTCTCTGTCCAGTCTCTCTCTCACCATGGCAGGAAATCGATTGTGAGTGACTTAGGGGGAAACACCATGGCTCCCCCGGGGTGGCCGACATGGCTGGGGCCGGGAGACAGGACACTCATTCTTCTCAGCACCCGGTGATGGAAACATCTGCGCTTTGGCTCTTCCCCGGGACTCAGTTTGCCCAATTCATGAAGCTGTGTCAGCAGCAACAGCAGGTGGAGGTGGAGGTGGAAGGGGATAAAATTACACGAAGGGGTCTTCAAAAAGTGCCTGGAAATGGTGCTAAAAGGTCAAGTTATTTTGGTGTTCAAACTGTTGAGAGCCAGGCATAGTTTTTTTCCCGCAATATCCTCTGCCTTTGCGAAGACTCCTCTTATGCATGGAGAGAGAAGCTGGTGGAGACACACAGCACAGCCACAGCCGGGTGTCCCCTCCAGGAGGGGGTCTCTGATAGGGAGTGGGCATCTGAGGGCTTGCCGCCGAGACATCAGAGCCAGCTGTAACTTAACAAGTTGCTTACATGCAAATGTCTTAAGGCAGCTTTGGCTGTAGAGCACAGTGTCCGAGACTGAGTGGCTGAAGCAAAACGCCTGTGTGTCTCACCTTTCTGGAGGCTGGGGGTCTGAGGTTGAAGGTGCAGACAGGCAGATGCAGTGTCTGCTGTGGGCTCTCTTCCAGGCTGACTAGATGGCCACCTGCCTCCCCACGTGGTGGAGAGAGAGAGAGAGAGAGAGAGAGAGAGAGAGAGAGCGCTAAAATTCTTTGGTGTGTCTTCCTACAAGGGCACCAATGTGTCCTGGGAGCCCCACCTTTATGACTTCATAGGAACCTGCTTACCTCCCAAAGATCCCAGCCTGCAAAAAGCATCACGCTGGGAGTTAGGGTTTCGATATGTGCATTTGTAGGTAGGGGAGGGGGTGCAGATACACAGCCCTAACAGCAAAACCTCTCTGATGCAATCTGCAGCATCGTGCGTGTGTTAAGGAGGTGGAGGCAGCGTGATAGGTTGGCTACGGTGTGGTGCAGGGATTTAAAACATCCGAGTGCCAAGACTTGGGATGATTCAAGCCGTGGCCGGGGCTATAGGAGGGAGCGATCCATTCTGCTGGAGAACTTGATGGTCCATGGCAAGGGGCTCCCCATAACTGTCCAGGTCTCTCTGTTGGTGTCCAGCTCCCAAGCTTTTAGGCTCCCAGGTTCTCCATCAGAGACATCCCCCTCCCACTCGCCAAGTCAGCCTTCACGGAGCAGAGGCACACGCGTGTGAGCTCCACTTCCCCCTCTCCCCTCCCGGGGGCCCCTGCCTTGTGGGATGCATCCAGATGGAGTTCACTCACCGCATGTGTGCATTTGCCCTGTGTGTGCCCACAGCTGCGTCAGCTGGAAATGCAACTGGAGCAAGAGTACGAGGAGAAGCAGATGGCCCTCCACGAGAAGCAGGATCTGGAAGGCTTGATCGGAACCCTCTGTGAGCAGGTGAGATGGAGACACTGGCCAACATTCGGGAGGACAGCTCCCTGCCTTGGGAGCTGGAGTCCCCGGGAGAGCCCCTGGAAGGAAACCGCCCCCTGGCATTCAAGGGAAGCCAAGAGTGGGCCTTTGTGCTGGTCTCTCCCTGCGTCCTGAATGCCCTCCTCTCTACCACCTCTGCCCGTACTCATGGGCTCCTCAGAGCAGACCTGCAGGTGCCTGAAACCAGGGTTCTTGGAAGACCCTGTGAGAATGAACAGGTGCAACAGATGAGGTTTTCTTTCCTTCAACAGCTGTTGGGGTAAGAGCTGGGACAGTCATTTCATGAGCTGGACTCATGAAAACAAAATTGGGCTGTCAGGCTCACAGTCAAACAGAACGTGAAGCCCTGGCTGGGCCACTCAGGTCCCACATGGCTTTGAGTGAGCCAGGGATCTGCCTTGAGCTCCTGGAGAGCAGAGCCTTGCACGGTCATTGCTGTCAGCGTGCGCAGGAGCTGTCAGCCTCAGCACTGTGGATATTGTGAGCTGGGTCACTCTTGGTGGTGGGGACTGTCCCGTGCCTACCTGCTTAGTGACAGCCACACTGCCCCCTCGCTGTGGCGATTAGAATTGTCGCCAGATAATGGCGCAGTGCCTCTTGGGGACAAAGTCTCCTCTATGGAGATCTACTGCTGTAGAGAGAGCAGCCGGCAGAGCCCAGAGCTTCTGATTGCAGAATGGGGTGGAATTGCTCCTCCACCCTCCTACTAAACAGTCCTCCCCTGTCTGTGCTGCTGCTACTTATAGCCCCAACATGGGAGAGAAATGCCTGTGGCTTCCACAATTTCTTTTGTAGTCTCATGGGGTGGGGGATGTGTTTTAGTGCCTTTGCCTGGTGTGACTCAGTGTCTGGTTACAAGGAATAGTCTTGCTATGAAATCCTTCCCAGAAGTCATTGACTTTATTCATTGGTTCCCATTCAGGTGGTCACTGGGGGCAGCCATGGGGGACAAAACAGGTGTTCATTATGGATTTAAAAGCAAATAAATTGGGGTGGGTGTTTAGACTGGAGGTTAAGACACAGGTCAAGGTGCCTACATCCCACATCGAGTGCATGGGTTAGAGTCCTGGTCCCAGCTCCTGACTCCAGCTGTCTGCTAATGTGGACCCAGGGAGGCAGCAGGTGATGGCTCACGTAACAGGGTCCTTTCCACTCATGTGGGAGACCCAGATGGAGTTCTTTTCCAGGTGAGCAAGTGTGACCATTAGTTCATAGCCGCTAAGGCAGCTTTCTTTAGCATCAATGCAAGAGAGCACAGCCCAGTCTCAAGATTCCGGGGGTGGTTGTCGGGAACCACAGGGAGAAGGCTGGACTCCATTCAGCATGGCCTATTTGAGTGAACAAAGCAGGCGACCCAGTAAAGCAAGGCTTTTATAAATACCACGAAAAGTTTTGCACATGAAGGGAACTTTGCATGGATAAAATACCAACTTTGTAATAGTCACCAAGCTGGAAGCTTTTAACAAATGATCCCATCTGAGGGTTTTTGAATGTTTTTGTTTAAAATCTTTGCCAATCCTGTGGAAAAGCAGGACAAATAATGGACTGGATGCTTTTGCTCCCGGCACCCACGGTTCACACAAATGAACTTTTCACCATATTTGACTCAGACGTTTGTAAGGAAACACTTCACAAAGAGTTGGTGGCCCTTTGGTGGCCCTTCTTTGTCACACTCCCTTCTCTCCTTTCCTTGTTCTTCCTGCCCTTTGCAGGGAAAGCCATTAGCTTGAGGGTGGAGAGTGCTAATTCCAATGTGCACGCATCTGAACCTGAACCGTGTACGGAACACACGACTGCACTGTGCTCTCCGCCCCCTGCCACACTGTGATGTTGAAATTCAGCCACGGTAACAAGTGCAGCACCGGTTTATTCCTTGTAATTGCTTCACGGTGTGAATTTTAAATCTCATTGTTCTATTGGTGGATATTTAGTTGTTTCCACTCCGAGGTACAAAACTGCTCTGCGCGTTCTTGCATGGATTTCCCCGTGCACACAGGCAAGAATCTCTCCAGGGTGTGTACCTGAAAAGGGGAATTGCTGGCTCCTGGAAAGGTGCAATGTTGGAATTATTCCTACTGCCCCAGTCATCTCCTGAGTGATTATGGCAGCTTCTACTGTCACCAGCTGTGTCTGAGGTTTGGCCTTCCATATCCTCAAGGACGTGTGACAGGGACAGATTCCTCCATGCCCCCCTAACCCCCCACCAGGCATTGGGTGTCAGGTGGTACTGCTCATTGCTAAGGAAGGTGTGCATTTTTTCATGTTTTTATTTTTGAAAGTTTGAGAAGGAGGGAGGGGAGGAGGGAAGGAGGGAGTAAGGGAGGGAGGGATTGAGAGGGCAGGTGCCTTCTCATCTACTGATTCACTCCCCCAAAGCCCAGGAGCTGAGAACTCATTCCAGGTCTCCGACGTGGGTGGCAGGAACCCAAACACTCAAGCCATCACTGTTGCCTCCCAGGGAGCACATGAGCAGGAAACTGGAGTCTGAAGCCGAGGCGGGACTTAAACCCAAAGTCAAGCCCTCTGATACAGGATGCGGGCACCCCAAGCACTGTTGAACTACTGTGCCAATCACCCCACCTGCATTTTTCACACGTTTACTGTGGTTTTCTCTTACACGAGTTGTCTGTTGTAGTCCTCGTTTTCTCCTTTGTTTGTGTTGCTCATTCAGATCCTTATGCCAGCCTTAGTGCGTCGTTGGCACTGTGCCTTCCAGATATCTTCTGCACTGTGAATAATTATTTCTCTTTGTTCATTAATGCCCTTCACTTAATAAAAAGCACTTTAAAATAGTTGCATTAATCAGTTTTTATGATTTGTGCTTTTAGATCTTCAGATAATATTCTTAACTAGAGTGCATAAGGATATTTCATTGTATTTCCCAAAAGTTTTAGCATTTGATTTTTTAATATTTTTAGGTCTACATCTAAATTTTATTTGGGTGTGTAGTGTTATGAAGTAGGAATTCACTTTTTAAAAAAATATTTATTTTATTTATTTGAAAGTCAGAGTTTCACAGAGAAAGAGAGGCAGAGATAGAGAGAAAGAGAGGTCTTCCATCTGCTGGTTCACTCCCCAATTGGCCACAACAGCCAGAGCCCATATGGGATGCCGGCACTGTAGGCAGTGGCTCTACCTGCTACACCACAGTGCCAGCCCCAGAATTTATTTTTTCTGAAATGGATAACCTTTGTTTTTCTCCCAGAAATACTTTCTCTACAATTTTCCCATATGTGGGTGTATGTGCGGCTTCCATTCTGATTCACTGATTCGTCTATTCCTCCACCATACAACCTCTTTAAAATAATTTTACTAATATCAAAGGCAAAGAGATGGAGGTAGGGAGGACAGGATGGGGGACAGAGACAGACAGATGGAGAGAGAGTGAGCTCCAGAGAGATCTTGCATCTGCTGGTTTACTCCCTACGTGCCAGCAACAGTCAGGGCTGTGTCTGGCTGAAGCTGGGAGCCAGGAATTCAATCCAGCTCTGTCACGTGGGTGGCAGGAACCCAATTCCTTGAGCCATCGCCACAGCCTCCCAGGGTCTGCATTAGCAGGAAGCTGGGATTAAGAGCACAGACATCATTCTAGCCCAGGCACGCCACTGTGAGTGACATGGTCATCCCGGTGAGTGGTGTAACCACATGCCAAGCTCCCACACAGACGTGCAGTCTTAAAGGTTAGACTTTGATAACTTGTAAGACAGCTTACCTCGCTTATCTTGCAAAATGCCTTGTCGTGTTGATTGCCTGATCTTCTTATGAAGATTCCATAGCAAGGGACAAGCATTTGGTGCAGCCATTAAGACCCTGGTTGGGATGTCAGCATTCCTTTCTGGAGTGCCTGGGTGTGAGTCCTGGCTCCACTCCATTCCCAGTTCCAGCCTCCTGCTAATGTACTCCCCAGGACACAGCAAATGCTGGCTCAAATAGCAGCCGCCCATGTGGGAGACCTGAACTGAATTCCACCTTGGGGACTAAAATGCGGATGGGAGCTCTTGCTGTCTCTGTCACTATGCCTCTCTCTCTACCTCTCAATAAAATGAATAAATATTTTGATTCCTTTTTATTTTTTAAATAAGGCTTATTTATTTATTTGAAAGGCAGAGTTACAGAGAGAGGTAGGAAGAGAGAGAGAGAGAGAGAGAGAGAGAGAGGTCTTCCATCCACTGGTTCACTCCCCAGTTGGCCACAATGGCCGGAGCGGGGCTGATCCGAAGCCAGGAGCCAGGAGCTTCTTCCAGGTCTCCCACAAGGGAGCAGGGGTCCAAGCACTAGGCCATCTTCCACTGCTTTCCCAGAAAGTTGGGTCAGAAGTGGAGCAGCAGAGACTTGAACCAGCGCCCATATAGGATGCAAGCTGGGGCTTTAACCCACTGTGCCATAGGGCTGGCCCCGTAAATAAATCTTTTTTAAAGATTTGGTAGTAAACACTGATTTGATTTCCGTTGGAAATGCATTGATTTGTATGTTAGATAAGATCATTGATTTTTTTAAAAAAAAATATTGAAGCCTCATATTATTGCAAATGCCATCCATTTTCTTACGGTTTTCAGTAATATTTTATTGTCTTTATCCATACCAGTCTTGAATTTTTTATTTTTGGATTCGTTTCTCATGGATCCGTAGCTGCCATGGCTTTTGTGACCGGCAAACTTTTCCGTTTCCCTCAGTTCGGTTAGTCACCGGGGCCCAAGGGAAGGCTATTGATCATTCTTCCTGAGTCTTTTCTGCTTTTTGTGTTTCACCTGCTGATTCCTCTGGGTTTTCTACAATGACAATCTCATTAACATTTGAAAACAAAAATAGTTTTTCCTGGTGGACGTGACCTGGGGCAACAAAGGGAGCTCAGAAATTTCAAAGAAAAAATTATACATTCTGTCTCTGGCTTCTTTTCCGTACTTTGTTTTTGTGGCGTGGGCCTTCAGACAGGACCGAATGGCAGAGGAGGTGGCTGGTGTCCCCCGTCCCTTGTCCCTACTGCTGAAGTTCTGTCCTGTACATATTTGCAGTACGTGTTTTAGAAGTAACTTTTTTAAAGATTTATTTATTTATTTCAAAGTCAGAGTTTCACAGAGAGAGAAGGAGAGGCAGAGAGAGAAAGAGAGATTGAGAGAGAGAGAGAGAGAGAGAGATGTCTTCTATCCAGTAGTTCACTCCCCAGTTGGCTGCAACAGCCAGAGCTGTGCCCATCCAAAGCCAGGAACCAGGAGCTTCTTCAGGGTCTCCCACGCAGGTGCAGGGGCCCAAGGACTTGGGCCATCTTCTACTGCTTTCCCAGGTCACAGCAGAGAGCTGGTTCAGAAGTGGAGCAGCTGGGACTAGAATCAGCGCCCATATGCAGGTGGGGGCTTTACCCGCTACATCACAGCGCCGGCCCCTTGATAAGTAACTGTGGCCTGGTTGAATCAGTCTTCCTCTACTTGCAGTTTTCTAATGTCTTAAAAACAATATTTTTTGAACATTATCTTATGTTTTTCTGAAGTTGTTGATAATCCTGACTTGTCCTATCAATACATTACAGAAGTATGTTATATTTTAGATATTATGCTATATCCTTACGTATTTCCAGATAAAGCTTAGCTATATGCCTTTGAATATAAGTCTTGATTAGATCACCACTATTTTATTCAATATTTTTAAAAGCACACTCATTAAATTGGCTTATAATTTTATTTTCTTAATATTGTCTTTGTCCAGTGTTGTACTAACCTCATAAAATGAATTTGAAACTGTTTCTGAGGTAACTTTTATGAAATTTGGATCATGTAGTTCTTGAGAAAATTGGATTCAATTTGTCCATAAGCTCATTTAGTTCTAGTCTTGTTGGTCGTTGTAAGGTAGGCATTTGATTGCTGTCTCAAAATTCGATAATCATTATTGGACGCAAGTTCAGATATTCTCTTATTGACTGAATTGTGGTAATATATTCTTAAACATTTAATATTTCATGTAACTTTTCCAGTACATTGGTATAAGATTTGTATGCTTTCCAGAATTCTATATTAGATTGTCTCTTTCTCAATTGTGATATTTAATTCCGAGAGGCTTTTGTTATTTTCCAATTAGTGAATCATCTATTAATCCTCTCGAAGATCCACTTCTGTTCCATCATTTTCTTGGTTTGTGTCTATTAACAGCTGCTTGTACCTTTGCTTCTTTCTCTTCCTCCTTTTCCGCTGGTTTACTCTTTGTTTCTTTTTTTCTCTTTAGCTTTGATGCTGAAAATTAACTCACGTTCCCTCTTTCTTATCCCACGGACACATTGGTTTTACCATGCGTTAAAGATAAGCCGTTCCCTTGAGCTGCTGCTTCCGTGCCGTCCTCACCTGCTCGGTGCTTGGTCGTGTCTCCCGTGCTTTCCCTATCTACCTTGTCAGTTACTGATAAATTGGGTTTATCGCTTATTCATACTTAGGGTTACTTGGGATACTTCTTGGTGCTAACTTTTAATTTACTGGCATTTCAAGGGATAAGGTAGCTGACCATTATTTTTTTAAATTAGCGAGATCTTTCAGTTGTCCTAGTTCATGATCAAGTTTAATAAATTACTAAATAGAAAACAATACAGCTATTTATGAGGCTTAGGGTTCTACACGTGGCAAATGGGTCAAGATTGTCAGTTTTGTCATTTCAGTATGATATGCAGTTACAATAGCACAAATCATAAAAAAGTTTAACACATAAATGTTTATAAGAATCATCTTTTTGTCTCCTTGATGTATAGATAGGAGTCCGGTTACATTCCTTTACGAGTATGGTTTTTCCAACAATTCTATTACAGTTTCTCTTTATATGTTTCATGGTCATATCTTTACATGTAAGTTTTGTGCTGCTTTATTTCATTGGAAGGTTGTTCCTTTGATCATTGTAGGCGTCTGTCATTTCTCCACAAACAATTTTTGCCTTATTTTATTTTGCTTGATTTCTTTTGATTAGTTCATCTGCAGGATTTTCTCTTCCTTCACCTTCAGTCTCCAAATTGTGTGTGTGTGTGTGAGACAGAGAGAGAGAGAAAGAGTTCATGTGCTGTCTTTAAGCAGCTAGATAACATCAACCCAATATTTTAGTCTCTAACTTTTCATAAAAGAATTTAATTTATTTATAATCATTGTAATGACTGATAGATTTGCAATTATGTCTGTTCTCTGATTTTGTGTTTAGGATTTGTTGGCTTGTACTTTTCAACGTCTCCGTTTACTACTTTCCTAGTTTAGATACATTGATGATGTTTCCTGTGTTCCCTTTGGTTTTGCTGGTTTGGAAGCTACAAACTGTATTTCTCTTTTCATGGTTATCCACGAATTTTAAGATATTTTTAATTGTACCTTTTTTTTCTAACATACTTCAATTTTGGTAACAATGCTGTGGGATGCATTTTACTATTTAGTTCCTGTAAATTAAAACATTAAGGCTCAAAACAGTCAAGCAGATTGCCTAGGATCATGTAGCCCGGTCCATGCCCCAGATGGATTGGGGAATACATTCTGTATCATTGGATGCTCCATAATTTAAAATATATAACACCACGATGCATCCGAGTGCTAAAGGTCCAGTTAAGTAGAAGCATACCTTTGTGAACCATCTCTGTCCAGCTCTGCCATTGTGTGTGCGTGTGTGTGTGTGTGTGTGTGTGTGATTCTCAGCAGCACACGTTTCCTCTCCAGCCCTCCATATCCCCAAAGAGTGACGTGAGTACCCTAACAGCAGGTGCAAATCTTATTCTCATAGAACTTGGAGAGTTCTTTGAACAACAGACATACAGCAATTGCTCTCAACAGTTCCCCTTTATGATAAATGATGGAACAATTGAGATTTGAATACAGCTTCCCACAACAACACTAAGCATCATTTAGATTTATTGGTTAATTATTCACCATCCTTACCCAGGTCTGAATCTTTGTGCTGCAAATTGGGAGTTCACAGACATTTATTTCCCATTAACCTAATGTGGTTTTTATTTGCTGCCCTCCTCTCCTATAGCCATTCATTAGGAAGGGGAGCACGGCTTAGTCTGGAATCTTTCTGTGAGGTCTGTTTGAGTCCTCTCTCTGCAGAGGACAGCATTTTCAGGGGCTCCCAGCCAGTGATGGTTGTAGAATCCGAGCCATTCTTGCATGCATGGTCAACGCCCACATCAGAGAATGTCCCTGATGCCAACTCGTCCCACGGGGAAAAACTAAAGAGCTTCGGCATGCATGCAGCCCAGGAGCTGACGCAAAACCGAGAACTGTGCAAAGCACGCTGCGTGAGTGTGGTCAGAGTGAAAATCTGGCTTCTGGAAGAAGGAGCTCTGGGGTCAGGTTGCAGTTCCAATGGGTATTGTGGTGCAGTGGTTAGAGCCTAAGTGCTACTCATGAACTGCCTGGGTTCCAATCTGGGCAGAGCCACTTAGCAGCAGACGGAGCAGGGGCGGATCACTTGCTCATCTCTGTCAGTTTCATCAGCTGTGTCTTCAATGCCCCACGAGAGCACATACCTAAAAATCCCGGGTCACTTCACTCACTGTGGCTTTCACAGCGAGGGTCTTGCACCTTCATGTCAACCACCCAGAAGTGCATGTGCCACGCTGTTTCTCGCCTGTCTTTGCTCATCTAGTGCCTTGCCCTTGGGATGCCCTTCCTGCAGCGCTCCTAGCTGGATGCAGCTGAATCCTACTTCCCAATCCCACCCAAACCCAGTTTTTCCCAGTCTTCATCCCACCCTGAAGTTTTTCTAAAATGAAAGAAACCAACATCCCAGTGCCGTGATGCATTTTTGCTATAATCCCCTCTTTGCAGCCAGGAATGTGGTGCTCCTCTCCCAACTCGGTCGCTTTCTAGCTGGGTGATCTGGGGACAAATTCTTTCCCTTCTGTAAGGTGCAGTTTCATCATCTGGAAGATGGGATTCCTACTTGTGCACCTCCCCCCCCCACAGAGTCATTGTAAGTGTATGAAAAGTTACAAAGTGTTCCCATAGTATACTACTCCTAGAAAGCTGTCAATGAATGAAAGCTATTGCTACTTTCATAAAGGCAATAATAATAAATGTCTGTCTCGAAGAGATTGTCCCAGAAGTTAAACGTGTGACAAAGAACCTGGCATAAAGCCCAGCCCTCAGCTGTTCGGCAGGTGTAATAGATATATAGGTTTTAGACCGGCATTTCAGAATTACCAAGGCAATACATCTGAGAGGAAAGAAGCTGTATCCTAAGAACCAACTCATTTTCTCAAGGAATTCAAAGTCGGCAGTAGAGAAATAGTCATACGAAATCTAAAGGGGCATTCTAGGTCATCAGACAAAACTCATGATCCTTCCTATTTGTGAAGCCCTTGACAGCATACACAGAGCTTTGTGATGCGTTATCACGTCTGACCCTTGTCTTATCTCAACACAGAGGACAGGGATTTTTTTAACTCTTTTGTAGCAGAAGAAACTCAGGTTCAGAGAGGTGACGTGATTCAGCTGAGCTTTGCGCGGCCAACAAATGGTTGAGTCAGGATTT
Source organism: Lepus europaeus (assembly GCF_033115175.1). NCBI lineage: Eukaryota > Metazoa > Chordata > Mammalia > Lagomorpha > Leporidae > Lepus > Lepus europaeus. The sequence continues at coordinate 19,316,543 of NC_084849.1, forward strand.
AAAGACTCAGCCACCTCACTCTCAATCCCTTGTCCTTTCTAGAATATTCTGGAACATTATGAACATTCCTGGAAATGGTTAGCATTTGCATGAAGGCACAGGCTCCCGTATGTGTGGAAACCATGTCTCCGAGTTGAGGCACCTGCACCCCACTTTCTATAAACATCGCCATCAGGTGGATGGTGCCATGTTCTTTTCTTTGGTCTTCTGAAGTGTCCAAGAAAGGGGCTGTTAGTGTCTGTTGGGGATGCTAATCCATGTTTTTTTTTTAATTATTTCTTTACTTGAAAGACAGAGTGACAGGGAGAGAGAAGGAAAGAGACAGAGCCAGAAAGATAGAGAAGGAGATCTTCCATCTGCCGGTTCATTCCCCAGATGCCTGCACCAGCTGTGGCTGTAGCTGGCAAGACAGCTACAGTCTGAGTCTGCAGATCTGAGTCTCCCACACGGGTGGCAGGGACCCAAATCCTTGGGCGAGCATCTGCTGCCTTGCAGCTGCAATAGCAGGAAGCTGAATCAGATGTTGGCCGAGTAGCTGAGACTTCAGCAAGCACTCTGATGTGGAATGCAGGCATCCCGAGCAGCAACTTAACCTCCTGTGCCATGATGCCCACCTCAACCCACTGTGCTTTTAACCTGTGCTCTGTTTCTGGAGGACCCTGTGGGCTGCTGGGATCTCAGGCAGGGCCCCAGGGTGATTCTGCATTTCTTCTGCTTTGCCTCTACCTGTGTCCCTGCGTCGCTGGCCACTGTCTACACTTCTAGTGCCCTGTCCAGGATGCATCATGTTCGGGTTTCACTTAGAAACTGCTCCCTGCAAATTCAGCATTGTGGGGGGAGGAACGTGCTCCCCTCTGGGCAAGGCCCCTCTGCAGAAAATGATCTCATCCACCTGTCAGTGGAGACAAGCACTCCAGAGACAGACACGCTTGACTCAGGTCTTCAAAGGGAAGTCGGTTCCTATTTGCTGGGATGTAATACACGCAGAGAGAAGCAAACTTTTAAATTCCCTTTTCTATGAACTTGGACATACAGAGAAGTACACCGTGTCCCATGTATACAATTCTGCGAATTTTCATAGACTCACCAAACAACACCTAGGCCACCAGTGTTAACTACTCCCGAGAAATTCCCTCGCACGCCCTGTCCCATGACTTCCCGACGCGGGGCTGAGCTGACTTCTAGCAGGTGAGGGACTCCTATGGCACAGAAGCTGTGTCGAGATGAGGCGGGGGTGTACCAGTGATGCTGAAGCTGGCCCGGAAGATGGGGCAGAGTGGTGTTGGCCCCGTGAAGGCGGTAGACACAGTCATCAGGGAGGCTCACGGCTGTGCCTGTTCCCTGTGTCTGGCTTTGTACCTGACATTTCCACAACAGCCCCATGTGGTTGGGGCCAGTTCCGTGTTGCAGAGTTTCGGGAAGAGAAGGTTCTCGCCCAGGGTCACACGGTGTGAGAGGCAGGATTCAAATCCAGGGAGCTGGCTTCGGTGGACTTGGGCCCTGGCCACTGCTTCTTGCCACCTGCGCTCATGGATGTCCCCTTGGCTTCCAGATCGGCCATCGAGACTTTGACGTGGAGAAGCGCCTTCGGCGGGACCTCAGGAGGACGCACGCACTGTTGTCAGATGTGCAGCTCCTCCTGGGGACCATGGAGGATGGCAAGACGTCGGTCAGCAAGGAGGAGCTGGAGAAAGTGCACAGCCAGGTGCGTGTCCGCGGGAGCCGAGGAAGAACGGCTCTCGGCCCTTGTGCGGGGCCATGGCCTGGCCTGCAGCCATTCACTGGCGAGGCTGGGAGGGCCGCACAGCAGGGGCAGGTGAGGAGGAGGGGTTTAGAAGGGGCCCAGGGGTCCTGTTGCCTTCTTCACAGCAGAGGCAGGATATGCCTGGCTTGAGGGCTTGGGCGGATCAAGTTCCTGGGCCAGAATGGCCGAGTGCAGTGTGCCTATGTGTGTATGCATGTGAGTATGTGTGTGCATGTGGATGTATGTGCACGCGTGTACACACATGTACACGTGTATATGTGCATGTGCGGATGAGTTGTGCACATATGCATACATGTATGTACGTGTGCGTATGTATGGATGAGTGTGCATATATGCGCATGTGTGTGCATGTGTGTATATATACACATGTATGTACACGTGTGTGCATTGTGGGGTGTGTGCATGCATGAGTGTGTGTATGGATGAGTGTGTGCACATGCATGTGCATATGTATATGTGTGTGTATGTGTGTGCACATGTGTGGGTGTACATGAGTGTGTGTATGTGTATATATGGATGAGTGTGTGCACACGTGGGAGCATGTGTGTACGTATATGTGTGTGTGCATGTGTGTATATGTGTATGCACATGTGCGGGTGTGTATGTGCATGTATGGTGTGTGTATGAGTGTGTATGTGTGTGTATACGGATGAGTATTGTGCACATGTGTTTGTGTGTGTGTGTGGTGAGATCATGATGGCTAGACATGAAACAGATAGTCATGTGCCGCATGACACCCCCAAGAAAGGACAAGGACAGCATACATGACTGTGGTCCCATGGGATGATCACAGAGGTGACTTCCTGGCACCTACTGATGCGTGTGTACCCCACTGCTGATGTGCAACACGTTCCTCACATTTCTGTGGCAGCGCTGAGGTAGCCACACCTGCTGCTCTCCCAGTCGTGTGAGTGTGACACACACAGTGAGGTACGGTCTCCAGTACTTGATGGGAAATGACTGAGCTACTGGCTTGCCGTCCCTCACACTGTGCCTTTTGAGTGAGTGCTTTCTTCTTACAACGAGGACGTGTGCTGTAAAACGGTACGCGCTCTAGGCTGGCAGCAGCCTCGCACATCGCGTGCTGACTGTGCCTCCTGACCGTGTCACTCTCTCATGCTAGGTTTAGTCATGTGTCGCTTTGTCTTTCTGGCCCTGTGTGCACTAGGCTGTACCCTGTAGCCTAGGTGTGTGCAAGTCCACTCTGCACAAGGATGAGGTCACCCAGCAGCTCACTGCACAGACCAGCCATTGTCATAACCAAGTGCGGGCGTGGGACTGGCTGTTTGAATTCCATTGATGCCGCTCCAGGTGTGAGCTGGACCCTCGGGTGCTGCTGTCCAGAGTCCTCTCTCTGTCCTGGGTCCTCTGTACACATCGTCACAGGAGGTGCTCAGGAGAGCTCGCTGGAGGGAGGAGTCGGCCCCTCCCCCATTTCACTGGGGAAGTGTCTGAGAGGAGGGGGCAGCTGGATGACTTACCCAAAGCCATACTGCTGGCAAGTGGCAGAGCCAGGGTCCGAGCCCACAATCCCTGGCTGTGAGGACAAGAACAGCAGTGGCAGGTGGGTGGGAGGTGCAGCCAGGGCAGGAACTTGGGACCTCGGGTGACACAAGGTGCGTGGGCCATCCTGCTGCAGGCGGCGTGAGCTGGGGTGGCTGATGCTGAGCTGTGACTGAACCCTGCAGGGGAGGGAGGTCCCAGGGCTGACTGCCAGGGCAGGCATAAGGGTGGCTGCCCCCAAGGGGGCCCTGCTGGCAGCATCGTGCCCGGCACTTAGTGCGCCTCTCGAAGGCACACGTGCGCCTTGGAGGAGCCACTTGCCACCAGGTCGCCTTCTCAGAGGGTTGTCATGCCTTCCTCCTCCTCCTCCTCCTCCTCTGGCCTTAGGCTGTGTGGCCTCTGCCGTGCCACAGGACTGGGGCCACTTCTTTGTTTTTCCTGAAAATCCCCAGAGCCCCAGGTGATTTGTTCTTCAGATTTCTAGACTGCTTCTCCCAGCTCCCCTCCCCCAGCCTCCTGGGGGCAACGGGCGGGTCTCGTTCATCTCTGATGATGGCCGCACAGTCCTTTGCGCTGAGTGAATATGAGGACACGAGTTCCTGGGCGGGCTGCTGTTGCAGGTTCCGCTGCTGCTCGGTGTGTTGGCGTCCCATATGCAACCCTGGCTACAGTCCAGGGTGCTCTGCTTCTGATGCAGCTCTCAGCTAATGCACCTGGGTAGGCAGCAGAAGATGGCCCAAGTGCTTGGGCCCCTGCCAACCACAGGGGAGACCCGATGGAGTTCCTGGCTCCTGGCTTCAGCCTGGCTCAGCCCAGCTCTTATGGCCATTTGGGACTGAACCAGCAGATGGAAGATTCTCTCTCTCTCTCTCTCTCTCTCTCTCTCTCTCTCTCTCTCTCTCTCTCACCCCCCATCACCATGCCTGTCAACTAAATAAATCTTTAAAGAATAGGCTCATGGGTGGCACAGGCACTTGATACAATGGGTCAGATGCTGTTTGGGATGAAGATCCTGTATCACAGTCCCCGAGTTCAAGTTCCAGTTCTGCTTCCAGTCCAGCTCCCTGCTGACGCACACGCTGGGGACAGCAGGTGATGGCTCCAGTCCTTGGGCCCCCACCTCCCACATGGGAAAACCATGTAGAGTTCTGGGTTCCTGGCATCAGCCTCTCCCAGCCCTGGCTGGTGCAGGCATTTGGGGAGTGAACCAGCAGATAGGGGAGGTCTCTTGCTATTTGTTGATCCGCCTTTCAAATAAGTAAAAATTAAAAAAAAAAAATTGTGGGAAAATGGGATTAAAAGGTATTTATCTGAGTACAATTTTTAAAAATTATAGTTTTTCATCAAATTCATTTTCCACAAACTCTGATGAGCCCCCATATGCATGAACCCAAGATGTTTTGCAGCACAATGAACTTACCTTTATTCCACTTTGCTGGAATCTTCCGGCCGTGCCCTGCACGTCTCTCCTGAATGCAGCCGGTTCAGTCCCCTCACTGTCCAGAAGAGGAAACTGAAGCTCGGTGAGACCCCAGGCCCCAGAGCTGGGCCTTGGAGCCGTGGCTGCAGGCCCCAAACCAGGCTGGCGGTGGGCAGGTCCCCAGGACGGCAGTGGGAGGCAGCAGAGAGCGGCCCCAGGTGTAATACAGACTCCAGAGCCAGTCCTGCTCCTGGTTGCCTGGGGTCAGGTTCCGTCTGCAGACTGAAGCCTTCCAGGCAGAGGAGCTCTGTGCGCTTAACCAGGAGACCCCCAACACACGCATATACCTGCATTCCGATTTGATTCAGATGCCACCCACCCAGGACCCAGCCCAGGGCTCCAGGCTGCCCTGAGCGCCACGCCTGGTCTGCGTCCTGTGGTCTGGGGCACTTTCTCAGTCTTGCTTTGCCTTTCAGGGCTGTGATAGTTGTGAGGGGTCTAGCCTGGCATACTGTACAGGGCTGGGAGCTTTTATTTATTTATTTATTATTTTTTTTTCTACCAACGGCCGTTTGGGTATTTGTAATGTCATCCCCGGGCCACGCAGCATCATCAATTGAAACATCAGCCTGCAGTAGAACTGTTGAATTTTGAGTCCTGTCTGCGGTTGCCTTGGCAGGGCCAGGCCAAATGATGTCGCCGTCCTTACACGGCCTCAATGGCACTCCCCACCCCTGCTGGTGTCAAACCGTGCTTAACCCATGATCTTCTGCTGGCTTTATCTGGGTTAGACCAAGGTCATGGTCTTGGGTTTAGAGAGAAATGCCGCAGACGTGAGGTGCTGCAAAGTCTGGAGACATTTAAAAGCCCTTCCATCTAGAAAGTTCTCTCTGAGCTGTCAACTTCCCCAAGCCCTTCTGTCCTGGGATGAGGACCAGCTTGTCTGGCTGAGACCTTTCCTGCTTTCGCCTGAAAGCCCCGTGTCGCAGGCCAGCCAGGGCGGTCGGCCATCCTGGTCTCTCCGTGGTCGCAGCCGAAAACCAGAGTCACTGGTGTTGTATGCACCTGCCCCACTTCATCATCCTGAGACCCCTGGAGGATGGAAGACAGGGCTGTGCCCATTTTATAGGTGGGAAATGTTTGCCCAGGTGTGGAAAGTGGTGTGCCCAAGGTAACCCAGTGACACGTGGCAGAACCGGATTCAAATCCAGAGCTTAGACGCAGAATCCAGGGATCCCTTTGTCTCCCGTTGCTGAGCCCTGAGGCTCGTCTCTGGTAGACAGAGGCGATTCTGAGCCCTCAGCCACTGGCCACGCCCCTCAGATCCATGCAGTGCTCTGCCCACCTTCTACCAGAATGTTCCTGACACCACGGCACCCAGGCCTCCTGAACCTCTGGCAGGTGAATGTTCTGGAACAACGGAGGTTTGGTTTCCTTTCGTTTTTTAGTATTCACAGGAAGTCTCCCTCTGCAGGGTTAAAATGTGGTTTCTGAGAAATAGTGGTGTCTAACGAAGGCTCCTCATGTGGAATCAAAGAGCCCCATTCTTCTAAAAGTCCTTCTTCCCCATCTCCACATCCGGCGCCCATGAAAGGGAATCCTCAGCCTTGGCTGGCTGGCGCTGTTGCCATGGAAATTGTTCGGAGTATGGGATCCTGGGACCAGAGGTCAGGGTACTCACAGTTGCTTTGGCTCCTAGCACATGTGTCCTGGGTGCCGGAGTCAGAGCTAATCAAATACAGCAGCCGTGACCCTGAGTCCCACACCTTAACGAGCAGGGTTCCAGCAGAGGGGCTCGCAGGGGTCTCACTTAGCATGGGAGGGGTCAGCTGAAGGACCCTGGGAAAAGGAGAAGCAGGCAGGGACCAGGCCATGCAGGTCCCAGGAGGCTGGGGTTCTGTTGCAAGGGAGATGGGCCCACTGGGCTATTTGAGCAGGGGTTCACTGAACCGCACTCACACTGCGGGGGGACTGCGCTGTGGGGTACAGGGTGGATTGTGCAAGGGATGAGTGTCTTTGGGAGGCTCACGCGCCCTTCTGTACCGGAGGAAATGGCCACCTGGGTGAACAGGTGCTGACAGAGGTGGCGAGAAGGGACAACCTGGGAAGCTGCCTTGGAGCTGGCGCCTGCAGATGACGTGTGGCCAGCAGCAATGATTGTGCTATTTCGGGCAATCCTCCCTGGAGCCCTGAGAGGTAGATATTCCTGTCTAGGGAATTTTATTTATTTTCGCTATATTTCACAGGCAGGGAAACACAGAGAAAGAGACCTTCCAGCTGCTGGTTTACTCCATGCATGCCCATAACAGCTAGGCCTGGGCCAGACCAGAGCCAGGAGCCAGGAGCCAGGAGCCAGGAGCCAGAAACTCCATCCAGGTCTCCCAAATGGCTGGCAGCCACCCAGCTGCCTCCCAGGGTGCATATTAGCTAGACTGGAAGTAGAAGCGGGAATGGAACCTGACACTGTGATATGGGATGTGGGTGTCCCACGAGGCGACCTACCCACGGTGCCAAATGCCCACCCCCCACCTATTTTACTATTGCTTTAATTTGAGTCAAGGGGCCTGGATGCAGATCTTGTTGATTTCATGACCTTTGTTTGATAAGTGTTGGGACCTCCCGGAGCCTTCTTGATGGGGTCACCGCCTGATGTCCCAGGGGTTGGTGGGGGCCGGTGCGAGAAAGCCCGTGGGGACATCTGAAACCTGAATGGCTCCGTGGCATTGACGTCTGGCTCGCTGCGTCCCAGGGCAACCTGGGGGAACCCTCTCGCTGGAAAGGTGGAGGGCCACGGAATGTGAACGGGAGTTGTGTTCGTTCGGCGAATGTCGGCCGGCCGGGTCTTCACCCTGGGACATACTGCGGCCACGTGACCAGGGTCTGCCTGGGAAGCCGTCTCAGTCCAGGTGAGAGGCAGACCCAGGAGGAAAACTGTAAGGCAGGGTGCTGGACTGTTTGTGGGGGGAATGTATGAGTTTAGCTAAAGAGGAGGCCTTTAATTTTGCTTTGGGAAGGCGGCTGGTAGTTCTGGTTCTCCCCTTCTCGAAGAAATAAGATGTAAAAAGAGAGAGGGGGCTGGCGTTGTGATATAGTGGGTAAGGCCACTGCCTGCGATGCCAGCATCCCATTTGGGTGCTGCTTCATGTCCCAGATGCTCTACTTCCTATCCGGCTCCCTCCTGATGGCCTGGGAAAAGCAGTGGAAGGTGGCCCAAGTGTCTGGGTCCCTGTCTACCCACGTGGGAGACCTACAAGAAGCTTGTGGTTCCTGGCTTAGACCTGGCCCAACCCTGGCTGTTGGGGCCATCTGGGGCAGTGAACCAGTAGATATAAGATCTCTCTGTAACTCTGACTTTCAAACTAAATATATAAATATTAAAAAAAAAAAAACAGATAAAAGCAGAGCTCCCATCTGCTGGTTCACTCCTCAAATGCCTGCGACATCTGGGCATGGCTAGGACAGGAGCTGGGAACTCAACCCAAGACTCCCTTGTGGGTGGCAGGAATCCAGTCACTCGAGCCATCGCCACTGTCTCCCAGGGTTTAAACTGGCAGGAAGCTGGAGTCAGGAGCAAAAGCCAGGAATTAAACCCAGGTGCTTCACTGTGGAGAGCGGGCATCCTGACTGCTGGACCAAACGCTCACTCCCTCAGCTGTCTCTTTAAAGATGGAGATGCATGGCTGGGTAGCTAACGCACACGTGGGCCTTCGAGGAGGAGCGCACAGAGGGTACTGGAGAGAGACGCTGTACTCAGTACCACAGCAGCGCTGGAGTGTGAACTGCTCAGGGCAGTGGGAGCAGAGAGCATAGTGCCAGTGACGGAGGCTGCAGCCTGCTCGTGAGTGGCCAAGTGAACCTGGCTCAGGAGTTGATGCTTCGCCGCACCGACAGCTCCTGATGGAGTGGGCATGGCCCTGGGGATTTGCAGAAAATGGTAGGCTTCCAGGCCCCAGCTGAAACACTGGAGACTCCCAACACACAGGCTATCAGCCAGAGCCAGCAGCTCTAAGATCCGCTTTGAGCATCCCTGTATGGGCAGCCACTGTCTCTGCCCGTCGCCCGCTGCCTAGGACCCTCCAAACATCGTTTGCAGCCAGTTTCCTTCCACGGGGGCCTTGGCTTTGCTTCACTTGATCACCTGTGGCTTAAGACTCTCCGGATAAAACACAGATAAGGCACAGTAGGGGCAGCACGCCTCTTGGGTTCAAACCCCATTGTGACTTAACTACAGGCAAGTCTCCTGCCTCCAAGGGACTCTCTTTTCTCATCTAATAAGCAGCAGGATGATCCCAGCTGACAGCTGCTTTCGAACACTTCAACCATGGGGCTGGAAGAATGTTTCAATTGAGAGCTCCGAGACAATGGTTTAAGCAGGTAGGGCTACCCACTGGCTCCCCCACCCCTGCACAGGTGTGTGCTGTTGGTAGACTCTGAGCTCAGGATTTTCTTTTTTTCTTTTTTTTTTTTTTTTGACAGGCAGAGTGGATAGTGAGAGAGAGAGACAGAGAGAAAGGTCTTCCTTTGCCATTGGTTCACTCTCCAATGGCCGCTGCAGTAGGCGCGCTGCGGCCAGTGCACCGCGCTGATCCGATGGCAAGAGCCAGTTGCTTCTCCTGGTCTCCCATGGGGTGCAGGGCCCAAGGACTTGGGCCATCCTCCACTGCACTCCCTGGCCACAGCAGAGAGCTGGCCTGGAAGAGGGGCAACCGGGACAGGATCGGTGCCCCGACCGGGACTAGAACCCGGTGTGCTGGCGCCGCAAGGCGGAGGATTAGCCTAGTGAGCCGCAGCGCCTGCCTGAGCTCAGGATTTTCTAAGATCTTCGGGAACAGATAGGCAAGGCAAGGTGTGGGGTTGATCTGATGGCACCTGTTCTCTCTGAGCCAATTACTAATTAATTCCCATGGAATGTTTCTACTGGAAACAAACTAACCCGGAGACAGAAGCAATTCCAATAACCACGATATATAATTGAGATAATCACTGTGCATAAATAACACCTGTGAGTAGCAGATGCTGGCTCCTGGCTCCAAGGAGACGAAGCGAGATGATGTCGGCTCCAGGACAGTGATCACCTCCCCCAACCCCCGCCCCCACCGTTTGATTCATGTCTTTGACCTTTGCCTATCCCCAGAAGAAAACACGATATTTGCTTTTTGTTACATAGAGGAAGATCTGCACCAAAGACTCTCGTGCTGCGGCTGTCTTCACCTCTTCCTGCCGAGAACCAAGCTGTCACCACAGCTCAGTCATTGTGCCCCCCAAGCAGCTCTTGGCTGCACCCCCTTTATTATGTGCCGCCTGTATCTCCCATTCGGATTTCCCTCCGGACTGCTGGCCTCAAGCCGTGTCTGAGCAGCCTTCCTGCCACCTGATCTTTGGAGACAGATTTTTAAATTTGAGCACTGCCTCGGCTCTCCATGCTCAGTACCATTCAGGAGTTTTCCACTGCCCTTAGCACACAGTGCAGGTTCCTGAACTTGACCACCCAGGATGCATTGTCAGGATCCTGCCCACCCGTCTCCCCTCCCCAGCATCTTAGCATGGCTTCATGTCCTTGACACCTGTTGCCACGTGGTCACCTTTGCCCAGCTGTGCGCCCCACTGGGCTATGCATCTGCCCTCAGCCTTCTTTATCCTTGGGACTTGAGTTTGGTCACCCTCCTCGGCCATCTCTGATCCCCGTGGATGGGGTGAGGGAGCCATGTCCCCTACCACACAATCTCTTGGGAATACTTTTAGCTTAGGACTCTTTTTTTTTATTGTAATCACCCCCTTGTTTCCCTCCTGTTCTTCCCAACTCTTTTTTTTAAGTTATTTATTTACTTGAAAGGCAGGCATAGTTTTGAGAGAGAGAGAGAGAGAGAGAAAGAGGGGTCTTCCATCTGCTGGTTCACTCCCCAGTGGCCGCAATGGCCAGAGCTGGGCAGATCCAAAGCAAGGAGCCAGGATCATCTTCCAGTTCTCCTATGCAGGTGCAGGAACCCAAGCACTTGAGCCATCTTCCGCTGCTTTCCCAGGCCATTAGCAGAGAGCTGCATCGGAAGAGGAGCAGCTGGGACTTGAACTGGTGCCCATATGGGATGCTGGTGCTACAAATGGATGCTTAGCCTTCTACACCACAGTGCCAGCCCTGTCTTCCCTACACTTTGTAGGCAGGGGCTGTAATGGGCATATTAAAAGACTCAGACAAAGACATAGGTGGTAAGAGAGGGAGTCTGGCTCCAGCACTTGGGTGGGTGGCCCTGCTACCCCACGCCCTCGCCATGCTCCCTGTGGGCCTGCTACTCTCTGCCACATCCCACCTGCAGGCCCCTCCACCTGGGGCTCTGCCTCGGCCTCAGCGGTCACCCAGGTGGGTCCTTAGGCCCGGTGCCCCTCACACCCCACGAGCTCCCAGCAAGGGCTTGCTGACAGCACCCCCATGAGTGCCCGTGAGACTGATGACCCAGGCTTCACTGCCGCTGCTTTTAATTGGGACATTTGTCACCAGGCATCGCCACGCTTGTGTGTGACATGGGCCATTAGGAATAAGCGCTGGGCAGATAGCCCCGCTGGGCATCACCGGTGTGAGGGGGTATCTTGGGGAGGTTTCTCCCCAGTCAGCTCGGAGCCTGGCTTGGTGCCGGATCTGAAGACATCATTTTTGCAAAAAGATCATGCTGGAGTGAGTTGATTCAATATTAACATAACCTCCTGTCGGAGGAGATAAAGAGCATATTGTAATTGGTTAAAAGCGTGGTCATCACGGACCTGTTTGCCCCACAAATATTGACACTTTCCTGGTGGTGATAAATGAGGTAGGAAGAAGCTGGCTCCATTAGCCACAGGGAATGGCGTGTTCCCCCTCAAAAGACCTGTTCCGGTTTAGCCATGGAGGGTGAGGCCCGAAGAGCAGCCCAGAGGCTCACGGGGGTAATGACAGCCATTGAGATTACACTGATACTGACAGTGAACATCAGTTGTTCACACTCTGCCAGGTGCAGGGTCCAGCACTTCAAAATCATGAGTTAATATTATTTCATTTAATTATTTATTTGGGGGGCCCAGACTTTTGGTGCAGAGGTTAAGTCGCCGCTTGGGACGCCTGCATCCAACATCAGAGTTCTGGCTCGAGTCCTGGCCCCCTCTCACTCACCATCCAGCTTCCCGCTACTGAGCACCCTGGGAGGCAGCAGATGATGGCTCCAGTACTTGGGGCATTGCCACTCACATGGGACACAGAGTCTAGACTCCTCCTGGCTTTGGCTTTGCCCAGCACTGGATGTTGTAGGCATTTGGGGGACTGAACCAGCAGATGGAAGCTATCTCTCTCAAGCAAAATGAAAATAAATAAAAATTATTGTAAAATTTTAAAATCTTTCTTTGTTCGAGAGGTAGAGAGACAGCGACAGACAGGGTTCTCATCTCCTGGTTCACCCCCCAAATGCCTGTAACAGTCGGGCTGGGCCAGGCCAAAGCTGGCAACTGGGGTCTCTCCCACATGGGTGGCGGTGACTCATGGTTGCATCAAACAGGCAGCCCGAGTGAGATGCCACAGCCAGGAACTGAACCAGGCACTCAGGGCTAAGTGGCATCCTACCTGGCGGGCCACATGCCCACTCCTCTGGCCTAACCTGACCCCATCCTCCATCCCAGCTGAATATAGCGAACGCTGAGAGAGCAGAGGCCTTCTCCACCTGGGACCTGTGCGCAAGGCCGTGCCCATAGCAGGTGCTCCGGGGACGAGCAGGGGCCAGGTGGGCAGTGCGCTGCTGTGGGAGGCAGCCAGCATGAGGCCCTGTGCTGTGGGAGTTAGGCGGAACTGGGATTAAAGAGAATGATCTTGTGAGGATTTGAAGCTTACAGAAAGTCTGTGAGAAAACTTCCAAGAGCCCTGGTGCTTGCTGCGCCAAACTCACCGACTTTGACCGTCTGCCATGTTCCCTCTGAAAATGACATTTTCGGCCTTTCTGAAAACACCTGGAAGTCATGGTGCCCCTCTATCCTCATCACAGAAGATTCAATATGAATCAGAAAATACTAGTTCCTAATCCAGGGGTTGACTATCTAGGGCCCACAGCCCAAATTTGGCCCATTCACCATTTTTCTTCATTTTTGTTTTATTGTAGCCTGTAAGTAAAGATGTTTTAAGCTATTTTACATATCTACTTATTTATTTTTAGAGGGAATCACACACACACACACACACACGCACACAAACACACACCAAGAAAGAGAACCCCCATCCACTGGTCCATTCCCCCAATGTCTGTGTCAGAGCCAGGCTGAAGCTAGAAGCTAGGAGCTAATTCCAGGTCCCCCATGTAGGTGGCAAGGGCTGTAATGAGCATATTAAAAGACTCATCCAAAGACATAGGTGGTAAGAGAGGGAGTCTCTCACCTCTGCCTCCCACCAGGAGTCGGGAGCCAGAGACAGGGATCAAATCCAGGCTGTTGGATGAGGGATGCGGCCCCCTTAACTGGAGTCTTAACAGCCAGCCACGCACCTGCCCCTTCTGCTAAAGGGACACATTTCAGGCCATTACAAAAAGAGCTACATGGATACCTGATTTCGCCTTTTGGCCTGCCAAACCTAAAATACTTACAGTCTGGCCCTTGAAAAAATTTCCGGCCCTTGATCTTAACTGCTGACTACTCAAATTCTGCCCGTTGTCCCACTTACATCCTTTAGAGCGATTTTTTTCTCAAAGTTCAGGATCCAGCCTGGATTGAAAAACTGCTCGCATTAAGTTTTCATGATGCAGTGTTTCCTCTGTCTCCCTTTGTCTTCCAGCACGCTGACATTTTGAAGAGTTTAAGGCCAATTACATTGTAGAGCCTACTTTGCTTTGGGTGAGCTGGAGTTTAAACCTCATCTTTTAAATTTCAGAGCCATTTGGATTTATGGAGGATGAGGTTCCAGGGACACGAGGCTTTCTATTTTAAAACCAGAAAAGTCCCAGGCAAACAGGCTTCTCCTAGCCCCAGCATCTAAGGCACTGGGGAATCCCAGGCAAGGTGAGAGCAACCCCACACCCTTCCTCCTTACCTGTCGGCAAGGTCAGTTCTCAAAATGCACCTGGTAGATTCAAGCCAGAGGGTGATGAGGCAGTCATTGGTTTCAGTGGTTGCCTCTGGACCAGTGTTGCAGTGGATTAAGCCATGGCCTACGACTCTGGCATCAAACATGGGCACTGGTTTGAGACCCAGCTGCTCTACTTCCAATCCAGCTCTCTGCTAATGCATCAGAGAAAGCCACAGAGGATACCCAGGTGCTTGGGCCCATGCCACCCACATGGGAGACCTGGAAGAAGATCCTGGCTTTGGCATGGCCCAGCCCTGGCCATTGGGGGAGTGGACCAGTGGATGGAAGATTTTCTCTCTCTCTCTCTCTCTCTGTAACTCTGCCTTCCAAATAAATAATAAATAAAATACAGTGGGCTCCCCATGCTTCTTGTTAGGTGAATTCTACCCAGCATATGTGATTATGTGTAGTGTCAGCCCTGGATCTTGCTTTTTTTTTTTTTTCTCTGCACTTCTGTGATAACCTCTGAGATGTATTGACTTTGCTCTCCATGGCAGTTGGCTCATTCCTCTTGCTGTTTTATGGGACTAAAGCATCTTATCCGCATTGCTGTAGACAGACGGGTTGCGTCTGGAGTTTGGTGATTACGAATAGAGCTCTGAACACAGTTGGAGTTAGTTAGTGGGGGGAAGGACGCAGGTGTGCCCACTTCTGGGCGGTGTGGTAGTTCCAGATCACAGCACACAGGTGTGCCTGGTGTTTGACCAGGCTGCCGAGTGCTTTCCCATGGTGTCTGTAGGCACTTCCGCTCCCACCTTGGAGTATAAGAGTCTCTCTGGCTGCCGATCCTGGTCAGCACGTGGTGATGCCGGGGAGTGGCCTTTGAGCCATTCTGTAGGAGTGGGCGTGTTTGCAGTTCTGTTCTTTGCTTCCTTGCTGTAACAGGGTGGAGCACCTCTTCCAAGAGTACTGACCATTTGGATATTAATTTTTTTAACCTGATCAAGGTGCGTGCTTATCTTCCTGTTGTGTTATCTGTGTTTTCCTTGGTGATTTGTGGGGTGTTCTGGACCCAGGCTCCTCACCAGCTACGTCCATGGCAAGTGCTCTCTCCCACCTCGCGACTCATTGTTGTATTTTCTTAGTGGTGGTATTCACACAGAGAATGTCTTGGTTTTGATGTCATATAATGATCAGTCTTAGGTATTGTAGAATCCATATTTTAAGTCAGTAGGTCCTGGCTAGCTGAATGTTCTGGTTACGTGGGAGCCGTGGGTGCAGCGTGGTAGGAAGCCACCACCTTATGTGAGTTGGTGCCAGGTTTTAGGAACCAGATGTCCTCTTATTAGAATGTTCAATTAGTCTCTGGTAGGTCATTTAAATGGGGGAGGGTTGAACTAACTATGTTAGTGGGTTTCAAGCTCTCTCTCTCTGTGTGTGTGTGTGTGTGTGCTTTTTGTTCTTAGCCAAACAGGCACTTGTTAAACTCTCATTAGAATGCCTTCTGTCCCAACAAGTCCCCGGCCAGGGACACTGCTGGCTCTTGGGGACCAAGGCTGTGGTCACCTCCCTGCCCACACAGCCTGCCCTCCTTTGGCCTGGGCTGAATGCATCAGAGACCTGTGCGTGGAGGAGCTGGGGAGGCAGCTAGGTGGCAGAGGCTCTCAGAGGGGCTACCAGGCAGACATGCAGACAGCCCCCTGATGGAGTCATGGCTGCTGCTAGTGATGATGACGTCTGTTACTCTGAGTACAATGTGAAAGATGAATATTTAGGACACACTTTCATGCTTCAGTGAACAGTCGTCCCCTTGCAGAACTTAAGGGAAATCATAGAAATTTTAGTATCTGTCCAGATAGAGCTCAAGGACCTACAAAACAGCTGCCATACAGTCTCGAGACATTTTTCCTTGGGGCCACTATAACCTGACTTCTGAACCGCATGGACCATGGGTGGGTCTGGCCTGATATCTGGGGCTTGTTTGCATTTAACACAATTTGTTTAAAACAGTCAGGGCTTGGGGCCGGCGCCATGGCTCACTTGGCTAATCCTCCGCCTGCAGTGCCGGCATCCCATATGGGCGCCGGGTTCTGATCCCGGCTGCATCCAGCTCTCTGCTGTGGCCCAGGAGGGCAGAGGAGGATGGCCCAAGTGCTTGGGCCCCTGCACCCACACGGGAGACCAGGAAGAAGTGCCTGGCTCCTGGCTTCAGATTGGCACAGCGCTGGCCGTGGCGGCCATTTGGGGAGTGAACCAATGGAGGGAAGACCTTTCTCTCTGTCTCTCTCTCTCACTGTCTACGCCACCTGTCAAATAAAAAATAAATAAATAAAAATAACAGGGCTGTCCATCGTGTGAGCTGTGAGTGACTCCCTTTAGCAACAACCTTGATGCTGGAGGTTTTCTCTTCCCAGGATTTTGATGGGATGTCAAGGCAGTGGATTGGGATTAGCCCACCAAAGAAACCATTTCTTTTTTAAAAATTCATTTATTTAGGGACCAGCACTGTGGTGCAGCAAGTTAAAGCCCTGGCCTGAAGCGCCGGCATCCCATATGGGTGCCAGTTCTAGTCCTGGCTCCTCTGCTTCAGATCCAGCTCTCTGCTGTGGCCTGGGAAAGTAGTAGAAGATGGCCCAAGTCCTTGGGCCCCTGCACCCATGTGGGAGACTTGGAAGAAGCTCCTGGCTTCATATCGGCACAGCTCCAGCTGTTGCGGCCACCTGGGGAGTGAACCAGCAGATGGAAGACCTCTCTCTCTGTCTCTACCTCTCTGTAACTCTATCTTTCAAATAAATAAAATAAATCTTTAAAAAATAAATTTATTTATTTGGAAAGCAGAGTTAAGGGAGGGGGGAGAGAGACAGATATCTTCCATTTGCTGGTTCACTCCTCAAATGGCTGCAATAGCCAGGGCTGGGCCAAACTGATGCCAGGAGCCTAGAATTTCATCCAGATCTCTCACACGGATGGCAGGGGCCCAAGCACTGGGGTCCTCTGCTACTTTCCTAGGGGCATTAGCAGGAGAGCTAGGTCGGAAGTAGAGCGGCCAGGGCTTGAATCAGCACCCGTATGGCATGCTGGATGCAGCTTAACCTGCTGCATCACATCACCAGTCCCAAAAAATACTTCTTAAACAGAACGCTTCCCCCGTAGCATTTGCATTGCACTATTTTTAACTCCCCCGAGTTGTTCAGCCAGACCCAGAAATCTAGGTTCTAGCGGCTCTGCTGAAATATCGGGACTTTTCCTCTCCCCGCCTCTTTCCATATGTCTAGCCACCTCATCTAGTCGCTTAATAAGTCCAAAGCAAACATTTTACCCAGATATTTAAAGCAGGCAGATGGCTTCGCATAGGAAAGTAGAGCCATTCATCCGTTTGTAGCTGACGTCCATGTGACGGGAATCTCAATTGCATTTACACTGAATGAAGAGGAAGCGGGTGCTGGGAAGAGACTGCCGGCATGAGCACAGCAGGCGAGATGCGCGTGTGGAGGAGCAGCACGGGTGTGGAGTCTCGGGTCTGACCTTGGACAAGGCGCCCGGCCTCGGGGAAGGCAGCATCCTCGTGTGTTGGAGTGTTTGCAGGGGGCTGGCTGATTTTCTCCCTGCAGGGCTAGGGCGCCTGGGGCTGTCTAGCGGCCCCCTTGGAGTCCTCTCCGATGAGCATTGAAGACTTCTCCTTCCTCCCCATCCCATCACCGAGTAATCAGGAATGGGGAAATGAGCTGCTTCTTAGCTCATTCCGTGTTGCTGGAACAAAATACCCCAGGCTGGATACTTTAGAAGGGAAAGAGGTTTTTTTAGCTCAAAGCTGTGGAGCTCCAAGCATGTGGCATTGCTGGTGACTTCTGATGGGGGCTTCATGATAGGCGGTGGGTGGTGGGTGGTGGCATCACCATGGAGGGAGCATGTGCAAGACAGAGAGAAAGAGAGAGATAGCAAGTGCATGGTGAGAGAGCAAGCAAGACTGGCAATCAGCATGTGCAGATGAGAGATTTGGGGGAAGTGCCAAGCTCACGGCTAAAACACAATGACCTAATTCCCACCTACCAGGCCCCCATCTCTGGAGGGTTCCACCCACTCTCAATATCACCACCCTGGAAACCAAACTTCCAGAAGCAGAGCCTTGATGGAACCAACCAAGTCCAAACCAAGGCACCTCCCCATGGGTAGGGATCCCTGCCCAGAACAGGGACATAACGAGAGAGTGATATTCTCTCATGGGTTTTGGATAAAACTTCCTTGGTCTACTTGTGAGTACACCAGTGTCCACAAACACTACCACCAGTGGTTTTTGGTGTTGACTGTGTGGCCAGCACTGTATATGCATTGCTGTGTCTAATCCACTCATCATGTACCTGGGTTCTGGGTGATGGCAACCCAGCTCAGATAGGTTTGAGCAGAGAAAGGGAAGTTATTGGCCAAAATACCTGAAAAGCCCTGAGGCTGAGATCACCTTCAGGTTCGGCTGGGTCCAGGTGCTGCAACCATGTCATCAGCGTGTCTTTGCCTCCAGTTGGCTCAGCTCCCTCCATGTCAGCTTCTATCTCCGGCAGCCTCTCCCCAGGCACGCCAAGCTTTCAGCTTCGGGAGGACCAAACTTCCCATACATAGTCCCAGCAAAGTCCTGGGGTCTGCCATCGTATTAGCCCAGAACCGTCCACTGTGGCCAGCAGGGGTGATGGTCCCAATGGCTGGTTGGGGCCACATGCCCTTGTGTGGGCTTGGGACAGGGATCAGAGTGGATTTATCTCACCAGGGAGACAGGCTGCAGCTATCAGGAGGAGGAGGGAGAGGGCAGCAGGCAGGTGCCAGCCAGATCTCCTCTACAGCACTGAACTAGATTGGAAGAGGAGCAGCCGGGACCTGAACTGGTGCCCATGTGGTATACCAGCAAAGTCCTGCCACAAAGCCTCCACAGATGGAGGCTTAGCCTACTGTGCCACAGCGCTAGCCTCCCCATTTTCTTTTCTTTTCTTTTTTTAAATTTTTTTGACAGGTAGAGTTATAGACAGAGAGAAAGGTCTTCCTTCCATTGGTTCACTCCCCTAATGGCTGCTATGGCTGGCGCTGTGCTGATCTGAAGCCAGGAGCCGGGTACTTCCTCCTGGTCTCCCATGCGGGTGCAGGGACCCAAGCACTTGGGCCATCCTCCACTGCACTCCTGGGCCACAGCAGAGAGCTGGACTGGAAGAGGAGCAACCGGGACTAGTACCCAGCACCCCAACCGGGACTAGAACCTGGGGTGCCGGTGCCACAGGCGGAGGATTAGCCAAGTGAGTCACGGTGCCAGCCCCCATTTTCCTTTTTCATTGAGACAGAGAGAGGGAGACAGTGAGTGATCTTCCATCTATGGGTTCAGCCCCCAGATGCCAACAACAGCCAGAGCTGGGCCGGGCTGTCCATCCCACCCACGTGGTCAGATTTTCCATTTGGGGGTAGTGGAGCTCAGCAGTTAGGAGCTTGGGCTCTGGAGTTGGGCCAGCGAGGCTACCCCAGAGCAGCCTCTCCCTCGGGGAGTCTCACTTGCCTTCTTTATCCACGGGTCCCCCTGGTGGTGCCTTCCTCTTGGAGGCATAGTAGGGGCCGTTATTCAAGCGAGCGCCAGGAGTGTGTGGGGCTGGTAGTGCCCAAGGCACCAAGGCCAAGGTGATGCCGCCGCTGACTCAGGATGACGTAAGGAGAAAGCCAGCAGCTGCTGCGCGCTCTGCCCTCCTCCCTGCGGAGGGATGAGCCACCCCTCTTCCCGTCTGCTCCAAGGGGAGAAGGCGAAGGAAGGGGCATTTCTGGAATCTGTGCCATAAGCCCTTGTAAAGTGGGGCTGTAAGTACAGCCTCCAGGATCCAGGGCTCCGGTGCTCTGAGCACCTAGGGGGAGCACGCACAGGAGCCACGCGGCTGGAGGAGGCGGCGGCAGATAGGACTTGCCGTCACCCTGCTCCGCTCTGCCCCGTGGAGTCACATACAAGGGCTCTTGCTCGCCAGCTGGCTCTGGGCGGAGCTCCTTGGCTGGGCAGCGGGAGCCCTGTGTGCTGCCTCCCTGCCCCCCACCCCGCCCCCCCCATTGCTTATGTGACCTCACCTCCCACCGTGGCCCATCTGCTCCTGCCTATCCAGAGCTTTTGTTCTCCCCGTACCCGGTGGTGGGCTCCTTCCCTGTCGCTCCCTGCCTCCTTCCTGGAGGACCACAGCAGCATCCTCACGGGCTGCCCTGGCCCTGGTACCGCCCCACCAGAGCCCATCCTCCCCACAGCAACGCCGCCCACCTCCGTGGAAACCCTTGTTGGTTCCCTGCAGGCAGAAACAAAACCTCGGCTTTGCAGTCTGCCTCACAGCGCGAGCGGCATCTTCCTCTTGCACGCCATCCCCCCACCCCCTCTCCGGATGGCTGCCTGCTGCACACCTGCACCTGCGATCTTCCTCTTCCTGCTTCAGGGCCTTTGCACTTGCCATTGTCTCCGCCCACGGTCCCCTTCCTCCCATGTCTGCACATGGCTGTGTGCTTTGCATCTGTTCTCTCTCTGCTTAAATGCTTCTTCACAGTGAGGTCTCTGCCTTCTGCTCACCCGAGGGACAGGCTTTGCATTGGCTACCTGGCTGGCTGTAGGGGAGCCCCTATCCCACCTGCCAGACACGCCAGGCCCTGGACTCTCCTGCTGGGAGACCAGACCGTGCCTGACATCTCATGCCTCGGTCAATGATGCCCTAACAAAGCCAGTTTCCTCCCCTCACTCTGTGTGTCTCAGGCCCTCCCTGTCGCTGCAGGAAACGAGCCGCCCAGTCCTCCTTCGCCACGCCCTGCTCTGAGCACACCTGCAGACGCACCTCGTTCTCAGGGGGCATTTGTGGGTTAGAGACCCGGGCACCAGGATGGAACCGGTGGTGCTAGGCTGTGCAAGCTGCAGGACTCAGGTTAGGGCCACCGACTCGGGCGACCACAGCTCCACCTCCCAGACCAGGCAGCATTGATGAGATGTGCTGCTGCTGCAGCTCCATTTCCTCATGTGTAAAACAGGAAAATGAACAGGTGCATGTCATAGACCGGGCATGACGTTTACAGAGGAAAATGCCTCTAAACCCTATAACCCTGGGGCTTGGTGGTAACTATTCTGATTAATGAGTTCTCTGCTCCTATTATTTTATTATTATTATTATTATTATTATTAAACAACGAATTTGCTTTAGAGACACCGAGGGAGCACTCTCGTCTTTGGCTCACTCCCCAGATGCCCACAACAGCCAGGGCTGAGCCGGAGCTAACACCAGGAGCCAGGAATTCAAACCAGGTGTCTCACATGGGTGGCAGGGACCCAATCACTTGAGCCATCCCCTGCTGCCTCCCCGGGTGTGCATTAGCCGGAAGCTGGAGTCAGGAGTCAGAACCAGGAATGAAGCATCCCAGTGCGGGACGGGGGCATCTTAACCCAAGGGAGAAACGTCTGTCCCGTTATCCTTACCGCACTCATACCAGGGCCGAGCTCTTGAACAGCTTGTGGAAAGACATTTCTCTGCTCGGTTTGCACGGAGATGACAGCACGCATGTGTGGGCTCTCCCCGCGGTGGACCCCCTCCCCAGCCAGTTGTCACGGATTAATTGTCATAGCTTAATTGTCTTCATCGGCCGGCAGGAGCCCTCACTTGGCGGCCTCAGGAAGCAGAGCTGTCAACCACACCATTCCTGTAGCTTGCGTCCCCCACACGGTCCTCGTCTGTGGCTGGGAGGGGCTGGATATCTCAGAGCGTGCTGGCTTAGACTACATTTGTCTTCCCTCTGCTCCTGGTAGCTGTGTGGCTTTGGGCAAGGTGCCAGCCCTCTCTGAGCCCCCAGGTGTTTTCCTTAGGTGATCTCTAAGAGAGTTTTCCATTGGTGAGTTTCTGGAATTCAGGAATCAAGGGAAAGTGGCCAGTTGACATGTGGACTTGGGGTTTGTGCGTGGCTATGTTGTGAGCACACAGGGGGCAGGTGACTGTAACTGTCTTCATGGTCTCATGTTGCTAGCATAGGAGGCTGCCGTGTGCAGGGCTGGAAACGAATGCTTGATTTAATCAGCAGCTCTTAGCTCAGAATCTGATATGGGAACCCAGGAAGATGCTCAGCTGCAGAATATTTTGTCTCCCACTTAAAAAAGGGTTCACACACCTGAACCCCCATTAAGACATTTCCGCCTGGCAGGTTCCTGCTGATCTTCTAAGCACCTCCTCCAGGAAGCCCCCTTGACCCTCATTCTGCCCTGGCACTGTCCAGGTGCTGCTCCTCCTTTTGGCCGTACATCTCATCAATGTTGTCATGAGCTGCTCTTATCTGCCCCAAGGCAGAGGTTTGATGGTTCCATGTATGCCTCATTCCAGGCACCCAGTGGGCGGCAGCTGGTATTTGGTGAAGGGGGGTGGGGACCCAGGCTTTGCAGTGGGAGTGGCCTTGCCTATGTCACAGGCCGGTGCTGGTCACATTTTGAATGGACGCAGAGCCTGGGTGCAAACACATGCAAGTGCATTTGCTTTTGTGTTGTGGGTTGATGAATACTTGGGAAGACAGGAGGGTCCCCTGTAAGTGATTCTGCTGCCCGGCAGGGGCTAGGCTGTGCCGGGCTCCAGGGGATGGAGCATCAGGGTGGCAGCCTCAGCAGGAGGCCTCCTCTCTCCTCTCCTCTTCTGCCCTGGTCCAGCTGGAGCAGAGTGAAGCCAAGTGTGAAGATGCCTTGAAGACACAGAAGGCGCTGACCGCAGACCTGGAGACCATGCACAGCGAGCTGGAGAACATGACCCGGAACAAGAGCCTGGTACTCTCCCTTCCTGTGGCTGTGTGCATGCGCCCCCTACAGGCCTCTGCGAGCTGCTGCAGGCCTACTCTGTGCGCAGCGTAGTAGGGATAAGGGGACTTGTTATAGATCTACTGGATGCCACCTTAAAGGTATGTGCGTCCATTTCAGGCCGGCTGGGTGCTCAGCTCTGTAAGAGGTATAAGAGCATTTACTGTGGACATACTGTGCACTCATCACTCTGAATGTGCTGGCGTCCTACTGTGCACAAGGGTGTAGATGAGGGCCAACTGTGTGCTCCCGTCTGCAAAGATGTTGTGAACCCAGTGTGTGTTCAGAATTGTGGGGGTGCATCTCTTATGAGCCTAGTGTGGCATCCTAAACAGCAACTCAACTATTTAGAAGGTTCCTGCAGTGTGCTCACTGCTATAAGTGGTTCTCAGGCATCTGTTGTTGTCCTACTGTGTGCTCACCACCATAAGAGGGGCTTGGCCCTTATGTGGGGCTTCTGCCTGTCCATTCCTGTAAATGGAGACCAAGGCATCTCTCATGGACCCACCAAGTCTCCCAACTATAAGAAGCCCCACCATCCATTTATGTGCGCTCATCTCTGACTGGGGAATGAACATATATCCCGGGCCTACTTTGCTGGCGACAACTGGATGTGAATTTTGAAGTTCGCTGTCTGGGTGTACAGCCTGGGTTTAAATTTATACTTAAATTTACACTTGATGTGTGAAATCCTAGATTACAGCTCATCTCCAGATCCTTATTGGCCCCTGTCCTACATTTTACTTGCACTAAATTAAGAACTTCCCCACCCCCCCTACACACACACACACATCCATGTGCATGGGGCTGAACGGACACCTATACGAAACCACCAGCCACATAGGCGAAATCAATGCCCTCACAGGTAAAATATGCAATCCGATTTGTCTGCTCATCCATCCAACTCACACTTATTGAGCACTTGCTGTCCATCAGGACTGGAATGTTTCTGTGAACAGGGAGAGTACTGGGATCTGAACTCAATTACTTAACAGTAGGCACCATGCACATTTAAACTGTGTACACAGATTCCCAAGCATCCCTGCACACGCATAAATCCACTCACACACATGCTGCGTTCACGGTAACATGCATACCCAACACACACACACACACCGTGGAGCTTGTGTACATCCATCATGCACTGGCCCCTGTGGCCGTGCTGACTTGTAGGTGGTTGGTCACTTGCCTCGCACATCCAAAGGCAAGCCCCTCCCTGTTCTTCAGCAAGCCCCCGCGGCCCACCCCACCCTCCCACCTCCCCCCAGCCACCAGCCTGCCTCCCCGCAGGTGGACGAGCAGCTGTGCCGGCTGCAGTTCGAGAGGGCGGACCTCCTGAAGCGCATTGACGAGGACCAGGATGACCTGAATGAGCTCATGCAGAAGCACAAGGACCTCATTGCTCAGGTGAGGGGGGGCAGGCGCTCTGGGTAGGCGCACGGGGTAGGCGCTCGGGGTAGGCGCTCGGGGCAGGCGCTCGGGGCAGGCGCACGGGGTAGGCACTCGGGGCAGGCGCTCGGGACTTGCAGCGGGGCGAAGGCAGAATATTGAGACAGGGCAGCTGGCCTGCTCCCTGCTCTCGGCATCCTGGAGGAATAGATGCCCCTGGGTGGACAGAAACTGTAAATCCCATGTGTTCCTGGGGGAGGGGAACAGCACCTTAGAGAGATAATGTGTGTATTTCTGGAGGACATCTCCACCAGGAAGATTCTCGACTTCTTCATGTACCTGTCTACACATCACCCATGTATCTGCCATCCATCTGCCTGTCGGTCCATACTACCCCACTATGCAATCCATCTACCCCACTATCCACCCATCCATCCACCCACCTCCCACCCATATATCCGTCTAACCATCCATCTACCGATCCACCCACATGTCTGTCCATCCATCCACCCACACTTTCCCCTCTCCCCCTCCCCTCCTTCTCCCTCTCCCCTTCTGTCCTGCTCTCCTTTTCTCCCCCCTCTCCCTCTCCTTCTCTCCCCCTCCCCTTCTCTCACTCTCCCCCTCTCCTCCTGTACCCCTCCCCCCTCCTTCTCTTCCCCCTTCCCTCTCTCCCTCTCCTTCTCTCCCACTCCCCTTCTCTCTCCCTCTCCCCTTCTCTCTCCCTCTCCCCTTCTCTCTCTCCCCCTCTCCCTCTTTCCCCTCCCTCCCTCCTCCTCTCTCCTTCTCCTTCTCCCTCCCCCTCTCTCCCTCCCTCCCACTCTCTCCCTCTCTATCTCTCCTCTCCCCTTCTCTCCCCCTCCTCCTCTCTCCTTCTCCCCTTCTCTGGCTCTCCCCCTCTCCCTCCTCCCCCTCTCTCCCTCCCCCTCTCTCACACTGAGCACCTGCTCTGTGTCAGGCACTGTGATGAATGATGAAGATGTTGCAGGGAGTGAAGGCGTGTCCCTCTCCTGCACTCACGCAGCTCACAGTTTGCTGGGTGGGGCAGATCTCACTACAAAGGCACCCAGAGCCAGAGGCTTTGAAACTCTGCCCAGAACCCTGGAAGGAAATGAACATGGTCCTGTGGATCTTGGACTAGCTGGAAGTCATAGACACGCTCCCTGAGGAGGCGACAGAACATGGATGTTTGAACGAGGAGCAGGAGTTGACTAAATGGGAGAAGAGGAGACAGAGTGCACCACATGCTAAGGGCCTGATGATGGTGCACGCATTTAACAGGCTACAAGCAGGCCAGTGAGGGGAGCATGGCCTGGGCTCTCAGTGAGGCCAGGCCAGGAGAGACAGGGCAGGGCCTAGAAGCTATGATGAGTTTGGTGGTTATTTTGTGGGTGACAGGAATCCTCAGCAAACTCTGTGGGGGCGGGGGCAGTTGGAGAGGAGCAGCGAGCCTGACACCCAAGGCTCTCAGCTCTGCAGTGGCAGGGCTTTCCTCGGCCTCGTCCAGTGCTGCACCCAGAGCTGGGAGGAGTGGCCGGCACAGGGCAGGTGCTCAGTTAATAGTGGAAAGTAAGTGGAAGCTGCAGATAATCCAGGGAAAAGACAAGAGTATCCTGTGCCGGGCGGGTGGAGCAGGGGAAAGGAGAAGTGGCAGGTGGACCCAGGAGTCAGGACGCACGATGGCAGCTTGGGGACGCAACAGCTTAGGGCTGGAACTGATGGATGGGAGGGGGTCCTCAGGGTTGTTTTACACACCGGGGACAGCAACTCCCTGCAGGAGCAGTGAGCGTCTTCCTCACAGTGTACCCCCAGTAGAGACGCAGGGAAACATGGCCTCCAGGCTGCCAGTGTATCCAGCAGGAATGTGGGCTGGGGGATTAACTGGGGAGTCACAGTGACGGAAAGGATCAAGGACATCATCATTACAGCCGCCACACAGAGCCTGTGCCGTCTTCCACCCCTGCGAGTCACACGTACTTTTGTCCAGACTGCAAGTTTATTTGATCAGTCACAGGAGTGGCATAGGTGCCTACCCATTACAAATAAAGGTTACACACACGCGCAACCCAGAAGTGAGGGGACGCTCCTGTGCCTTGTCATCCCCCCCTCTGGAGGCAGTCAAGCTCAATGGTTGTTTCTACCCCCTTTTTAAGGACCTCTTGCTCTCCACTGCCTCATCTGGTCTCAGAACAAACCACAGACAGAGGGGCCAAGCACAAGCTGTTGGCCCATTTTACAGATGGGAAGGCTGAGATGCAAGGCAGTCGTGTGGTTCCCAGGTCTAGAATCTGAGTCACCTGACTCTCACAAAAACTCCCTTGCTGCAGAATTTGGTCTCGGTGCTGTGGCCAGCACGTTTCTGGCTGGGCTCTCAAGGGAGTGTGATAATGGGAGGGACACTTGACCCAAGCCAGGGGCTCATGTACTGGAGTGACTGTGTCGACACCGAGGTGAAGCCTGTTGGGTGTGGGGAAGCAGCCATGGCCACAGAAGCTCTGAGGATAGTGACAGCTGCCGGTGGGCGCAGACGGGTTTTCAGGGGTGGGTCCCCAGCACGGCCGGTGGTCTCAGCATGGCATTATTCTTTTGTCCTGCTAGTCCGCTTCCGACATCGGGCAGATCCAAGAACTGCAGCAGCAGCTGGAGGAAGCTAAGAAGGAGAAGCACAAACTGCAGGAGCAAGTACGTGCTCGGCGCGGCTGGTGGGGGGGCAAGGGGGCTTCGCTCTGCACCCCTGCTCTAGGAGTCTGGGCAGCCGGCGTGGATCCCTTCCACTCCAGCTGTGTGTGAGATGAGTCAGGGATACTCCCAGTGTGCACCTCACTCACTCCTGACTGTGCCTGTTTTGCATCCAAGGATGCCCTCTGAGGAAGACCCGCTGGGGTCAGGGCAGGATTCTCCCCTCTGGGAGAAACGAGTCCCAGAGAAAGGGTATGGTCTTGCGAGACGGCCTTGTTACATTGTGAAATCTCTCTTCCGAGCCCTGGGCCCTGCAAACCTCTCTGGCTTCCCATCATTGCCTGCCGGGTTGCAGCTGCCCATGAAATTCTTAAAACTCCTCCAGAAGAGGCATTGCATGTGCCCCCAGCCCAACAAAAGTCATAGCAGTGGTAGACATTTGCGGGGCGTTCACTAGGTACCAGGAAGGCATCTCCTTCAGGGTTCCTAATGAAAACGTGGTAGCTATGGCTCAGGAACAGAAGTGACTTGCCCAGGCTCACCGGCTGGAAGGTAGTGGAGCCACGTTTTGCACCTGGCTCCCACACCCACTGTTGCCTGTGCCTTGATGCTGAAGCCTGATGCTCGCAGACCAGCTTGGCTCCTTTATCATAGCAAGGAAGGGAGTAACAGAAGTGCTGATCCGAGGTTCCGTTCTGGATTCTAAAGGCATAGGAAGCAGCAGTTCCCAGTGCCTGAGACTCCAGAGCAGGGTCTGCTGTGAGGGTCCACTGAGAGCCCCCAGACTGGAACCTGCTTGGTGGTGTGGCATGGTGTGGCAGGTAAAGGCACTGCCTGTGACACCAGCGTCCCATATGGACACCGCTTCCTGTCCTGGCTGCTCCACTTTGGATCCAGCTCCCTGGTAAGGTACCTG
Source organism: Lepus europaeus (assembly GCF_033115175.1). Classification (NCBI taxonomy): domain Eukaryota; kingdom Metazoa; phylum Chordata; class Mammalia; order Lagomorpha; family Leporidae; genus Lepus; species Lepus europaeus. Next base: position 19,344,031 of record NC_084849.1, read on the forward strand.
GGAAAGCAGCGGAGGATGGCCCAAGTCCTTGGGTCCCTGGATCCATGTGGGAGACTCAGATGACCTCCTGGCCCAGCATTGGCCATTGTGGCCATCTGGGGAGTGAACCAGCAGATGGAAGCACTCTCTTTCTCTCCTCCCACCCCGTATCTGACCTTCAAATAAATATATCTTTTAAAAATGAAAGATTGGAACCTGGGAGTTGTGGCTTGTGCAGGCCTTCGATGTGTAGCACCTGTGCCGAGGAAGAGGCATAGTGCCGGGCCCTGGCCGTGGGGCCTGCAGGTGCCTCTGCCTGGGACTCACTGCTGCTACATATGCCCTCAGCTGCAGGTGGCTCAGATGCGTGTTGAGTACCTGGAGCAGTCCACCGTGGATCGCGCCATCGTCAGCAGGCAGGAGGCGGTGATCTGTGACCTGGAGAACAAGACGGAGTTCCAGAAAGTGCAGATTAAGAGATTCGAGGTATGTAGTGACACGGAAACACCGCTTGGGGCAGGAGCAATGAGAACTTCCTTGCGAGCTCCATCCTTCCTCCCACCACCCATCCACCTACTCCTGCTTGGATATACGTTATTCATCCATCTTCCACCCAGCCTCCTCCCTCCAGGCCCCCTTCCCTCCCTCTTTCTTGTACCACACCACCCCTAAGCCATGTAGCCACAACCCACCCCCCTCCTTCCCCCATCACTGACGCATCCATCCTTTCCCGTTCCATTTGCCCTGCCTCCTTAGCCCTTCCTCCTCCTCTTCATCTGTTCTGACCTCACACCCATCTTCTCACCCTTGTACTCATCTCCATCTGCCTACTCATTACCCACTAGGCAGCCAAAGCTCCTTTCGAACTGGGGTTTATTGCACACCTAGTGTGTGCCAGGCCCTGTTTTAGGTGCCCAGAAGACAAATGTGTAACACAGATCCTGGAAGCATGGAGCTTTGTAAGAGATGTGGGTACAGGGACATAAATGCCAGTAATATGGAGAGGGCCTGTGAGCTCTGGGAAGGCAGAAGTCCTTTTGAGCGGGAGAACAGGGAGGCTTCCAGGAGGAGGAGGCTGGACCTGGCAGCACGGGTACGATCCTTAGATGGGCTGGGGTGATGTTATTACGTTCATATTGTCTCTGGGGTAGAAGTGCACAGTTCATCTCCCCAGCACTGTTGACCAACGAATGACCAGGGACGTTTACACAGGACAGCATCATTGTCAAACCCTCTTCTGTCCACCATGTGCGAGTCAGCTCTGGGGGTCAGGTGCAACTCCTTTAATGAGTGAGAACGTGACCCCTGGAGGTCAAGCAGCTTGCTCAGGATGAAGCCGGGTGGCGTCAGGGATGGTGGATTGACAGGTGACCTTGACTGCATCCTGGGCCCAGGCCTCACTGCAGCCTGACGCTGCGTCTACACCATGGGAGTCTACCTTCATCTTTCCCGCCCCCACCTCCAGGGGGCCTCTGGTCTCCAGGAAGGCTGCCGTAGACGAAGAATAGAGAGATTCTCTCCTTCACCTTGACCCTCAGTGGTTCTGGGAATGGCTCAAGGCATCCCCGAAGGCACGGCTGCCTCTGCAGGATCTCCGTGGGGCTCTGATCTACCGTGTTGCAAATGATCAGATCATGTTGAGCTACATCACATGTCATTTTTAACTCGCCTCTAGCCTAGTCGAGCGATAGCAGAGAAGGAAAAATTATGGTAGAAATATGTCAAATTGAAAGAGTCTATCTCCAAATTCACGTTCTGCCACCATGATGTGAATTTAGTAGACTCCTGGGTCTTTGCTGTAGATGCGGTGCCTCCAGGAAGCGGTTTGGGAAACTCTTCTAACTTAACGCTCTCCTGGCTGCTGTTTCAAATCCTCGTCGAACGCTTTTAATTTTATTTCTTTTTATTTGACAGAGTTATAGGCAGTGAGAGAGAGAGAGAGAGAGACAGAGAGAAAAGTCTTCCTTCCATTGGTTCACCCCCCAAATGGCCGTGGCTCACTTGGCTAATCCTCCGCCTGCGGTGCCAGCATCCCATATGGGCGCTGGGTTCTAGTCCTGGTTGCTCCTCTTCCAGGCCAGCTCTCTGCTGTGGCCCGGGAGTGCAGTGGAGGATGGCCCAAGTGCTTGGGAGACCAGGAGGAAGCGCCTGGCTTTGGATCGGTGCAGCGCCTGCGATGGCGGCCATTTATAGATTCACCACTCCAGAAAAGCAGACATGGAGGCCCTCTGCGATCAAAGTCCCCTGCTTTATAAAACAGGGAGCCAAAACGTTATGGGGTTTGGATGCCCAACAAAGTTCTCTCTCATCTCCACTTTCCGATCCTGCCGGCGCGTGGGGCTGCCATAAATATCCTCAATTCCCAACCCTTACCCAGCACATCCAACCCGCCGGGTAGGGAGCTAAGCCTTCTGCGTCCTGGGACTCAGGCACCTGCCCAGGTCACCGCCCGGTCAGAACGGGGGCAGAGGTGGGACCAGAACCTGGAGCTCTCCTCCGCGGGCCCACGGCCTCTCCAGTCTTCCTTTCCCACGTCTTCACACCGCGCTCGTCTTTTAGCGGAAGCGGGGACTCTGAGCCTCGCGCCCTTGGCACAGGCGAACGAGGTCTGCCTGGAGCCGCCCTGTTTCATGCCCCAGGCCCCTGCCCGCTGCCCCAGGCTGGGCCTGACCTCCCTGTCCCCTCCCAGGTCCTGGTGATCCGGCTTCGGGACAGCCTGATCAAGATGGGTGAGGAGCTGTCGCGGGCGGCCGCCTCAGAGGCACAGCAGCGGGAGAGCAGCCAGTACTACCAGCGGCGCCTGGAGGAGCTGAAGGCCGAAATGGAGGAGCTGGTGCAGCGGGAGGCGGAGGCCGGCCGGCGCTGCGTGGAGCTGGTGAGCCCTGTCTCTTCCGCACAGGCGCCGACACCAGGGTCTGGGCTGGGATAGGGCATTCCTTGCGTCAGTCAAAGACGCTAGGATCTGGGATTGGGTAGGACATTCCTCGCGTCAGTGAAGGCGGGGCTTCAGAATGCCAACCCCCCCACCCGCCATGCAGGAAGCGCTGGGAGAAACCGGAAGGGGTGGGGCTTTGGACGACGGATACTGCCATTGGCTGCAGACGATGGGGGTGGACTCAGAGTGGGCCAATGGCATGCACAGCTGGTGAATGGATGCCAACCACGTGCGTCTAGGATTCCAGACTTTGCTTGTGCCTGGCGTTCTGCTCCAACGGTAGGCCAGCCTAGTGCGGCCGAGAGATAGGGAGCCGCGTTTAAGTGTCGCTCTTGCCCTGCGTCCCTATCGGCCGTCCCGTCCCGGGATGCTTGTAAGAGCCTGGGGAAGTCAGAGGGAGTGTGCCCATGCTACCGGTGAGGAATTCTAGACTGCCGCGGCGGTCATCGGGCCGGCTGCGCTGTGAGCAACGCCGGGAAGGCCGGGGATGGAAACGCAGTGATGGCCCGCATCCTGTGTGAAAGCGCCGGGCGCCGGGTTCCTTGTTTGAGCGCTCCCGTCAGAGCGGTGAGGCCGGTGCCACCACCGCGTCATTTACAAAGAGAGGAGGTGGAGGCGCAGGCCGTCAGCCGTGGCCAGGGCCGCGCCCGGATGAGAGCTTGACCCCCGGGCGCCGTGGTCAGGGCCACGTCCGGATGAGAGCTTGACCCCGGGCGCCGTGGTCAGGGCCACGTCCGGATGAGAGCTTGACCCCCGGGCGCCGTGGTCAGGGCCGCGCCCAGATGAGAGCTTGACCCCTGGGCTGCCGTGGTCAAGGCTGCGCCTGGATGAGAGCTTGACCCCCGGGCGCCGTGGTCAGGGCCACGCCAAATGAGCTTGACCCCCGGGTGCCATGGTCAGGGCCATGCCAAATGAGCTTGACCCCCGGGTGCCGTGGTCAGGGCCACGCCAAATGAGCTTGACCCCCGGGTGCCGTGGTCAGGGCCACGCCAAATGAGCTTGACCCCTGGGCTGCCATGGTCAAGGCTGCGCCCAGATGAGAGCTTGACCCCCAGGCGCCATGGTCAGGGCCACGCCAAATGAGCTTGACCCCTGGGCTGCCATGGTCAAGGCTGCGCCCAGATGAGAGCTTGACCCCCAGGCGCCGTGGCCAGGGCCATGCCCGGATGAGAGCTTGACTCCCGGGCACCGTGGTCAGGGCCGTGTCCGGATGAGAACTTGACCCCCGGGTGCCGTGGTCAGGGCCACGCCAAATGAGCTTGACTCCCGGGCGCCGTGGTCAGGGCCATACCCGGATGAGAGCTTGACCCCCGGGCGCCGTGGTCAGGGCCACGTCCGGATGAGAGCTTGACCCCTGGGCGCCATGGTCAGGGCCATGCCAAATGAGCTTGACCCCCGGGTGCTGTGGCCAGGGCCGCGCCCGGATGAGAGCTTGACCCCCGGGCTGCCGTGGTCAAGGCCACGCCCAGATGAGAGCTTGACCCCCGGGCTGCCGTGGTCAAGGCCGCGCCTGGATGAGAGCTTGACCCCTGGGCTGCCGTGGCCAGGGCTGGGCCCGGATGAGAGCTTGAACCCCCGGGTGCCGTGGTCAGGGCCACGCCAAATGAGCTTGACCCCCGGGCGCCATGGTCAGGGCCACGCCAAATGAGCTTGACCCCCGGGCGCTGTGGTCAGGGCCGTGCCCGGATGAGAGCTTGACCCCCGGCGCCATGGTCAGGGCCGCGCCCGGATGAGAGCTTGACCCCCAGGCTGCCGTGGCCAGGGCCGCACCCAGATGAGAGCTTGAACCCCCGGGTGCCGTGGTCAGGGCCACGCCAAATGAGCTTGACCCCCGGGCACCATGGTCAGGGCCACGTCTGGATGAGAGCTTGACCCCCGGGCGCCATGGTCAGGGCCATGCCAAATGAGCTTGACCCCCGGGCGCTGTGGTCAGGGCCGTGCCCGGATGAGAGCTTGACCCCCAGGCGCCGTGGTCAGGGCCGTGCCTGGATGAGAGCTTGACCCCTGGCGCCATGGTCAGGGCCGTGCCCGGATGAGAGCTTGACCCCCAGGCGCCGTGGTCAGGGCCATGCCCGGATGAGAGCTTGACCCCTGGGCGCCGTGGTCAGGGCCATGCCCCGATGAGAGCTTGACCCCCGGGCTGCCTGGCTCAGCAGCCTCCTGATTTTGTACTTGACACTGTGCAGCTCAAGGCGCAGGGTACGTAGGAAGCTGTCTCTACTGTTCCGTGCGTTGCCTCCAGAACAGTCGCCTGCGGGAATCCCGGTATCCAGACACTCCCTGGTTTCCTCTCCACTGAGCGTCCCTAAGGCTCTGGGGTTTTGAATCTGTGACGCTGGGTGGGGGCTGGGGGGGCACCCCCTTTGTCCAGGACCCCAGACCTTTGCTGGGACCACTCCACCCTCTGCCGGCCACAGCTAGGTGCAGAGGTCTCTAAATGCAGTCACTGTGTTCTCCTTGTCCTGTCCGCTCGGGCGTTGTAACAGATCTCACCAGCTTGTGCTCCTGCAGCAAAAGGGGGGGTCTTTCAAAAAGTTAGCAGAAAATGGGTTTAAAATATGTTTATTTTGTTGCAAAAAAATTTTTGAAATTTTTGCATTTTTCCCCAAAATATACATTTCCGTTAACTTCTTGAAGACCCTTTGAATAGATTCCAAAATTTTTCATTAAATAAACTTAGCTTTATAAGAAGGCTTTTTTTTTTAATGCTTTTTGTTTGTTTTTTACTTATTCAAAAGGCAGAGAGACATAGGCAAACTGACCAACAAAGAGATCTCTCCTCTGCTGGTTCACTCCCCAAATGACTGCAACAACCGGGGCTGGGCCAGGCTGAAGCCAGGAGCCTGGAACTCCATCCAGGTCCCCCATGTGGGTAGCAGGAGCCCATGTGCTTGAGCCGTCAGATGCTGCCTCCCAGGGTCTGCAGTAGCAGGGAGCTGGAGTTGGAAGCAGAGCCGGAGTGTGAGCCCAGGCACTCACACCGTATGCAGGCATCCCGAGTTATGTCTCAACCACTGCACCTAATGCCTGCCCCATACACTTAGCTTTAAATTCTATTTTCCCAAGAACTGTTTGAAGCACCCTCATATTTCTTGGGGTATTGGCCCCGATACGCAGAGTCACGCCTATCCTGTCTGTGGGTGACAGGCCGGCTACCTGGCTCTTCTGTGTGGGGGCAGGTGAGGCAGCCCCAGACGGAAGTTCCCAGACAACGTACAGGTCCGTTGATTGGCGGTTCATCCACCCCCAGGGCCTTGAGAGAGACAGAGACAGAGACAGAGACAGAGAGCAGTGCTCTTCCCTCCAGTTGACAAGATGAACTCCTCATTAACCAGCCCTGCTTCTCAGCAGCCGAGTCCTCCTCCTGCCCGCTCTGGCTGGGAGGAGAGAGCAGCCCAGCCTCTGCTGTCTTCTTTAGCTGGCTGGACACGTGGGCATTCCAGCCAAGTGAGATAGTGGTCTCCTTCCTCCGTCCCTCGCTCTCTTGTGCCCCGTTTTTCCCTCTTTTCTTACTTTCCTCTCCCCTTTTTCATGCCCTGCCTCCTTCTTCATTTTCTGGACGTGGTCATCAAGGTTGAACTAATGCAGCTCCCAAGCACAAATTCGCCAAAATAAAGCGAAAAGTGGGGCTCTCTGTGGATAGCAGTGGCCAAGTGGGCCACGATCCACTGCCTACTCGGGTACATTAGCAGGAAGCCGGATCTGAAGCAGAGCAGCCGGGTCTCCAGTGGGCACTCTTGTATGGGAAACCGCAATGCCAGCCCTCCGATGGTGTCCTCGTTGACATCGAGTGTCACACTTGGCAGGTGGACCGTGTGGAGGGGCAGAGCTGGGGGCAGTGTCCCCCCGTGCCTGGTGGTAAAGCTCTCCCAATGACACCCTGCTGCCCTGGTAACCCTGCCTTGCTGAAAAATGGCTCCAAGGTAGGAGACCAAACAAAAAAAGATCCAGTATTCTGGGCCCTGGTGGGATGCGCGAGGGATGTTGATGGATCTCCTGTCTGCATTCCTTCCCGCCCGTCGCCAGCCTGTACCATTCGTCACTGCTGGTGTTGGTTTAAAAGGCTGCAAGTTGTTGCATGCGAATGATTTATACCTGCAGCCGGCTCACCGGCACATCCAGATCAGGATCAATTACCCCGCCGATGGAACTTCTCTTCCCAGGAAAAAAGAAAAATGAGGGTTTGCCGTTAATTTTAGTAAATGTGCTATTCCTGGTGACTCCAGGAGCCATTATGGAGGAAAGAATATTCTGGCTCTAAATCACTCAAGTCCCTCTGTCATTGGCGCAGTGAGGCAGCTCATCCGTGGATTTATATCTTGTTGTTTTTCAATAGTCATGGAGACCAGGCAACACCACCCTGGCCCAGGACGGGGTATTCGGGGTGGGGGTGGAGGGCGGGCATTTAGGGAAGGCAGAAAGTGCTGATGGCGATGCAAAGGCCTGCCCTCTGTCTGCTTCCAGCCAGGTGCACCTGTCTCAGAGGCTGCACTGTTTTGCTTCACCCTCCGTCACCTTGGCCTGGCTCTGGCTTCAGCTTTCTGTGGAGCCAGGTGTCTTTTCCACAAGCCTCCCAGATCCTGGAAAGCTTGGCAGGTGCCTCTGCTCACTCTTAGTGCCTCTGCCCAGTGACCCACACTACAAATCACAGTGCCTTCTCTCCTTGCTCACTCAACTTGATGGTAAGACTTGTTGACTTCACTCTATGTAGATAATTTTTATATTTTAAAAAAGACTTATTTATTTGAAAGAGCGAGAGTGAAAGCGAGATAGTTTCTATCTGCTGGTTCACTCCCCACATGGCTACAACAGCCAGGGCTGGGTGAGGCTGAAGCCAAGAGCCAGGAACTCCATCCAGGTCTCCTATGTAGGTGACAGAGGTCCCAGTACTTGGGTCATCTTCCAGTGCCTTCTCAGGAGCATTAGCAGGAAGCTGGATTGGAGGTGGAGTATCTGGGTCTTGAATTGGCACCATGACACAGGATGCCAGTTTAAATGGCAACTTGACCAGCTGTACCCATTGGGTGGTTTTAAATCCACTTCCTTTCTTTGCCATGGCGCTTTCTTCGTGGTCCCCCATCTCCCTACCCCATCCTCATCAGTGCGCGAATCACCCTGGTATTTTAGTGGCCGGTGTTCTTGTCTTCCTAAACCCTGAGAGAGGGACTGGGTTTTAGTGGGCTGTAGGTCTTCAACTCCAAGTTCAAGAAGGTCAAGGCCAGACATAGGAGCGATGCTCAGTAATTGTTTGATGAAATGTGTCCTCCACATTTAAAAACGTTACCTCTTAGCAGAATAGCTCAAAAAGTATAGTTTAAAAATGGGAACTTTCAGGCCAGTGAATTTCTGTTTGCATCTTACCGTGGGCTGGTCCTGTGCCTGATGTTACACGAGATGACACGAAAGGACCATGGATTGTGTCCCTGTAATTGCTCGCGATCTAGAGGAGAAAACCCAAATGTCCCCAGATAACTCTGATGCATGGCAGGATGTGTGGGCAAAGGAGGAAATCTGGGGGAGATTGTATGGAGGATGCATTATCTGAGTTTAAGACATTGCTCAATTTGTTTTGACCGTGATTTAATTAAATAGATTGATCCGAACTCCTGTGGTTGTGGGACATGCCCTGTCACCATAGCACAACCACACAGTCCGTTTTTGTTATAACTCCATGTGAAATGCATTTGCTAACCTTTTAAATCTTCAGCTGTAACTTACAACAAACTTTGATCATCATGCTTGAGAAAGGATTTTCTTCCTGTACTCCAGAAAGGAAGTGGTGTTCTGAAATCATTGTCTTGTGGAAGAGTAGCCAAGGAGCGGACAGCCAGCATGGAAGAGCGTGGTAGAGAGGCATCTTAACTGAGGAAGGGCACACGGGCAGCTCTGAGGCACAGGTGTACAGTCAGGTTCACCGTCGTCTCCCACCGCGGCCTGGCTGTGTCTCCCAGAGTTCGTGCTCCTCTACTTCAGCTTCCATGAGATCAACTTTCAACAGTCTTTTTCTGTATTTGAAAGAAGGGGAGTGGGAGAGAGAGAGAGATCCCTCATCTGCTGGTTTATTCTCTTTTGTTGTTTGTTTGTTTTTACAGTTTTATTTATTTATTTGAATGGCAGAGTTAGAGAGAGGTAGAGACACAGAGAGAGAGGTCTTGCATCTGCTGGTTCACTTCCCAGATGGCTGCAATGACCGGAGCTGCTCTGATCCAAAGCCAGGAGCCAAGAGCTTCTTCTGGGTCCCCCACATGGGTGCAGGGGCCCAAGTGCTTGGGCCATCTTCTGCTGCTTTCCCAGGCCATAGCAGAGAGCTGGATCAGAAGAGGAGCAGCTGGGACTCTATTCGGCACCCATATGGGATGCCAGCACGGCAGGTGATGGCTTTACCTGCTATGCCACAGCGCCGGCCCAGTGCTGGTTCATTTTCTATATGCAACAGCCCAGGCTAGGCCAGGCTGAAGCCTGAAACTGGGAACCCAATCCATGCAGCCTGCATGAAGGCACGGACCCAGGTATCCGAGCCCTCACCTGCTGTCTTCCAGGGTGCGTGTTATCAGGAAACTGGATGACAAGCAGAGCTGGGACTTGAACCCAGACGTGCTGAAGTGGGATGTGGGTGTTGCAAACAGCATCTTTGCCATGGTGTCAAATGCCTATCCCAAAATCAACATTTTACAGTCCATATGTGAGTGAGATCATGTGGTACTATCTACTGTCTATACATTCAACCACCTTCATAACATTAATCATAAAAATAATATAGTTGTGATCCGGTAGTCTAGGGTTTCTCAAGCTCGGCGTTACTGTCATTGCTTGTTGTTAGGGATCCATCCTGTGCAAGCACCCTGGCCTCTACCTCCTAGACCTCCTAGCACAAATAGCTCTCCTGGCCAGTCATCTCCAGACACTACTTAATATCTCCCAGGGGACAAAATCACCTGTGAAGAGCCTCTCATTTAATCCTTGCAGTCCTGAAGGTACCGCCACCAACTTCCCATTTTATAGACGATTAAAGCAAGGCTGGGGAGGTGACGTGCTGTATCCCGGGTCACAGGACAGCTGGGGGTGGGGGTGGGGGTGGGGGAATAGTTGCAGGAATGGAAGAGGAGGAAACCCAGCCCCTGCGGCAGTAGCAGTTCCAGCAAAACCCAGCGTTCACCTTCCCGAGACCCAGCGGCGGCTTCACAGCAGAATCTAATTCTGAGTGGAATTGAAAGCCTCGCTGTGGACTGTGTACTTTTAATAATGCTTAAATAAAACATGGGCACACGGGTGTGATCTCCTCACCGAGCCTGGCTTGTCAGCTGCCCGGGCAAGGTCATAAATAGTTAATAGACAACCACTTACGGCTCTACTTCTGTTAAATCCAGCATCAATTATATATGGCCCATGAATTAGTTATTTGGTGTTACTTTGGGGTGTGTTTGCCACCTTCAGGGGGAGAAGTGATGGAAAGAACGTGAGGCCCAAAGCAGACGCGGGAAAAGCTGTGGGGGCCACGTCCGTTCTGCACACTCGCCAGTGTCCCTGGCAGGAAATCGCCTCCCACTGCTGTGTGAGAGGTGTGCCCACCGGGAAGAAAGCTCAGGACATCCCTGCGCTGGCAGGTGTTTCACAGCTGGCTCCCAGGGGCAGGTGCACTCCTGCTTTGTAATGTTTGCCAGCCTCCATGGTGTCAGTGCTCCCACCAGGGCCACGCTGACACTAACAACAAGGTGTGGCTGAGTGCAGAGTGGGGAAGCCACGCCCAGCAGCACTGGGTTCAATGTAGATACAATAGACACAAACATCTCCAAAAGCAGATGTAACAGTGCAAGGTTAATAAGACAGTGATGCATTTTCAGAATGTGTTACCTTGGTCTTTAATATCACTTATTTGTCCATTTATATAATCTAATTGTTTATAAAAATTATTTAATTGAGAGGTAGGGGAAGAGACATAGATGAAGAGACAGAATGAATATCTCCCACCTGCTGACTCACTCCCCAGATGCCTGGGTCTGGGCCAGGCCGAAGTCGGGATCCAGGAACTCCATCAGGTCTCCCACGTGAGTGGTGGGGGACCCAACTCTTGAGCCATCGCCTGCTGTCTCCCAGGGTGTGCATTGGCAGGAAGCTGGAATTGCAAGCAGAGCCAGAACTGGAACCCAGGCACCCCAATATGGGATGTGGATGTCCCAAGCGGCGCCTTCTCCACTACACCAAATGCCTGCCCGTGTATCATCTCAGTTTTACTGGCTCACAAAATCGCTGAAAGGTTAACAGCCAGGTCTTCGTGGGCAGTCTGAGCACTTCGAGCTCACTGCCGGCGTGGAGTCCCCAGGCCCTGGCCAGAAGGCTGCTGGTGGAGAGGAAGGAGAGAAAGTTTGGGATCAGAAGGCCCTTTAACCAAGTCTCATCACTCTCCAGCTGCTCGTTCATTTTAAGGCAGGATGACGTCCCCACCCGCACTGTCTGCTGTGGAGCAGTCTGGGACCTCGTGCGTAGAGTGGGTACAGTCAGCATCCACCGGGATCCTGAGAGGCAGCAGCTGAGTCCCTGCCACTTGTGGGAGACCTGGATGGAGTTGGCTCCCAGCTTTGGCCAGGCCCAGCCCAGCCCTCTCAGGCAGGTGGGGAGTGACCCAGTGGATGGGACAGCTCTCTCTGTCTCCCTCTTTTGACGTCTGCCTCTTAAAAGGCCAAAGCACATCATCATTTGTGCCATGCTTCTGGCTCTGCCTGCCAATAACTGTCCCCAGAGGCAAGCTGGTTCCGCCATCTTTCCTTGGGCCCCTTTCTCCTGAGTCTCCCCAGGAAGCCCAAGTCCAGATTCTGTTTTCTAATTCACTTTTTTTTTTCCTTTGCCACTCAACAATCCATGTTTTCAAACTCCAGGGTCAGAACCCAGCCCCCCCCACCACCACCTCTTGCTCTTGGCAGCCACCCCCTCCAAATGTAGTCTTAAAAGGTTCATTTGCAAAAGCGCCTCCTGCTCATGACCATGAACTTGAGCACATAAAGATGAATGATTTTGGCTGGGAACCCAAAGCGTTTAAAAAGGCATTTGGTGCAGAGGGCATCTGGGGCCAGGAGCCAGGTGTAGATCACACCTTTTATGGTTCTCCTGACAGGGAAGGAGCCCTCCTAATTACTGCCAGGTTATCTCGGCGTGGTCCAAAACAGCCCAGCGCACACACAGACCACGTGTTCACGGATTGCCTCACTCGCCACCACTCACGGCCTCTGTACGCTCAGAGAGCCGGCAGGAGGAGGATGTGGGTATTTCCATCCTCTCCTCCTTGCGGGCACCTCTGCAACAGAACCCTGGTCCTCAGGAGACATAAGATCCAGGGCCACCAGCCCCAGGCACGTTCTTCCCACATGGGCTCATCTCAATTGGAGAGGTGTTATCGCCTAATGAAATACATCTCTCCGTGTCTGCCTCCACGATGAGATATCTCGATAATAAAATCTATTACCAAAAGCCTACCTAGGAATAATTGGGTCCATTACTCCCCAGCTTGTGGCTCCGTGTCTGCATCGGAGACGGGCTCTCCGGTAATTAATCAGAATTTAAAGTCGCTAACACCAATTACAAATAATGCACCGAGTCTTGAGACGCTAAGCAGAAGAGCAGATACTGATCTTGTCCCCTGGGACTCCATCAATTGAACTTTTGTCACTTCCCACTCGCTGGAAATTAGAGTAACTTAACTCCATCATGTTAATTACTTAGAAGAGAAGGGGGGGGGGTGATATTGATTGAATACCACAGGTGTACATTAAATTATTCAAATAAATCCAATTCAAGTTGTTTAGATGAGATCATGCCTCACTTAATTGCATGTCAGGGGGGGCCTAAGAAGGTTAATCTTCACAATGGAAGACACGGCCATTGTTACAACCCAGCATCTTTAAATTTATTTAGTTGACTAGTTGAAAGGCAGAGAGACAGAGAGCAATCCCCTGGTCACTGCTTCACCTCCCAGATGCCCACCATCAGCCCCAGCTGAAGGCAGGAGCCGGCACTGGAGTCAGGTCCCGCACATGGGTGGCAGGCTCCCAACTACTGGAATCTTCGCGTGTTGCCTCCCAGGGTGCATGAGTGGGAATCTGGAATTGGGAGCAGAGCCTGGACTTGAACCCAGGCACTCTGATATGGGATGCAGGCATTCCATGTGTTGTCTTTTATAATTTCTTACTTTATTTTCATTTTATTTGAAAGGCAGAGAGAGAGAGAGAGAGAGAGAGATCTTCCATCTTCTGGTTCACTCCCCCAAATGCCTGTAACAGCCAAGGATGGGTCAGACCAAAGCCAGGAGCCCAGGATGCTACTGGCATATTTATTGCATGTGGATGGCAGGGGCCCAAGTGCTTGGATCACCATTTGCTGCCTTCCAGGGCGTAGATCAGCAGGACACTGGATTGCAGGGGGAGGAACCACAACTCAGACCCAGGCCTAAGTGGTGTCTTACCTCTTATGCCAAATGCCAGCCCCAGCAGTTCAGCATCTTAGAAGATAATGGTCCCACAGAAATCCAGGAGGCCCCAAAGTCACCCCTTTCATTTTTTAAAATTCACTTCTAAACTATAGTGTGTGTTGGAAGGGTAATGCTTCTCTTTGTGGTGCTCGGCTTTTGGCTCTGCTTAGACAATGATGAGGGAGAAGAGGATCTCAGGATTTGAGGGCAGCCCAAGGAGGAGGGAAAGAAAAGGGTTTTACTGGGAGAACTGACGGCTTTGGAATTGCACCTGTCGGTAGCAGGAAAAGAGGAGCAAACTTGTGTGAGTTCTGCTTCCTCTGGTTGTAAGTCATAGAAGTAAAATGCCAGCTGGCTTCCTCAAAGGGGAATGTGTGTGCTTATATCATGAATAGGCCTCGCAACCTCTGGTTTCCGACCCCATGGAATTCTGGGACTCGAATGATGTCCCAGGCTGAATCCAGTGTTGCTCGCGCCGACCTCACCAGCTCTCCAGAGCCCATCGTGCACCTGTCGTCAGTGACAGGCGTGTTCAGTAGTGTCACAGGGGTGGCCTGACGATAGCCCCTGGGGTTTATTTACACCATGGAAAGTAGCAAATGCTGCTCCCTGGGGCCTTCATCTCTCCCAGAGCCAGTTTTATTTATTTATTTATTTTTAGAGAATATTGGTGGGTAAGGGGAGGGGCTGCTACACAGTACTACCGATCCAGTAACTTATGTTTTTTAACAACTATTTACTTATTTGAAAAGCATAGTTACAGAAGGAGAGAGAGAGAGAAAGAGAGAGAGAGAGGGAGAGAGACAGGTCTTCCATCCACTGATTCACTCCCCAAATGGCTACAATAGCCAGGGCTGGGCCACGCCGAAGCCAGGAACCTGGAACTCTACCAGGTGTCCCACATGGGTGGCAGGGGCCCAAACACTTGGGTCATTTTCTGCTGTTTTCTCAGGCTCATCAGCAGTGAGCCCGATCAGAAATGGAGCAGCCAGGATTCAAACTGGTGCTCGCGTTGGTGGCTAGCCTTGCAGGCGGTGGCTTAACCCACCGCACCACAACACCAGCCAACAGTCTTCAACATTCGCCATCCCACCTGACTGCTGAGCCCGCCTCTCCCCACCTCCTCCGAGTTGGTTGCCTTCTCAGGTGGCCTTCCTGGTGGCAGCAGAACAAGGCTGATTCATGGCCAACCCACCAACCTCGGAGGATAGAGGCCCCTTCCCCCACCCACCGTCCAAACACAAGTCTAGGAATGGAATCTTACTGCTTCCCACTGGCCTGGCTTGCGTTCCATGCCCAGCCCTAACCCAAGCACTAGTGTCTGACGGGGGGAAGTCCTGAGATAGCTGCGCAACTCTGAACCCAGGAGTAGAGTCGACTCCATCCTAGCTACAGTCACTGAGATGAGGAGCAGGCTCGTTCCCCCCAAGGAAAACTGGAATATTGGTGCCGGAAGTGGGGGAATGGACTCTAGGAAGGAAACGCCCTGTGCTTTGGCCGTGTCTCTGTGTGTTGGCTCCTGCTGCGACTTCTCTGGTCTCGCCCAGGCCTCATCTGGATGCTCTGTCCCCTCTGCTTGTTTGCTTGCCACCTATTTGGCTTTTCCCTCCCCTGTTTTCTATCGTTCCTGTTACTCCTGTGACTGGGTGGGCGGGACATCCCAGGGTAGAATAAACACAAGAAAAGAAAATGAGGCCCGAGGGAGGCAGCCTGAATCCCTTCCTGCTCTTCAAGAGAGCAACTTGTGTAACGGGCAGGAGCTGCTGTGAAGCCAGCAGGTCTGGAATCGTGCGCCAGGCCTGTGCCCGCAGCTGTGCGAACCTGGGCATGTTTCTCTGCGTGGACTCGCTTTCTGGGAAAAGTGGATCCGATGATGTGCAAGGCTCTTTCTGCCGAGACACTGGGCCGATGCAGAATGAGTAGGTCATGGAGCTGCTGCAAGGATTGGGCTCGTCTCTAAGAAGTGATGTTCAGGGTGGCCACGTCCTCTGGATCAAGCACGCCCCTCCTCCGGGACCTGTGCACGGAGTCAGCAAGCCTCAGATCTGAGCCTAGCAAGGCTTCTTCACCCCAGCTGCTGCCTTCTCCAGGCTCAGAC
This sequence comes from Lepus europaeus, assembly GCF_033115175.1. Lineage (NCBI taxonomy): Eukaryota > Metazoa > Chordata > Mammalia > Lagomorpha > Leporidae > Lepus > Lepus europaeus. The sequence continues at coordinate 19,359,502 of NC_084849.1, forward strand.
TTGTGGAAATCCCACCCCGGCTTGTGCACCTGTGGGGTGGGGGGAGTCGCTACCTCGTTGGGCAACAGCATCCCTACAGATGCCTCCCTCTCTCCAGCCCGTTTCAGATCAGGTGTATCCCTACCCCACACCTGGACTCCATATGCATCACCTTGCTTCTGGTGAGGATGGGGTAGAGACACAGCCCCGTGCTGCTCTTACCTGGGACTACGAGGAGTCATCCAGAGCTGCCAAATTTTGTTTTCTTTTAAAGGATTTCTTTATTTATTTGAAAGGCAGAGTGAAAGAGAGAGAGGGAGACAGAGTGGGAGAGGGAGAGGGGGGGGAGAGAGAGAGAGAGAGAGAGCGAGATCTTCATCCACTCCTCCATTTCCCAAATGCCCACAGCAGGAGCCAGGTCAAAGCCAGAAGCCAGGAACTCCCTCTGGGTCTCCCATGTGGGTGACAGGGACTCAAGCACTTGACTCATCAGCTGCTGCCCACCCGACTCCGGCACATTATCAGGAAGCTGGATCGGAGGTGGAGCAGCTGGGACTGCAGCCAGGCGCTCTGTTAGAAGGCGGTGGCGTCCCAAGTGGTAGCTTAACCTGCTGCCCCACAGCACCTGCAGGCAAACCCTCTTTTAAATCCATAGCTGATACAAATCTGTACTAAACAGAGGCAGAACCTCTTTATTCTCCTGCCCCAGCCTCTAAGGTAGCGCTGCAAAGTGTGGCTTTAGAACCCCTGGTGAGATCTCGCCAGGCTCCTTTTTTTGTAATGAAGTTTCGTTGAAACACAGTTGCAGTCACTCCTTTGTTGTCCAGGCCTGCAGCGGCAGAGATGGATGTTAGTGACAGAGAGACCGTCTGACACATAACATCTAAAACATTCACTATCTGGCCCTTTGCCAAAACAAATACTCACCTTCACTCTGGAACATCGCTTAGCACAGAGAATGCACAAAAATGCACATTGAGAGAAGAAAGAACTGGAAAGGGCCCAGGACTAGGAGTCAGGAGAGCTGGGTGCGGCTCTGAGTCCCATCACGTCCCTACGGTGTGAGCAGGCGCTCTGTGGCCACGGCACTCGTCTTTCTGTCTCTGTGATCTTGTGAAATGGGGATTACAGGTTTCTTCAAAGCATCCTTTGAAGGATACACTGAGATAATTTGTTTAAATGCTCGTCACAGTTCCCGGCACAAAGCAAATCCGCCATCATCATTCTCATCATCACCCTCACTGCCACCACCGTCTCATCATCACCACCATTCCCATTCTTTCCAGCATCGCCCTCACTGTTGGCATCATTGCCATCGTCACTACCAACCCCATTACCATCAGCATTCCCACTATTCTCACTGTTGTCGTCACCATCCTCCTCCTCCCCCACCATCGGCATCCTCGCCACCACCACCCCATGCTCTCCATTCCCCCCATTTTCACTATTATCACCATCCTCCTCCTCACCACCATCTTTATCATCGCTTTCACCAACATCAGCATCACCACCAGCACCACCACCTCCTCATCGTCCCCATTTGCACCATTATCACTGTTATCACCACCATCATCATCACCATCATCATCGTAGTTACCATCACCTTCATCACCAGCGCCATCATCATCATCACTGTCATCATCACGTCTCTGACTGCCACCACCATCATCATCTTATCATCACAAGCGACCAGAACCAGAGAGCACTGCAGAGCCCCTTACGGAGTAAACGAGCTGTGCTCTCCCAAGCACGGGTATAAACCCAGGCCAGTGGCCGGATAGTTCCCAGGTTGAGAATTCTGGGACTGACGTCGCCAAATGCTGTGCCTCTCAACCTGTGTGACCGTGGGCTCGTAGGTCTCCTTGGACTCAGTGTCCTGAGTGTCAGCCTCGTTGGGATCCTGCCCTTTCCCCAGCCTTCCTTTGGCCGCATTCCAGGTAAATGACTCGGAGCCCATTCTGCCAGCACGTCACCTCTGCCGCCTGCTTGGATAATTAGAATCAACACATTCATTTCCCTAACAGCATTCTCATCTTCCCCCTCGCGAAATTTTCAAATGAAAAAAGAAAGGCAAAAACAAGCTACATCTGTCCTTGTTCAGGCAATTTGCAGCTGTCCGCAGCTGACATCCACCCAGCTGGGCGGCAGTGCTAGACTTCCTGCTTGCTTTGGGTGGGAGATGAGTGGCCAATGCCTATTAAAGTCTGGCAGTGGTTTGGAGACAAAGCATCCTGCTGGGGGGAGGCTTATAAACAAACACTCAGGGGGAATCCTTCAGGCTCCTGCCTTTGTGAGCTAATTGCCTGGTGGAAGAGGAGAAAAAAAAAAAAAGAAGGAGAAGATGATGTTACCTCTCAGCAAACAAAAGGAAAGGAAATAAGATGGTTTTCACTTCTTCCAGAGAGAGCCTGCTGAGGATGGCCCGGGGATGCTCTGTTTCAGGGACTACCAGCAAGTGTTTTCGGGGAAGAGCCAGGTAGTAAATAGTTTAGATGTCTCGTGAGCCAGGCTGTCTCTGTCACCAGTACTCAACTCTGCCGTTGGAGCACAAAAGCAGCCATGGACACGAATGAATGAGGGCATCTGTGGTTCCAGTGAAGCTGTGCTGCCAGCGTCAGACAGTGGACTGCGCCCAACATGCACTCTGTCGTTGGAGGTGGGCAGTAGAGCTCGGTTCCAGTCTCAGCTCTAGCTCTTAGGCCTGGTGTCCCCTTTCTCAGCTTCCTCATCTGTAAAATGGGTCAGAACTTAGTCAGGGGATTGAAGGAGTGAGTTACACATGTTAGGTGGTCGATAAGTTATAACTTCCCCTGGTGCCCATCCCCTCAATCCCACTTATGAAAAGAACACGAGGGAGTAAAACCAAATAAAGATGGCTGTATGCTCTCCTGTTATGGTTATGGTTATGGTTATGGTTATGGTTATGGTTATGGTTACAGTTTGGAATGCACATCTTGCGGTAGCTCATTTGAAAGTTAAGCAGCTCTGAGTTCCCAAGGTCCTTCTGTTGTCTGCATCTCCCAGTGCCCTCCCAGAACAAGGTTCTCTGGTTCAGCCTTGTCCATTTTCTTTCTTTTTTTAAGTTTATTTATTTATTGAAAGTCAGAGTTACACAGAGAAAGAAGGAGAGGCAGAGAGAGAGAGGTCTTCCTTCCATTGGTTCACTCCCCAATTGGCTGCAATGGCCAGAGCTGCATAGGTCCAAAGCCAGGAGCCAGGAGCTTCTTCCAGGTCTCCCACATGGGTGCAGGGGCACAAGGACTTGGGCCATCTTCTACTACTTTCCCAGGCCACAGCAGAGAGCTGGATCGGAAGTGGAGCAGCCAGGACTCGAACCCGTGTCCATATGGGATGCTGGCACTGCAGGTGGTGGCTTTACCCCCTATGCCACAGCGCTGGCCCCAGCCTAGTCCATTTGCATCTCAAAGGCATGGCTTCATTTGGAAAACCCCAACTACATAAATGAAGAATCTATTTATGCCCTGCCATTGTTTGAGCATGTAGTTGACATTGTGGCCAAATGTTGGCACAACACTGAAAATTCTGTGTCTACAAGTCCAAGGCACTGCATGTCGAATCTGATAATCAGACTTGTGTTTTCACGAGTCGGATTCTCAGGAAGGGTTGTAGGGGATAATTCAGACGTATGATGGTACTGATAGTTAAGATGCACTTGATCAGAGTTGGGGAGAGATTGCTCTCCATGGAAACACAGGAAGAGACTCCTGACTTGCGATGCTACGGTTGGTTTGTTTCTATTATGTATGTTTTCTAGAGGTTCATTTTAGCTGAGTTACGCACAGCTTGTGTTTGCTTATTATTGTTATTGCTGTTTCCATAGTTTATGCCAGGGCTAAGGAGGCCCCGTGCCATTTAACACTCCCACATTCCCGGTGCCTTACAACCTTTGGTTCTCAAGGTATGTTCTCAGAGCAGCAGCCTTGGGCTGTAGAAGTGCAGAACCCCAGGCCCTGTCCCAGACTGTTGAGCCACAACTGGCGATTGAACAAGAGGCTTCAGTGACTCAGATGCACGAGAGGAGCCCTGCTTTAGGTAATTCATCCTGCACTGTCTTCCCATCATGAAAAGGCTAAGGCTGGGAGGAGTCACAGACAAGACTTCCTCCTACCCAGGTCTCAAACACGCAGTCCTCTATGCAGCTTAGCCCATGGCTCCTGCTTTGGGTTTTTCTCCTTCTGTTTCTTCTTCCTCCACTACACTGTCTACTTCCTATTGCTAAAAGTCACTTTCTTCTTGAGTTTCGCTGTATGGGATCCACAGGTGAACCACGCACCTGAGTGGGATTTACTGCCTGTCCAGTGATTCCATGAAACACTTGCATATGCAAAATTGAAAGCTTGCTCTTAAAAAAAGAGATGGCCGGCGCTGCGGCTCACTTGGCTAATCCTCCACCTGCGATGCCGGCACCCCAGGTTCTGGTCCCAGTTAGGGCGCCAGATTCTGTCCCGGTTGCTCCTCCTCCAGTCCAGCTCTCTGCTGTGGCCTGGGAAGGCAGTGGAGGATGGCCCATGTGCTTGGGTCCTGCACCCGCATGGGAGACCAGGAGAAGCACCTGGCTCCTGGCTTCATGTGGGTGCAGCACGCCAGCTATAGCGGCCATTTGTGGGGTGAACAAATGGAAGGAAGACCTTTCTGTCTCTCTCTCTCACTGTTTAACTCTACCTGTCCAAAAAAAAAAAAAAAAAAAGAAGAAGAAGAAGAAGAAGAAGAAGGGAGAGGTGGTGGCTATCAGCACCTCTCAGTAAGGTTTCCTGGGCACTGCTTCCCTTCAGATATTGAGTTTCTAGAACTTAGAACATTACATTCCCCCCAAACATTAGATTGTTAGATCCATAGGACCACTGGACAAAGAAGTCCTGGACCCAATGTCTTTTAGCTTGGAGTTCCTCCTATTTTCACCCATGGAGTGGTGTTTTGTGCAGATAGAACAGGTGAAAACTAGTTATTCCCCAGATATTTAGTTTATTTTCCATCTGACTACAGCATATATGGGTATTCTAGGAGGTGTTGTGTAGTGATACAGCGACCAGGCCCATAAGACTACTTAATTGTGAGTTAATTAAAAGGAAATATGATTTACAGTTCAGTCCCTCAGTTTCACTGGCCACGTGTGAAGTGCTTAAGAGCCACAGGCAGCCAGTGGCTACCACACCGGACAGGAAGCGTAATCCTTTTGAGTATATTCCCAACTTCTTCCTCCTCTGTTCTCAGCTCATCTTTCAGCCCCTTCCAGACTTCTCCCAAGGGTGGCCCCATCATCTTCTGTCCCTTTTGTACCCCCACGTGGCTTTTCTCATCACCACGGCACTGTCATAAGGAGAGAGACTGGGCTCAGCAAGAACCAGGAGTAACCCTTGCTCAGCCGAGCCTCCTTTGGTCCCTCGCTCCTTTGGGCCAAATTCCAGCTGTGCCTGAGGCCACCGCAGTCTTGGGACAGAAGGATGCAGATGTCATCTCCCCCTGTCTGTATTCCGTCCGTTTGCCCACAAGGTAACCTTGCCTTCATTTGAAAAGTTCATTTCCTCGCTAAATCCTTTCATGTCTTCTCATTAGCCTTTAAACCTTTCGTGCCGCTAAGACAGCAGCGTTTGCCAGTTATCCACGTGGCTACCCAACGATCAGACCCACAGACTCTTAGCACCTGGAGCAATAGCATCCTTAGAATCTTCAACCCAGAACATCTCAGGGATTAGAGACCCTTAAGTCATTCGACACCCAGAATATTAATCTGAGTGAGTCAGTTGAGTCACATGTGTTTGATATCTGTAAGGTCAAACACGATGGGATGTGGTTGACTTCGTGTGTCTCAACCCAGTAGAAGTGTGGAGCATTGGAAACCTAGACATCCTTAGAATGCACAGCTTTAGAACTGCAGGATTTCATAACAGAAACTAGCAATCCTTTCCTGCCAAGGGCCAGAGACTAAGTGTTTGCAGCTTTATGGACCACAGCGTCTCTGCATCCACCCCGGGACTCTTCCCTGAGCACCTGATCACACAGACCGGAACAGTTGTGTTCTGACGAACCTTCACTGACAAACACAGGTGGCAGGCCAGAGGTGTCCAAGGGCCACAGTTGTCCACCCTTGCTTTGGAACAAAACACTGAAAGGGTTCCACCGTGCCCTTGGATTTGCACAGGGAGCTTGGAACCCTATCTCCAGCGGCTCCAATGGGCGCCATTCAAACGTGGAGTTTTTCTTGGTACCAACCATTGTCTCTCCCGGACAGCATCCGGCATCCGGAGTGGGATTGAAGTGAGGAAGGCTGTGGCTAACGTGTTCCCTGGTGCTGGGAGAGAGTGAAAGAGCCTTGTTGCAGAGATAAAAAAAAAAAAAAATCTTGAAATCAGCTCCTGGCTCCCGGAGTTCTGGTCAACCCTGTGAACCAAGCGCCTCCATCAGAAGCAGGAGATGTTCCTGACTGCCTGTGGGGGCGGAATTGATGGACCTGCGAGAGCCAGGAGACCCCAGCTGTGAGGGGAACGTGATGAGGCCGCATCCTAGAGGCAGGCAGAGTCGGGCCGGCCGTAAGCTTGAGACGTGGAGGCAGGAGAGAGCGTGCACACCACGTGGCCGTGCTCTCTCCTGCTGAGTCAGTAGACAGATAAATGGAGCCGGAGTGGCCAAGCCGCTGATCTAATTTTAGACTCCATCAAAAGGAAGATCACGGAAGTGTCTGGAGGTAGCTTCAGCACCTTTATGTCCCACCGGGGTGCACTCAGGGTTCCTAATGTCATTGTGTGTCGGAGTGGGGAGGGGAGGGAGCCATCCAGCAACTCGCGTTCATGGCACTGGAAGGGTGTGTGACAGCCGCTGCAACGCGCGGGCAATGTGCGGGCAACGCGCTGCTGAGTCAGGTCCACACATCCAGTCTTATAAGAAAGGTCATGTTTTTTTTAAATCTCTCTTTCACACATTTAAAACGAAAGAGAGGCTTCCAAGAGGTAAAATCACTTGCTCAAGCCAGGTAGGAAAAACTGGCACCAGGAGACATGGCCAGTCTTTTCAACTCCAGACTCCATGCTGTCACCCACAGTGCTGGCGTCTCGGACATGACGTGTGCACACGTCACCTGGGCAGGGTGGTAAGAGTTGATTCTGACTCGGCAGGTTGCGGCAGGGCTGGGGAGTCTGTGTTCTAAGCAGCGGCCAGGTGACACGGGGGCAGCTGGTCTCGTCTGGAGTGCGTGGCTCAACGCCACACGTGTGCTTTTCTCTTTGAAGTCACTGAAGGGGGAGCTTTATGATTCCCACACAACAGGAAGCATTTTGTCCAGCACTCAGATTCAGATCTGACTCCTGCACGCATGGCTCTTCCCAAATAAACTCTATCGTCTACCTTTATACTTCTGGGTTGGCTCTCTACTTGGGGTGTGTGTGCGTGCGCATTTGTGCATGCAGTGTTGTCCCCCAGGGAGCATTTGAAAGGATTTGCAAACCTTTAAAAAAATTTCAACTGTTTTGAAAGGCAGAGAGAGAGAGAGAGAGAGAGAGAGAGATAGATCTTCTATCCACTGGTTTATTCCCAAAACCCAGCAACAGCCAGGGTTGGGCCAGGCTGAAACCAAAAACCCAAAGCTCAATCCAGCTCTCCCATGTGGGTGCCAGCAGGAACCCAAGCTCCTGAGCCATCACCTGCTGCCTCCCAGGGTGCACGCTGGTAAGAAGCTGGTTCAGAAGTGGATCCGGACTCGAAGCAGGCACTCTGATGCATCATACAGGCATGCCAAGTGGTGACTTCAGCGCTGCCCCAGATGTCCGGGCCTGGAGACATTTATTGTGGGCACACCTCGGGGCAGAGCAGGGAGGAAAGGCTGCTGGCATCCAGCGAGAAGCAGGGACGCTGCTGGTCATTCTAAGATACACAGCTCAGGCCCTTCCAACCCTGCACGACAAAGCCTTGCCCAGGCCCCATGTTCATGGTGCTCAGTTTTGGAGTCCCTGTTTCCCGAGCCCAGTGTCCTCTGACCCACCCACACCTCCCCCTGTACCTACACCATCCAGTGCCCTTGGATGAGAGGGCATTTGCACCAGCCCCACCCAGAAGTGGCCGCGGATGACTGAAACCCGTAACTGCGGGAAAGGTCCCTTTTTCTAGTGAGAGGTCAAAGCTTCCAGCACTCTGAGCTGAGGCCATGGTGTCGTAGCCTCCACAGATGGAAGCCAGTCAAGTGCTGAAGTCACCCTGTGACTCCGGGTCATGGTCACGCCTCTCTGCACGCCGTTCATTGGCATCTTTTGCTGTTTGAGTCACATGTGCCGTTTTCCCTGACAGCAGCTCCTGCCTACACACACACACGCACACACACACACACACACACACACCGGTTCTCAGTGAGGAAGCATTGACTCTGATCCAAGCCTGGGGTACATTGATCGCCACTGCCAATAGCTTGGATCCATGTCTTCCCTGATCAATTCTTGGGGGGAAATGTATCTAATCATACAGGGTGGCTGTTGAGGGTTGATCGACCTGGGAGGAATTGTTTGTTCCCGTGTAGCAGCATCATTCAGGATGCTTCTTTGGTTTATTGGGGATGCTGGCTGGGGGTTTGGCTATCACTTGGCACATGTGAAGAGAGGAAATGCAGTGAGAAATGATTATCCACTGAATGATGAGGGCGCGTTCTGAGAAAGACATCATTAGGTGATTTTGTCTTTGTGGGGACATCATGTGGCGCGCCTCCCACAAAGGACACAGACCATGCAGCATGGCTTGTCAATGCCATCAGGAGATGCAGAGCGGAGTGGGAGCTGTGGTGCAGCAGGTTAAGCCCTGGCTCGGATGCTGCATTCCATACGGGAGTGGCTGGGTGCCGGTCCCATCCCAGCCTCTGATCCAGTTTCCTGCTGTTGCAGACCCTGGTGGCAGCAGGTGATGGCTCACATAGTTGGGTCCCTGCCACCCGTGTAGGAGAGCTGGACTGAGTTCTGGGCTTCTGGCTTCAGCCTAGCCCAACCTTGGCTGTTGCAGGCATTTAGGGAGTGAAGTACTGGATAAAAAATTCTCTCTCTCTCTCTCTCTCTCTCTCTCTCTCTCTCTCTCTCTCTGTCTCTGCCTTTCAGCAATGTATTGTTATTCAATAAATAAGATTAACTTAGGGAGCATGAAAAAAGAGTGAATAACAGATGTTATCTGTCACCTTCATCGTAAGTAGGAGTACATGCTGATGATAAAAGTATAGCACAGCAAATGCATTGGCCAATAGCATAGCTGTTTGTTGGCATTCTCAAGTGTTACCTAATCACATGAGCAGTATTTTTCGTGAGTGACATCAGCGTGGTCACAGCCATGTGAGTCCTGTGTTGCACTATGATGTCACGGCAGCTGTGAGGTCACTCAGAGATGGGAACTTCTCAGCTCCATTAAATCTAACGAAGCCACTGTGGTACACGTGGCCCATGGCTGATCAAAGCATCGTGGCTGTCAGGATCTCCCAGGCATTCAGCTCACCACAGTTTGCAAAGCACCTGAATGTGACTTGAACCACACAAGCCACACAATGGCCTGAAACTGGCCATCAGAAAGGAATTGAATCCTCCTGAGGGTGCAGACTGTGGGCTGGGCTTGTTTTGGTGGGGGGCGTTGGGGCAGATGTGGGCATACCTCCCGGCTGTGATTCAGGTAGGGTTCTCGTTCTTACCCGTTTTGTCTTTGCCCGGCTGTGCCCCTCGGACATAGGCATGGGATGTGTGCATCTTAATCAAGTGCAGATGCTGATGCCACTAAAGGTTTTTAAACAAGAGAGTGACGAGATCAGATTAAGGAGACTCCGCAGGGCGGGAGCTGTTAAGATGCCATTTGAGATGTCTGAATCCCATATCAGTGCCTTGTTGGAGTCTCCGAGTCTCAGCTCCTCTTCCAATTCCAGTTTCCAGTTCCTGCTAATGTGCACCCCTAGGAGGCAGTGGGTGATGGCTCAAGTACTTGGGTCCCTGCCACCCATAGAGGAGACCTGGATAAAGTTTCAGGCTCCTGGCTCCAGCCTGGCCCTGCACTGGCTCTTTTGGGTGTTTGGAGAATGAACTAGCAAGTGGGAGATTTCTGTCTGTCTCTGTCTCTCTGTCCTTCAAATAAATACAAATTTTAAAAAAAATGAGACTCCTTCTTGCATGCTGTTTGGAATGCTGGTTGGACTGCAGAGGGGACACCAGTTTGACTGTGAAAACCCTCTGGGGATGAGGGTGAAAACCAAATGCGTGGCAAGAGAATGGGTGAGCAGAAGAAAGATGACAGACATGGGGCCAGCGCTGTGGCACAGCAGATTAAGCTGCCACCTGCGACACTGGCATCCCATACGGGCACTGGTTCAAGTCCTGGCTGCTCCACTTCTGATCAAGCTCCCTGCTAATGGCCTGAGAAAAGCAGTGGAAGATGGCCCAAGGGCGTGGGCCCCTGCCACCCATGTGGGAGACCCAGAGGAAGCTCCTGGCTCCTGGCTTCAGCAGGCCCAGCCCCAGCCATCGCAGCCATGTGGGGAATGAACCAACAGATGGAAGACCTCTCTGTCTCTGCCTCTCTTTCTCTCTGTAATTCTGCCTTTGAAATAAGTAAATCTTAAAGAAGGGAGGGAAGGAGAGAGGGAGAGAGGGAGAGAGGGAGGAAGGAAGGAAGAGGATAGACGCTAACCCCCTGAATCAATGAGACAGCTCATGTGAGGCACAGAGAAGCCACTGGGGATGAGTCATGAATTGCCCTCACTCTAAACTGCTCTGAATGCAAAACCCAATGGCCACCTGAACCATTTCAAAGCCCACCCTCCCTGTTTCTGTCACCTCACGGACTAGCAGGCTGGGAAGAAACAGGAGCCGTGTTTCCATTGAAATTGAAATAAGAGCCGTGTCAACGGGGGCTTGATAATCATGGCCCGGAAGAGTGGCTCTGTGATGTGGGAGGCGCCGTGGCGTGTCGGTGTGCGCGGCTCAGATCATTCTTGCACCGGAGACTTAATTATGTTGATGTAATTATTCCCCTGTCAGGGAAATCCGCGGCACAGATATGTCATATTTGCATTTGAGCAGAAATGCGGTTTCTTTTTGTCTTTTATCCGGAAGCAACTGTGGGGCGGGGAGGGTGGCCCCGGCGGTCAGAGGCGGTGGGGGCGGGAGGTTCTGAGTTGGCTCCCCAGCTCGGGGTGTCTGGTTGCAGCTCGGCTGTGTGCAGCCCCTGCTGCTCACCGCTTTGGGAAGGTTGGGGTCCCAGGACAGCTCTTCCTCCTGGGAAGTCCCAGGTCAGAGAGGGGGTGTCAGGGCTGGAGAAGCGGTGACCTCTGAGTGGTTGGAGCTGTAAAGGAACTTTGGAGAGGTGTCTTTTTGAAATTTTTTTTTATTTGAAAACCTGAATCAAAGGCCCAATGTGCTGAAGCCTCGTCCCATGCACCACTTCCGTCCCAGTGGCCTGAGCCATCGTCAGCCACATCCCACTTCCGAGTGTGAGGGCCCCTAGGGGGCTGAGTCCTCTGCTCCTCCCCATCCATCGTCTCAGGGCCCCAAGAACCAAGTACAAAGCCTCCTCCTCACTGAAGCCCCAGGCACTGGCATTGCTTGAGTGGCTGGGACCCCAGTTCAGGCAGGAAGGACCCTGGGTAAGGTGAGGAAACAGAGAGGGAAGTGCACTTTCTATGAGAGAGGACTTGGGTCGGGAAGATGTGGGTTCAAGTCCCACCTCTGCCTCTCCTTGACAAAGCCAACTTGGCCTGGGGGCTTCCTTCTCCGAATCTCAGTTTGGGCCCCTGGTCCATGGTGTGCACGCCCTAGATGCCGGTGGTGTGTGTGGAGGTACACAGCAACGCTCATCTTAAACTGTGCAGACAAGGTCTTTATCCTTGACATTTTGTTTTTAAAAATTTTTTAATGTATACATTGTATTGGTTTGAAAGGGAAAGAGAGAGAGGGAGGGAGCAAAACAGAGCTCCCCTTGTCCCTTGGTGCACTCCCTGATCGCCTACAACAGCTGGGGCAGGGCCAGGCTGAAGCCCAGAGCTGGGAACTCAATCCAAGGCTCCCACGTGGGCAGCAGGGATTCAGGTACCTGAGCCTCCACCACCTGCTGCCTCCCAGGGTGCACGTTAGCAAGGAAGCAGGAAACGTGGGTGGAAGGAGCTGGGATCCCAGCCCAGGCACTCCAGTATCAGATGCAGGCATCCCAAGCCGGGTCTTAACCTCTCGGCCAAATGCCCGCCCCTATCTCTGAAATTGTAAACACCCCAAGTTGCCTCCAATGTGAACTTTCCAGAAAGCGATCAAGGCCTTCAGGCAACAGCTGGGCACATTTGAAGGCAACAGGTTTGAGAAACGAGAAAGGAAAGATTTGCGAATAGTCGGTGCCTGGAGCCGCAAGCTCTTTGTGCCTGGTGATAATGAGGCAGGGAAGTTGGGTCGTGCAGGCTTCTGAAGTTCCCTGGCTGTCTGCCAAGTCCATCGTGCCTTCCGTAGAAAACGTTGTGCCTGAGTGCATGTCAGGAGATCCGTCTGTTTCCTCGTGCCGGAACGCTGTCATGGTCACCAACTGATCGGCCTCCGGTAACAGACCGGAGGGTGGTTTTTAATGTGTTTTCTTTTTGCTCCGTTTTTTTTTTTTTAATTTTCTACATTCTACACAGAGAATACTCTATAGAATTGGGAAAGCAAGACAATGAGATTTAAAAGAGAAAAAAGGGTGCAGGGCGCTATTATTGGTTTGCTTAGGCTATCGTTCTTTTTTAATTTTTTTTTTTTAATTTGACAGGTAGAGTTATAGACTGTGTGAGAGAGACACAGAGAGAAAGGTCTTCCTTCCATTGGTTCACCCCCCAAATGGTTGCTACGGCTGGTGCACTGCACCAATCTGAAGCCAGGAGCCAGGTGCTTCCTCCTGGTTTCCCATGGGGGTGCAGGGCCCAAGCACTTGGGCCATCCTCCACTGCCTTCCCAGGCCACAGCTGGACTGGAAGAGGAGCAACCGGGACAGAATCCGGTGCTCATATGGGATGCCGGTGCCGCAGGCGGAGGATTAGCCAAGTGAGCCACGGTGCTGGCCCCCCATGGGCTATCCTTCTAACAAAGGACCACAGACTGTGACTGTGTGGCTAAAATAAAATAATGGAAATCGATTCCCTCGCGGTTCTGGAGGCTGCGCGTCCAAAACCAGTGCGGAATTCCGCAGGGCAGGGCTCTCTTAGCCCCGGGGGAGAGACTACCCCATGCCTGTCCCACAGTTTATGCTCCTTGGTTTGTAGGACATCCTGGTAACCCTCAGCCTCTGCTCTGTGTGTCTTCATGTGGTCTCCCCTCTAAGTGCCTCTCTGTGTCCCTGGTTCCCCTGCTAAGGACACCTGTCATACTGTGTTAGGTCCCACCATGCTGACTTTCTTCTAACTTGACTATTGTTGTAAAGACCCTATCTCCATGCTGGAGCTGTGGCTCACTAGGCTAATCCTCTGCCTGCGGCGCCGGCACACCGGGTTCTAGTCCCGGTCGGGGAGCCGGATTCTATCCTGGTTGCCCCTCTTCCAGGCCAGCTCTCTGCTGTGGCCTGGGAAGGCAGTGGAGGATGGCCCAAGTCCTTGGGCCCTGCACCAGCATGGGAGACCAGGAGGAAGCACCTGGCTCCTGGCTTCGGATCAGTGCAGCGTGCTGGCCGTAGCTTCCATCCGTTGGGTGAACCAACGGAAGGAAGACCTTTCTCTCTCTCTCTCTCTCTCTCTCTCTAACTCTGCCTGTCAAAAAAATTAAATATCTCCAGGGGTGAAGGTTTGGTACAGGGGCTAAGATGCTGGTTAAGATTCTCACATCCCGTGTCAGAGTGCCTGGGTTCTGCTCCCAGCTCCAGCCCCTGATTCCAGCTTCTTGCCAGTGCAGATCCTAAGAGGCTGCAGGGGATGTCAAGCCTTTGGGTTTCTGCCATCCACGTGGGAGAGCTGAACTGAGCTGCCAGCTGCCAGCATCAGCCCCAGGCAGTGCAGCCATTTGGGCAGTGCGCCAGCAGATTGGAGCTCTCTGCCTGTCTCTGTGTCTCTTTTTGCCTCTTGCAAACAGCCAGTGAGGATCTGAGGCCCCCAGGCAGTAGCCACGCTGGTGAATTTTCTTGGGTAGGGACTGACTGGTGCCAGTCAAGCCTTCAGACAACTGCTGGCCCGGCAGATGTCCTGGCTACGGTGTCATGAGCGACCCTGTGTTTGCTTGCCGTGGTCTCTGCTACCGGGAACCACAGCCCTCCAAACAGCACACATGTTATTCTTCCAGAGTTCAGAGTTCCAAAAGCAGCGGTCTTAGAGATTAAAAACCAGGATGTCAGCAGAGTGGCCTCCTTGTGGGGGCCCCAAGGAGATAACCCTTTGGTCGCTCTACCTGAGTAGCCAACACAGGTCACTCAGGAAGGGAAGAAGCTGTTCCGGTGCATGGCTTGGGAGGTTCACAGTCTAGGTTTGGGCAGGTGCCACTGGGGGCGCTGGAGGATGGCAATCGTCGATTGTGGGTAGGAAGAACGCTCTCACGGCAACCCAGGAAACAGAGAGAGAGAGAGAGACAGGGCCCAGCGCAGCTTTGATAACCAACCCTCGTGCGAGAACTGCTCTCCAAAGGTGTGCCGCCAGTGGCCCAAGGACCTGAGCACCTCCTAAACACCAGAGTTGCATCAAGTCTCCACCCTCCCAGTGGTCATTAGCTTCCGACCTTGGGGTAGAGTTCAGAAGCCAAATCCCTCTCAAACCGGAGCACGGCCCCGGCCCCCGGAGCTTCCAGAACCAGCTGCGTTTCTCCACTGTGGCTGTGTCCCGGCAGGCTCTGCCCTGTCACATGGTGCTGCTCTCTGCCCTCTGGGAGCTCTCTCGGAAGAACTCTCATGGTTAAACCGAGGGCCCACCCGGGAAATGCAGGTTCATCTCAGTATCTCAAGATCCCTAACTTAATCGTATTGCAAGACGCCTTTGGCCGGGTGAGCTGACACACTGACCTCCCCCAGAGTGAGGGCCCGGGCATCCTGGGGCGTGCTTTCTGCAGCCTAGCCAACACCTTGAGCTAGCATCACAACATAAGCCACCGCTGAAGACTCAGTCTATAAAGACCACGAGAGGCCATGCGTGCTGCGTGGTATCTGAGAACACTGGGGGTTGAGGCAATTTGTAATGAAACAGTAAGTAGCTACTAAGGAGAAGGGATTTGTAATCCAGCCCTTGGTTCTATAAGCCCTTGAAAACTCATAATTCTGGATGTCCTAAAACTTTTCCTCAAAACATACACAAAGAAAAATGTGCAAATTGTGTAAGCGGATAGATTGATGAATTCTTTTTTTAAAGATTATTTGAAAGGCACAGTGATGGAGAGAGAGAGAGGGAAAAAGAGGGGGAAGGAAAAGAGACACAGAGAGAGAGATGTCTTCAATCCCCTCATTTACTCTCCAAATGGTCGCAATGGCCACAGCTAGTCCAGGCCTGGAGCTCCATCCAGGTCTCCCACATGGGTGGGAGGGGCCCAAGGACTTGGGCCATCTTCTGCTACTTTCCCAGGTGCATTAGCAGGTGGCTGGGTCGGAAGTGGCACAGCCGAGACTCAAAGCAGCACTCCAGTGGGATGCCAGTGTTGCAGGCAGCAGCCTAGTCCACCGTGCCACAGTGCAGGCCCCAGTTTGATGAATTCTTACAGACCAAAAACACCACCATGTCTTTGACTCCCGGGTTGATCCTGGGTGTATTTGTGCTCCACCCCTGTGACGTGCCTGTTCCTCTCGGATCCATTCTTACCCCTCCTCTGTTCTGTGAAAATGAAGGAGACAGTGGTGTTTCCTGGTTTTCTTGCCTTCCAGTAGGTTTATCCAATGAAAGACAAAGGGAGGAGAGAGGCCACAAGATTTCCCCCTCTCAGGTATTGTTTCAGGCATCCCTGGAAACAGATGTGTTTAATGCTACTTCCCAATAAGTACTCCCCTCCTCCATGAAGCCAGCTCTGCCCAGGGAGCCCTGTTGCAGCCTCACGTCCCACCAGACGGCCCCTCTAGCTGACTTTGCCTTCCAGCCGTCCATCGGCAGAGCCTCTGTGGGGTTTCAGACCTCTGCAGGCAGCTCGACTTTCCCATCACCTGGGTAACCGATCCCCTGCATTGCATTCTTTGCTTGAACGGCCCAGAGGAGCTTCTATTTCCCCAGCCGGCACAGGCTCCTTCCAGGCATTGTATAAAATCCTCTGGCTTCAGCAAAAAAAAAAAAAAAAGGAACAGATTCTTTGACTTCCATTTCCGCACAACAAGGCTGTCGTCACTCCACATTACCTGCACCCTTCCTATAATGTAAGTCATTACTCAGGAAGAGAGAGATGGGAGCATTGCTGTTGAGCACGTGCGTGCCAGGTGTGTGCTATTTTTACATGACAACCTTTGTTTCCGGTGACAACCTTCTGTCAGGGACGAACACTGCCGCTCTCACAGATGAGGCGCTGAGAGGAACGATTAGAAACTCGTCAGAAATCACGCAGCCGCTTCCAGGGCTCGTGTGCTCTGACGCCAGCACCACTCCTGCTCCTTGCCGCGTTGTGTCAGCGGTTTGCATCCCGCCCCTTCCCCAGCCAAGTTCAAGGTCTCTCTTTAGGCGTAATTAGCTTCAGCTTTACTCAGTTCCCAGCAACATTCATCAGTTTTTTTTAAAAGACTGATATATTTGAAAGAGTGATGGAGGGACAGAGAGAGCGAGAGACAGAGATACACACACACAGATAGAGAGAGAGAGAGACACTTCCATCCACTGGTTCACTCCCCCAAATGGCCACAGTGATCAGGGCTGAGCCAAGCTGAAGCCAGGAGCTTCATCCAGGTTTCTCATGTGGGTGACAGGGGCACAAACACTTGGGGCATCTTCTGCTTTTCCCAGGCCATTAGCAGGGAGCTGGGTCAGAAGCGGAGCAGCTGGGACTCGAACCAGCGCCCACGTGGGATGCTGGCATCACAGGTGGAGGCTTAACCCACCACACCACAATGCCAGCCCCTTTTCGTCAGTTTTCAAGGAGACGTAAACAATAATAGGGAAGTCTCTCAACTTGCAATGGCCAATGAATCCACTGCATGTTGGAGACAGCGTGCCACAAAAATGCATCGACTCAGCCTAAGCTCCTGGACGTCACAGCTCAGCTGCGCCGCTCGCCGTGGAGCATCTGTTATTCCCCTCTTGTGATCGCAGGGCTGATGGGGAGCCAGACTCAATGCCACTGCCCAGTTTCACGGGAGAGGACCTAGCCCAGGCTCAAAATTCAACGCTCAGTGTCTACTGAGTATGTATCACTTTCACATCATCACAAAGTCCAAAAGTCAGAAGTTGAACCGTCGTAAGTCTTGGGGTGTCTGGAAGTGTCTTCTTGGAGGATTCAGAAGGCATCTCTGGGAAGATTGCCACCATGTAAGGTGTGGCAGAGTTGGGGCTTCACTGGTTGATGTTGGCAGCCCCTGGGTAGAGTGCTTGGCTTGGCAGTTCAGAGAATGGACTCTGGCCCCTGACTGCCTGGGTCTGTGCAGTGATCGATTAGACAAGCCTGCCCCATGCGAAGAAAAGGGCAGGAGTTCTCAGGCACTTGCTGATCCTCAGCTTCCATGTGCCTGGCGCCCTCCAGCTGCGTGACTCTGGGTTGGGTCAGGATGTGAAGATGATTCGTCTGCACCAAAACTCGGGTTAGCCTTACTGCTCAGAGGAAGTGTTGAGAGATAGTAGGGCTGTTAGATCGGGTCTTCAAGAAGAGTTCCTGGGGCTGGTGTTGTGACGCAGTAGGTTAATCCTCCACCTGTGGCACTGGCATCCTATATGGACACTGGTTCGAGTCCCAGCTGCTCCTCTTCTGATCCAGCTCTCTGCTATGGCCTGGGAAAGCAGTTGAAGATGGCCCAAGTGCTTGGGCCCCTCCACCTGCGTGGCAGACCTGGAAGAAGCTCCTGGCTCCTGGCTTCGGATCAGCTCAGTTCTGGCCATTGCAGCCATCTGGGGAGTGAGCCAGCAGATGGAAGACCTCTCTTTCTCTTTGGCTCTACCTCTCTCTGTAACTCTGTCTTTCAAATAATAAAATAATCTTTTTTAAAAACCCACAGAAATAAGTACACACTTTAGATTTTCTTTTTTAAAAAAGAAATTACTTACATGAAATTACTTACATGAAAGTCAGAGAGAAAGGAAGAGGCAAGAGATTGTCCATCCACTGGTTCACTTCCCAGATGGCTTCAATGGCCAGGGCTGAGCCAGGCTGAAGCCAGGAGCCAGGGGCTTCATCCAGGCCTCCCATGTGAATGGCAGAGGCCCAAGCACTTGGGCCATCTTCTGCTGCTTTTCCCAGACTGTTAGCAGAGAGCTGGATCTGAAGTGGAACCTAGCACCCATACGAGATGCCAGTGTAACAGGTGGTGGCTTTACCCACTACCTCTGCAATGGCGGCCCTTTCGGAAATGAGACGGCCATCGCCTGCTGGTGGCTCGTGCCACCAAGTTGCCTTTACCAGGATACACGTCAGGGGGCTTGTGTTTTCTCCTGCAGCCTCGTTTTTCTCAAGCAGGTGGCCTTTGGGTCATTTGAATGAAGCAATGCCAATTCCCCAGAACCTTTCTTTTGGACGACTCCCTCAGCTCCAGAGATGTAGGCAACTTTGGAGGAAGCAGGAACTATCAGAGTTACAGGGGGAAAGGTCTCTGGGCTGGAGCCAGAGATCTGGGCTTAGCTCTAGCTCTTATTTTTTTTTTTTTAAGATTTATTTATTTTATTTGAAAGGCAGAGCAAGCAAGGGAGAAGGGGAAAGAGAGATAGAGGGAGACAGATCATCCATCCACTGATTCACTCCTCAAATGCTTGCTATAACCTGGGCTGGACCAGGCTGAAGGCAGGAGCCTGGAACTCCATTTAGGTCTCCCGCGTGGGTGTCAGGGACCCAACCACTTGGGCCATCTTCTGTTGCTTTCCAGGCACTTTAGCAGGGAACTGGATTGGAAGCAGAGCAGCCAGGACTGGAACCGAGGCTCTGATACAGGATGCCGGTGTTGCAGGCTCAACCTGCTGTACCACAAAATTGGCCCCCAGCTCTAAATCATTTCATGGTTGTGTGCCCCTAGGCAAGTGATTTTTTTTAAAGCTTTAATTTAATGAATATAAATTTCCAAAGTACAGCTTATGGATTACAATGGCTTCCCCCCCACACAACTTCCCTCCCACCCGCAACCCTCCCCCCTCCCGCCCCCTCTCCCCCTCCACTCACATCAAGATTCACTTTCAACTCTCCTTGTACACAGAAAATCAGTCTAGTATATATAAAGTAAAGATGTCAACATTTTGCCCTCACATAGCAACACAAAGTGAAAAATACTGTTGGAGTACTAGTTACAGCATTAAATGATGTAACTTCTCTGAGCCCCGGTCTCCTCATCCGTGCCGTGGGGATAACGAGGCTGCTAAGGCTGCCTCTGGCACTGATTGTTGCCATGTACCAGAGATAACGTCATTCATATTTTTTAGCTTTCTGGTTGTAAAACTAATTCCCATTTTTTTTTTGCAGAAAATCTGGAGAATTGTAAAAAAAAAAAAAAAAAAGGACAATAAAATTGCCTGCTGGCTCATCATCACATAGGAATAATAACCATGGCTGCCACTCTGTTGAAATATTCCCCAAGTTCCTTTTTATGTGTTGCTATAGCGCTTGATTCAGAGGGTTCTTAGAAAGATGAAGTGGGGTAGGCTATTTTAAGCACTTAAGAGAATGCCAGTGCATGTGAGAAATGTAAACAAATATAGTCATCGGTTAATTAGCCCGATACAGATTTATTAGGTGTGTTCAATATCGATTAAGCACGTGAACACATTTGGGTTATTTCCTTACAGGTTTGGGAGTGTTTGAGGTGGTCTGATCTGTACTGGCACACGTGGTATTAACCGTGGAAGCCTATGTGGCTCCAGAGGCAACCTGCAGAGCCCGGGGAACCAACATATAAGGGTCCCGGGGGTCTGCAGGCAGGAGAGGCTCCTGCGAAGAGTGAGATGCTCCGGGCAGGGAGCACAAACCACAAGCAGTTTGAAATATCAGCCTCTAATTGCGCATCCCGAGAGATCACTGTCATTTCAGTCATTCATTACTGCATGAACTGCTTCCCCCATGGGCAACACTCTGCAGTAATGACCCACGTGTGTGTGGGGTGGGGCGTCCTGAGACTTTGCCAGGAGATCCTGATTCTCCATCAGTGTGCATTTCATCTACACACTGAATACTGTTGTCCTCTGTATACACAGTGCCACGGTGGGAGCTTTGTCAGTGGAGCTAAATCACACGTAAGAGACTGGCTCACCCCTCCCTCCTTCCTCCCTTTCCTTTCCTCTCTTCCTTCCTCTCCCTCTCTCTCTTCCTCTCCCTCTCCCTGCCCCTGTCCCTTCACCTCTCCCTCTCCCTCTTTCTTGGACAGAGACAGAGAGACTATGTATACCCCCGGGTGGGTTACTCTTCATATGCTCACATCAGCTGAAGAAGGACTGCCTCAAGTTGGAGCTGGGAACTGGGAACTCAGCCCAAGTCTCCCCTGTGGGTGGCAGGGACGCAAGTACTTGGGGCACCACTGCTGCCTCCTGGGGTCCACATTAGCAGGCAGCTGAAATAGGAGCAGAGCAGGGACTTGCACCCAGGCAGGCCAAGGGGGGATGGGAGGCGGTGGCAAGCAGCATGGTAACCGGGATGCTAAGTGCCCAGTGATGTGTACTTTCTGTGCACAGTGAATGTGTGCTACCCTTGGCCTTCGTTCATTCACAACTAACAGTCATACAAGAACGTTGTCCATTCCATCCCACAATGCCTCTTGGTGCCTGCCATGTTCCAGACACAGCAATCCAGATAGATTCTTTTCCTTCCAACAGGGGAAGGGCCAAGGAAGTGAGGACCATCCACATGCCCTGTGCCCTAGGTCAGCCCTGGCACAACAGATGCCCACTGAATGAATGTACGAGTGAATGAACAGTGTACACGTGTGTTACATGTACTAGCACATGTGTATGTTGTGTGCTGATTACTCTGGGCTCATGGTCTGTTTCTTAGTGAGTTTTAGACCTGTCTGTCTGCACATCTAGATACCTCTAACTGAATAGGTTTAGATCCCACTTGTCTCCCACTACCCCTGTCTTCTGTGTGCTCCCCGTTTTTAGAGAGAGTTAACTATGGAGAGGTCCAAGCTCTTACCTGGCCCCCAAACATAACCACTTGCAAGGAGCAGCCCTGAGCCCATCTCCAGCACCCCCGGTCAGATGCCATCCTGGCTTCCAGTCCACTCACTTCCTGTTGTCCGGAGGGAGGGCAAGGCCTGGTGCCCAGGCCCAAGAGGAGGAGCCTCCCTTGTGCCGCTCCCCCCATGTGTCTCCATGGGTCCATGACTGGGTTCCAGGTTGTTCTGCCCCCAGGGTGCTGCATTGTTTGGCCCAAGGTCCTGGCCTGGGCGATCGCAGACTCTGGTTTTCAAGCTGAAGCAGGAACGACTTGCCAATTGCTGATGACACAGATGCTGAATCTCCCAGACCCCTCTCCTGAGGGTGTTCCTGCTAGGTTTCCAGGATGGACACAGAGAGTAAGGGGGCCGGGCGGAGGGCGAGGGGTTGTCTCCGAGCCCCATCCATGGTTTGTGTGTTGTCAGCTCTTGTCTTCCTGTCCAGCTCATGCATCCTGTCTGCTGCCCTGTGTTTCTGTCCACCTCTTCCCTCTGCGGGGCCGCGAGAAAGCTCTGGAAGCAGCGTCCTGCCCACCACTCCCCTTATTCTCTGGGTGGCCTTGGCAAGTCTCCCGAGGGACCTGGGGACGATGTTGCCCTTTCCGCTCTGCATTCTCTTCTGAGACATGAATGCTGACAGCGCTGGTCGAGGCTCCCTGCTCTGCCAAACACATCTGCCACTCGCCCCAGTCCTACCCCTGCCCCACTTTGACCCATGAGGCAGCTGAAGGTCACACAGCAAGGGAGCAGCAGAATTGGAATTCAAACCCAGGCAGCCTGACTCCACAGCCTACTTTAACCTCCATGAGATTATGAACCTGGTGTTTTCCTCTGTGCACCTGCTTTGTCCCAGCCCAGACCCCCAGCCCCCGAGTCAGAGTGCCTGCCTCTGTCCCTCTCCTCCCTCCACCAGGAGGCTCCCTGAGGAATGAGGCTGCAGACCCTCACTGCCTCCTGCATGGCCAAGGTTCGCCCAGGCAGAGCTGGCCAGGGACAGCTGAGCTCTGTTCTTGTATCCCTGTGTGTGTGGCCTGAAGGGTTCTTACCCAAGACCCAAGGCCTGATGTTCACCCCAGCCTCGTGGTCTCCCAGCTACGTAACCTCAGACAGGTGACTTCACACCTCTAGCCCTCACCTTCCTCGTCTCTAAAGGGGACACTCACTCCACCAATGTTTATGGAAGCCAGTGGCCACCACGGCCCAGACATGTGGACATCTGATCGGATCTAATGCAGAAATGCAGACTCCTCTGCTCCTGTTTTTTACAAAATCCCAGGTGCCAGTCTCCTGGGAGAGGGTGGCGGATTCCCCACTAGGCAGGCGAGCTTTGGCCAGTGCCGCTGGCCAGGGGCCATCATTCTGCTAGGTGCATCTACGAGCTTACGCCATGGCGGCCTGGGGCGAGCACTCCGTCCACGGCCCCTGGTGTCCTTGATTTCTTCTGACAGCCCACTGGCCTCCAGCCCAGGGCTCCTGCCTCAGGAAGTCTCTCACCTGTCAGCACCCAGCCAGGGCTTTCACAGCTGGCAGCTTCAATCAGCTACAGTGCCCTGCCAGCCCCTTCCCACACCGCCTCTGCCTCCTGGGACACGGCCCCTGCTCGCCTCCCCCGCAGCTCGCGCCTTGAGCAGACTCAGTCTTTGCTCGCTGCCTCTCTGCACATCACTGGAAAGGTGTAGACTTAAAGTAACATGAACGGACAAGCCGGTCTGTGCAGGAGAGCTGAGCGTGTCCCTCTCGTGGGGTGCAGCCATGGTCTGCGGTGACCTCCCTGAGGGTGTCCACAGTTAAAAAAAAATCATCTCAGGTTGAGAGATGAGCAATTCAGGGTCATTCAGCCAACGAATTCCATGGGAGCTGGGAATTGCATTCGGAGGCAACCTTAAGCCCTCACGTCCGCCCCCTATCTGCTGGTATACGTGTGTTCCTTTGAACTGTGGCACATCACTCAGCCCTAAAAAAGGAATGAGATCCTGTGTTTTGTGACAACGTGGATGCAGCTGGAAGCCGGTACGCGTACCGAGATGAGCCAGTCCCCAAAAGCCAAAGAGCATGTGTGTTCTGTGTCGTGTGGTGGTTGACACAGAATACTAAACAATGCATGGGTGTGAAATGGACATGATGCGTTTTGACTGTTGTTCTTAGCCCTTCCTTGTACTCCTGTTCCATTGCGGTCTTCCTGCTTTTTACGTATTGAGCACTGTGGCTAGTGCTGCATTATACAGTGGACTGAAACAAAAATGTTTTTGCAAAAATTAAAGAAAAGAGGCCGGCGCCGCGGCTCACTAGGCTAATCCTCCGCCTTGCGGCGCCGGCACACCGGGTTCTAGTCCCGGTCGGGGCACCGATCCTGTCCCGGTTGCCCCTCTTCCAGGCCAGCTCTCTGCTGTGGCTAGGGAGTGCAGTGGAGGATGGCCCAAGTCCTTGGGCCCTGCACCCCATGGGAGACCAGGATAAGCACCTGGCTCCTGCCATCGGAACAGCGCGGTGCGCTGGCCGCAGCGCGCTACCGCAGCGGCCATTGGAGGGTGAACCAACAGCAAAAGGAAGACCTTTCTCTCTGTCTCTCTCTCTCACTATCCACTCTGCCTGTCAAAAAAAAAAAAAAAACCAAAAAAATTAAAGAAAAGAAAAGGAAGGAGGGGGATCGAGGGAGGAAGGGGATTGTGGTTGTTTTAGAATTGTACCCATGCAATACATGAAATCTGTTCTCTTTGTATTAATCACATGCATTTTGAAAAAAAAGGAAAAAGCCATAGCATTCCAGTCATACCCTTTGCGTAACAGAAAAATCCCACCCACAAGCCCGCTGTACCCCGTTCATAAATATCCTGTGCTCTCCAAATGCTTTTCCAGCTGTGGCTGCGCTCATCTCTTGCACAGGGTTGGGCACAAGATCCCCTTGCTCTCCTCTGCTGGCGTCACCCTGTTGCTCAGAAGAGCCCCACACTGCAGTCATCTGTATTTCCGATGCCAATAATCCTTCCTGTAGCATCAGAGGGACACGCCGAGGTTTCCTGAGCCACTCCCCGTTCCTGGGGGATGCTGCGAATCCTGCCTTCTCTATGCCATCGGCAGCCCTGTCCCACGCATCCATGGGTGCAGGGCTGTGCTCTGCCATTTGACTTATGGGATTCTCGGTCTAGCCCAGGGTTTCTGACCCAGCAGTATTGACAGTTTTGTGGTGGAGCTGGTACGCTGCCTTGTAGGGTTGTCCCCCCAAGTGGAGAGGATCAAAAGTGTCCCCAGACATTGCCAAATGTCTTTGGGGGGTCGAGTCACTTGCTGTTGACAATTGCTACAGTTAAGGGGGGTGGGGAGTGAAACTGGTTGCCAACAGAAGTCAGAGATTTTTCCCAAGAGTCAGCAATGAGAATGAGCACAGAGAGGGAGTCAGGCGCCCTGAGCTCCTGTGCCAGCACGTTGCTTATTCCTCACCGGTGAGACGTGGCAATAATTGGAATGCAGCTGCCAGGCTTGTTAGGTCATGAACTTGTGCTGGCCCCAGAAAGCATTCCACAAACTCCCGTTGTCCCCGTCTGCTCCGCGGGAAGCCCTGCTGGCTCTCCCATCTTTGTCTTTGCTGCCACCGAGGACAGAAAAGGTGGAGGCGTCTGGGTGACTGAGTTGAAAGAACGCTGTCTTCATTCTGCTCTGCTTCCACCCTGCTGCCCCAGATCCGTCCCCAACCTCTGTGGCCCTTCTGCTTGTGGACTGAGAGCCCGCGTTGTACCCGGCAGTGTGCTGCATAGCTCTGGGGTCTGCCACAGTGGGCGCAGCACCCCCTGAATGGATGAGCCGGCGCCGCATCCCCTAATTGTGACCCAGAGGCTCCCAAGCACCCAGTGCATCCTCCACAAGGTGGAGCACCTGAGGGTCCAGTGGGTCTCATGGAGGACCCAGCTTGCAGATAGGTGCATGGAGAGCGAGCTCGTGGGTTGGTGGAGTTCCTCCCTCAGCCAATGCCTGCATGTGTCTCTGTATCCAGGAGAAGTACGTGGAGGAGCTGGCGGCAGTGAGGCAGACCCTGCAGACAGACCTGGAGACGTCCATCCGGAGGATCGCTGACCTCCAGGCAGCCTTGGAAGAGGTGGCTTCCAGTGACAGTGACACGGAGAGGTAACCTACAGGTGGCCAGGCGGGGCCAGGCACAGCCAGGGGGAGCCCCGCAGTCTTTAGTGCATCTGGGGACCACGTGGGCTGGGGACCCGAGGGCACCGAGGAGTTGGAGGGTCCCTGGTTTGCTCGGGACAGAAGGCGCTACCCCACTGGTGTTGAAACGTCCCCCTTGCCTGGCTCACCACACCTCAGTTGAGGCCACATGGCTGGGCAAGTTGCATGCCCGACACAGGTCTCATTGCCTCATCCATAAGCAGACAAAATCATATTAGGAGGAGGCACGTGACATTGTCACGATTCAACCATTTTTTGACCTACAGATTGGAAGTTTCAAATATTCAGCCTACTGCCTCCCTCGGAGGGCTGTTAAATGGTTCATAGGTGAACATCACTTAGAACCCAGCTAGGGAAGATACATGGAAATGAGTGTGAGCTTATACCAAACAACGCAGCACTGTTTTACAAAGCCAACAGCTGATTCCGGGATGCAAGGTCAGTGAGACCAGGCAAGCAAGTTCAGTGTCAGGGCTTCTTGCCTTTCTTAGAAGATGGATCAGCTGCTTTCTGTCATCTCCTCTCCAGCCCCAGGCTGCCACAGGCCACAGGAAGGCTGCTCAGCTGCAAGGAGCTTGAGGTGTCGCAGCTGGGCACCTAGGTGCAGGCTGCCCCTTGCAGATGGCCCGGGCAGTCTGTCCCCAGGAACTACCTTGGTAGCCTTGACTGGTGGCTTCTCTGGGAACCACAACTGGACATGTTGCCACAGCTCCTGTGCCCCCTGTCCTAGTCTCTAAAGCAAAGTCTGGGCAGTGGAAAAGACATTCTCCGTGAGTACCCTGCAGTGTGGGTCCTGCAGGTGCAGTGCCCTCCCAGTGCCCACAGGCTGCCCCTACATATGCCTGGGCAGGCTGTCCTGGGGACCAGCCCTTCTCGGTCTTCTTCTCTGGGATGTTGGTCCCTGGTGGAGCCAGGACGTCAGTGGTGAGCAGGCCTCTGTGTTTCCACAGGAAAATCCTCACTCCGAGGAGCTCAGGGTCACACAGAGTCAGAACCCAGGTCTGCGGAGTTTCTGGACCAGACTTTCATCACTCACACCCTCTCTGAAGTTAACCTGATTTTTTTTTAATCAACACACAATCATTACAGATACTTATGGTGGGCACAGTGATACTTCAATGCCTGTATATAATTTGCATTGATCAAATAGAATTCCATTTCCTTATTATTTCTTCGTTTGGAGGCTCTGAGTGTCTCCCTTCTAGTTCCTCACAAACTACATAATACATAGTCATGAACTGTAGTCACCCCCCTGTGCTGTGGAACACCAGAACCTATTCCTCGTACCTTTTAAAAAACTATTTTTGTTTGAAAGCAAGATAGAGACAGAGGGTGAGACAGAGATCTTCCATCTGCTTGTTCACTCCTCAAATGCCTGCAACAGCCAAGGCTAGGGCAGGTCAAAGCCAGGACCAAGGAATTCAACATGGGCCCCCCATGTGGGAGGCGGGCTCCCAAGTGCTTGAGCCATCATCTGTTGCCTCCCAGGGTGCACATTAACACGAAGCTTGAATTGGGAGTGGCAGCTGGAACCAGAACCCAGGCACTCTGATACGGGCTGTGAGCATCCCAAGTGGCATTGTAACCTCTGTGCCAAATGCCCGACCCCTTATTCCTCTTATCCAATGGCATTTTAGTATCCATTATCCAACTTCCTCCTATTTCCTCTCCTCTCCCCTTTGCAGCCTCTAGTAGTCACCACTTTCTTCTACCTTGGCCAATGAGCAGATTTCTTGAACCATTTGCACTTGCATAGCAAAAGATGGTTTTTCTAATAAACAATAAAAGGTTAGAAAAGCAAACTTGGGAAGAAGCAGAGAGGGTCAATAGTTGGAGGTGTCAGCAGCAGGCTGAGCAAAAGTTGTGATAAGAAACCAGGAAGAGGCTTCTCATAGAGCGGTGGGAGGGGAGAGATGGGAGATGGTGGGAGGAGGGTGATGTCTGTGTGGTGAGACAGCTCTCCAGTCTGCTCGGGGCTGGGGTGGTGGGGATCCTTTCCAGTCTCAATAGGACCTTGCCCTCACCATCATCTTTCTAACAAATAGTTATTTTCACTGTATTTGAGAGGCAGCAGGGGGCTGGGGAGGTAGAGAAAACTTCTATCAACCGTGTCACTACTTGAGATGCTTGCAACAGCCAGTGCTGGGCCAAGCGGAAGCAAGGAGCCTGAGACTCAGTCTAGGTCCTTAGGGGGGTGGCAGGGACCCAAATACTTGAGTCACCACCTCCTGCCTCCCAGGGTCTGCATTAGCGCAAAGCTGGGACCAGAAGCAGAGCCACAGTTCCCATGAGACACTCAGGAATGAGGTGTGGGCACCTCTGCTGGCAGCTTAGTGGGTGCACCAAACGCCCCTGACCCCCACCTTCATCTCAACGGAAGATCCCTTGTTCACTCTGCGTTCCAGGTAGTAAAATTCCTCCTCTGTTTTGGCCCACTCATTCTGAGTTGCAGGAGGAATCTGATCTAGTCCCCAGCCCTCCATCCACCTTCTCATGAGCCTACTTGCTGGCCCCCAGCTTGATTTCAGTTAGGAGTTCCACGGTTTACTTCTGCCCGAGCCTGAGCAGGTGATTCCAGCTCCCTGAGCCTAAAGTCATTGCATCGCCAAGAGGACTTAGACATCAGGAACCATGGCTTATAAATTACAGGTGCTCAGCAGCCAGCTAGTGCACGCATTCATTGACTTGACCTGGCCCCTGGCCCCTCCCAGACACTGTGCTTGGCGCTCGCGTCATTCCACTCGCCCCTTGTTATCGTTTTGCTCCATTACAGGTGAAGAGAGAATGAGTAACTTGCCCAAAGTTAGGCATAAGTCGGCGTTCAGCGCTGCCCCTGGAGCCCGGGTGTGGAACTGCTGGGAAGAGAGAGGGAGGAGTCAGCAGTGGCCCTGCCCTCGTGGAAGCTGCATTCTAAATTTACGAAGCAGTTGTGTCTGTGCACACACACACATATATGTTTGCATCCGTGTGCAGGAATAAAGTGAACACACTGACGAAACACAGAACCCAAGCAGAGTTAGGGACGCTGAGAACACGGTGCAGGCTCGACAGACACAGCCTCTTCCAGAGGAAGGCACTGGGCAGGGCACTTGAGTGAGAGGACGCAGCCAGCCCTGGGGAGGTGTGGGGAAGCAGGAGTAAGGGCAGAGAGCAGATGTTCTAGAAAGTGAGAGAGGGTCAGGGTCCCCGAGGAACGTCAGGGAGGGAGAAGCTGCTCTCTCTCCATCCCACCCTCCCACCTTTCTATTCTCTGGAAATGACCCATGAAACCCCACAGAGACACCTCTTAAAGACATCCCTTACAGTGCCCCAGGACCCCAGGCAGGAGGGGGCTCCAGTTCAATGTGGAGACAGCAGAGCATTCAGCCAACTGTGGGGTCTTCTCAGCATGGGTCCGAAGTCCATGACCCAGGGTGGTTCTTCAGCATTTCCTGATTCTCAGCAGTGCAAGGCCTTGCAACTCGGAGTTGAGCCTGAGACCAGCACAGATTTCCATAATATCTCAAGACTGGGTAAACAGCGAACAGATGGCCCATAAAGAAGCTTCATCCCATTTCAAAGAATTCCTATTGTACAAACCATGTTCTCTGATTCTGGTGCAATTAACTTGGTTATCAACAATGTTTTTACAAATGCAGACGTATTGCTACGTTTTGAGTCTGCTGTCCAGAGCAGAGTCCCCAGCTGCAGTCCCGACAGCCACCCTGGTTTCTGCCTCATGCTGCTGGCTCCACACTGCACTCTGCTTTTTGTTGTCCCATCACTTGGGGTGAGCGGTTTGCATTGGCACCCAAGGGATTGGTCGGAGGCACTTCTCCAAGCTGAGCTTTCAATCAGGATTCAAACCCACCCTGAGCGGGGAGGGCAGGTGCTAAGGGTCTCTGAGAACCTTGCTCACATTATAAAAAGCCACATTTCCCCATGTCGCGAATTAAATCCTGAGCGTAACAGGCCTCCCAGGCTCCCACGTGGCTGTGTGCTCAGAAAGGCAAGCGACCTGTGGGGCAGCACTGATACGTGTGCCATCCAGCAGCAGGGCCCTGCATTGGAACTGAGACCCTGGCATCAACCTTCTTAGATTAATGGAGAAATGCCGTAAGCTGGTGCCTGGGGCCTGAAACACACTCCCGACTCGTGGGGGTGGGGGGGCAGGCATCGGCCGACAGGAGGTCTCATCTGTTCCCAGCACAGGGTCCTCAGCTGCTCTGTCTGTCGCCTTGCCTGGGGGTTCGGGCGGGCTGGAGAGAGGTCAGTGGGTGACGTCTGACTGTTGAGTCAGCTGAGAGTACATCGGCTCCCCAGCTGGCCCAGTCTGACTCGAGTTCTCTGGAAGAGTCCTGTGTCACTGAGCTGGGCGTAATTTGGACATTGTCCAACATTCAGCCTTTTATAACCTTGCTACAACTAGGCTGCAGTAGGACGAGTTATCTTGCTCTGACTGCAGATTGTGGCTGTCCCTGAGGCCATAGGTATGAAGTCCCCTGATGCACCCTAGGAGCGACTTTGGAATGGCCCACAGCCCTCTTCCTACAGCTCTCGTATCTTCCAGTTTGGCCCCAGGAGTAATGAGTGTGTTCCAGGCCTGGAAGAATAACTGAAGCATCTCACCAGCCATCTAAGGAAGTTGACACTGCCGCCCAGGTTACAGGGACCCAGTGCAGGGTGGCACATGTTTGAATAACGCTGCACAAGTCAGCTGGGTGTCTGAGCATGTTTCTAAGCCAGGCTCCCAGGTAATGGGGGCTCCAAATGAAGTGATCTACTTTGGCATTACAAGAAATCATACTGATAGCAACGTGAGGGTCCAACACAAAGTTTATGGGAAATGGCATCAAAAGATAAGTTTGTTTTGGTGCAAAAAAATTGAAATTGATGTAACTTTTTTTTTCATAAAATGCACTTTGCATGAACTTTTGGGAGACCCCTTGTAGGTGCTCTTTCTTATGGACTTGCTTTGTGCCAGGTGCTATATAGACTGCCTGTTTGTGTACATTGTCCTCACAATTTCCTGGAGCCCCTATGATGATCATTCCCAAATTATAAATGAGAGCTTAGAGAAGTCAAGAGACCCTCCCCACCCACACAGTGAGTGATGGAGTCTTGGTCTGGTTTGCAGGCTGACCCCCATCATCCACACTTCTAGGGGTCAAGATCTGCACTCGTGTCAAACATACCCCTACTGCCTCCTCTCCCTTGTCAAGCTCTCTGCTCTCTGCCCAGTAACTGGCCTCTTCTGAGGCTGACTTGTATGTCTGTCACGGTGACAAGGGGCCAAGGAATCGGGTGCTACTTCCCAGGCAATATTTGCATTTAGACTGGAGTTGTCTGGCAGAGACTCACCCTCAAGAAATGCATCTGAAGACGTTTAACCAATTATCATGCCCATCACCCAGGCCCCTGTTTACAAATTACTGGCACAAGTTCTTTTTCAGAAGACCAAGGTGAGAGAAGGGACCGCCGTTGCATATCAAGCAGTGAGGGTTTCTGTCCCAGCTGTACCACCCAGTGAATCAGCACCATGGACAGCGACTGGCCCTTCCTGGGCCTCTGATTGGCTGCTCAACAGACTAGAACCAGTGGGGCCTTCCGTGTTAGGACAGGAGGTACCACAGGGCACAAGCAGACAGCGACCTGCCTCGTGGAGTTCACGGCCCAGAGACTCAGTCTTCCTATGGTGAAAGAGTGGATTTCACCACCTGTAAGCAGAATTTCTGTGGTTTTTTTTTTTTTTTTTTTTTTTTTAGATTTATTTGAAAGGCAGAGTTCAGAGAGAGAGAGAGAGAGAGAGAGGAGAGGTATCTTTCTTCTGCTGGTTCATTTCCCAAATGACTGCAATGGCTGGAACAGGGTCAATCCGAAACCAGGAGCCAGGAGCTTCTTCCAGGTCTTCCATGTGGGTGGCAGGGGCCCAGTGCATTAGCAGGGAGCTGGATTGGAAGCAGAGCAGCTGGGACTCGAACAGGTGCCCATGTGGGATGCTGGTACCTCACGTGGCAGCTTTACCTGCTACGTCATAGTGCTGGCCCCAGAATCTCTGTCTTTTTATCCCTGTACTCACTCATAGAAAATTCTGGCTTAAGATTGAGTGCAGCCATCCCTTGACTGGACTGAGAGAGGAATGTTTGGATCTGAGTCCCAAGTCCCTCTTCCTGACCCTTGGGTAGTACCCGTGGGGTCTCTCAGAACCCCAGGGCCCCCCACACCATGGTGTCCAAACTCCAGTACTTACCAGGAACAAACATGTATGATGAGTCCAAACGCACCATAGTGATTACTTCCACCCACTCTGTTTAATGCTTCTCAGGGGTAGGCGAAGCCAAAACTTCCCCTGCTTCTGCTGAGAAGTCCCTTCCCCCTGCCTGTCCCCGTGCACTTGCTCTAGACGCCTGACAGGGAAGGTGGTAGGGGCCTTCAGCGTTTTCTGATACAATAAACTTGGGGTGTGGGGCCGCCATGCTGTGTGGTGGGTCAAGCCACTGCTTGCTACTCTCGTCCTGGCCGCTTTGCTTCCGATCCATCTCTCTCCCTGCTAATCTGCCTGAGCAGACAGTAGGTGATGGCCTGAGTACTTGGGCCCCTCCTGCACATGTGGGTGACCTGGATGGAGTCTGGGCTCCCTACTTCAGCCTGACCCACCCCCAGGCATTGTGTCCATTTGGGGAGTAAAGCAGTAGATGGAGGATCTCTCTCTCTCTCTCTCTCTCTCTCTCTCTCTCTCTCTGCCTTTCAAATTAATTAATCTTTAATAAAAAGATTGGTTGTACTTCTCAGACATTCTCAACCCATTCTCTTTATTTTAAGTGTACTGTATTTTGTCAAGACCCCCCACCCCGCCCTGAATGGCAGGGAGTGGGTGGTCCAAGCTGGGCATCACCCTTGGTCTGGATACTGTTTAATCATTGGAACAAAATGGCCAACCACCTAGCAGGTGCTGACTTCTTACTGTGCCAAATTCAAGTTCACAGGCAGAAGCCACCAGTGCATGGGTGCTATGGAATGTGGGATTAATAAGCACCCTTACCTACATCTTTTTTTTTAAGACTTATTTATTTATTTGAAAGTCAGAGTTCCAGAGAGAGAGAGAGAGATGTCTTCCATCTGCTGGTTCACTCCCCAGATGGCCACAATACTGGAGGTAGGCTCATCCAAAGCCAGGGGCCAGGAGCTTCTTCCAGGTCTCCCACACAGGTGCAGGGGCACAAGCACTTGGGCCATCTTCTACTGCTTTCCCAGGCCATAGCAGAGAGCTGGATCAGAAGAGGAGCAGCTGGGACTTGAACCAGTGCCCAAATGGGATGCTGGCACTGTAGGCAGCAGCTTTGCCCACTACGCCACAGCACTGGCCCCGCTTACATCTTTATATTTGTCCCCAGGGCTGGTTCTTTCTCAGCATGATTGTCTTAGGAGGGGCTGATCACAATTGCAGATAAGCTTGTGTCCTCACAGGACCGACTCTTCAGGCTGTTTACTGTTTTTGATGGCGCCAAGCCTGCTGCCGGCATGTGTGTCACATAGATCATGGGCCAAGCAAACTCAGTTCCTCCAGTGCAGGTTGTAAACCAGCACAGAGATTAGCTGGTGTCAAAGGTTCTGGGAGGAACTGGAAGCCAAACCTCAAATGAAGACAGCTTAAATACAGGGACTGTTTGCAAAGGTGTGGGTGAGGTATAGGGAAGTCCCGTGAGTGGTGCAGCACCTGTGAGCAAAAACTGTCCCCAGGTCAGAAGAGGAAAGGGGAGGGGACAGAGAGGTGAGGGAGAGACACGGAGATGGGGCGATAAGGGAAGGGGGGAGGGAGAGGGGGTAGAGAGGAAAAGAGGAGGAGGAAGAGAGAAAAGAAAAGGGAGAGGGAGGTGAATGGGCTATATGGGGGGGAGGCTGCCGGGGATCAGAACCAGCACAAGGAGATGCACAGAGAGAAATCAATGAATACTCTGCCTGCGCCCACGTTCCCCCTCTCCTGCAGCGGTCAGCTGAGTTCTGCACTGGATGAACCCAAGGGGGAAGCCGCGAGGGCAGGCAGCCCATTGGTGTGGACCACACAGATGAGCAGAGTGGAGAGCGAGTGGGGAAGCTCCAAGAGGAGATGCCCAGCTCGGTTGGCCGTCACAGAGTGAATGGGTCCCCATGAGGGAGGCAAGAGCCCTTTCAGAAGGGAGCAGAACTGAATGTCGAGTCCGCCCACAGGGGTTCATACTCACGGCGTCGGTAGGGTACACCAGGGACAAGAATGGACGCCACGGAGCAGGTTAAGCCACTGCCAGGGATACCCAAATCCTATAGCAGAGCGCCTGGTCAGGTTCAAGTCCCAGGCCCGCTTCTGATGCAGCTTCCCACTAATGTGCGTGTGCTCTGGGAGGCAGCCAATGATGGTTCAAGTACTTGTGTCTCTGCCACATGGGAGACCTGGGTTTAGTTCCATCCTCCCGGCTCTTAGCTGGCCTAACTCTGGCTGTTGCAGACAATGGGACACTGGACCAGCCAATGGGAGGAAGGTTATCTATCTCTCTCTCAAATAAAATAAAAATAAGCTTTGATTCGTTGTCGGGTGATAAGGACTTTCCTGAGTCTAGGTTTGAGTAAACACTGGTGCTTCATCAGACAGAGTATGTGAGGAACGATTCCCAGTGTTCCTGTAAAACTTCTGCTATTTAAGGAAAAATATTCCCAGATCCTTGGGATTAGGATTTAGGACATGGACATCTTTGGGGCCATTAATTCTGCCTCCCACAGGGTCATTCACCCGAGGTGCTTTGGTTCTGTTGCAGGGTCTCTTTCTTTAAAGAGTTTTGAGTCCTCTGGTCTCTGTTACCTCTGCTCTGTGATTGTAGCGTAGACTCCTCACAAACAACAAGCTTCACTTATAAACACGACGGTAGGCTCGATGTAACGCATGGCTGTAACTCGCTGACCCCTCATCTTTTGGAACCACCAAGCATTTCATGAGAACTTTTGGTCTGGCCCGAGCCCTAGCCTGAGCCCTGGGGGATGTAGGCTGGGTAAGACACTTTCTTGGCTCAAGAGGAGTGCCGCAGACACCTGCAAAGAGAAGTCCCCTGCGAACAACAGGTCCCTAAGGGTTGGGGACCGTGAGTAGCAGGTGCATCCCTAGGAAGAGGAAACCAGGTCTTCCGGGGCAGGCACTGCCCAAGTGCCAGCAGAGGAGAAAGCGACCAGGTCCCAGCTTTAGAATGGCGTCAGCAGCCTGAGGCTTGTGGTTTCACTGTCTGCACGCACACGCTGGGCCGTTGTACCCTGGCCGTGAACATGAGCTTAACACCTCCTACAGGCCTGGGATTCCAAGCTGCAGGACCTTGGACAGGGTGTGTCCAATTCCTCATCTCTAAATTGAGACACGAGGTACACGTCAATGAAGCTGTATGTGTGCTGTTATCTGTTGAGTCAAAGGATGCTCCCAAAAGATTAGCTGCTGTTGTCATTGGTGTCTGAGTTTCCCACAATGCCCTGAAAGCCACCCTGCCCCATGCCTGAGTTGCTGGCCTGAGAAAGGACATAAAGCAGAAGCCTTGTTTGTGGACGATAATGATGCTGTTAATAAGAGCAGTACGGGCTGTACTAAAACAAGAGTAGTGGTAATAGTTGCCGCCATTTAATTAGCGCTGTGTGCCTGCCAGGAGCCACATGGAGCGATTTACAAGGGTTAACTCACTGAGTCTGCGCCACAGCTCCAGAGTCAGGGCCTCATTGCCAGCCATAGTGAAAGAAAGAAAGAAAGAGAGAAAGAGAGAGAGAGAAAGAAAGAGAGAGAGAGAGAAGGAAGAAGGAGAGAGGAAGGGAAGGGAAGGGGAGG